>NC_081407.1:697801965-698136028 GCF_030272615.1 Cryptomeria japonica
TAGATAGATAACATAGAGGTTTCTTATACATTTTAATATATTGGATAGAACGATTCAAGAGTGTAATGGTTGACTTCTTAGCAAAAATAAATTTAAGAGGAAATGATATAGCTCTTGTAGGAATATCGAAATTTGAATTCAAGACTAGGGCATCTATTCCTTACAACATTTGCGGCAAGCAATTTTTCAAGATGATGACTTATTGAAGTTTCCCCATTGCATAGATGAACATCATAATCAAGAGATTGATTTCCAAGAATTTGTGGACGGGAAATGAACTATCTTTTGGAATGAATTGATTCAACTTAAAACTAAAAATATCCCAAAGGGGTTAGTGGCATTAGAAAGTGCTTTTGACAACATTGATACAAAAATAGCTAAGCGTGCACTCTATCTTGAACACCAAACATGACTAAGAGGGGAGGATGAATCATTCCAAAACTTCCAAATCAATTATTAATAAACAAGATTAATTGACTTAGCATGAACACATTAATCATAGCACATAAGCAATAACCATCAACACATGAACATATGAACACATGAACACATGCACACTATATTTATGTGGAAAACCCAAATAGGGAAAAACCACGGTGTGAATATAACTCACAATATGAATAACAATGTTTACAATGTTTTAGGCTTATTCCCTAGGAGCAACAACACCTGAAGGACTTGCATAACAGAAGAACACTTCTTCAGGATAAGATACAAACTACTGTCAAAAGACTCAGTATCAATCAACAACAAATGAAATAGTTGAATTAAAATTGAGAAGGATTCTTGTGAACATGAAATTGTCCTTGAACAACTAGATCAAACAACCAACATCATGGCAGACATATTTGATAATCTTCACTGTCACAACACACTATCTTGCAGAATATATCACCTTCAAAGCTCTTCTCAAACTATCTTCGTATCACCACAAACTCAAATCTGCTTGCAAAGCATTTGCATGCACTTCTCACACAATTCACTTCTTATCCACACACAATTTATCCATTCACATATCTTAAATATGAGATACAACATTGAAATCCTCATTAAGGGTTAGCTAAGAAAGATTAAGCAATATTACAGAAAATAAACCACCTGAACCTAAAATATTTGGATCAGTCCACTCTAGGAGAAAGAGAGAACCAAAACATATTAGAATACATCCTTCCATGATTGATTCAATAATCCACACATACTAACACATACTCTGAAGGCATTACAAAATGTAATGTGTAGACATAATAACCAGTTGGCCATATAATCACTTCCGATGTAAAATATTTTGTGTGGATCTCCACACACCATGGTGAGACCCAAATTAACATCTCAACACACATTCCAACATATATTCAGATCAAAATAATATGATCCACTAAACCACAATGCAATTAGCAACATATCTGAAGGGCACCAAAAGCTTTCTGGACCACCTTGAATACATGATGACACAACCAACAACCATCTGGATAACTAGGTCTAACATAGCATATTCGGACCAACATCCATCCGTATAACAAGGTTTGAAATCAATGACAGCCATACAAGCTCATAGTATCAACAAACTCCAACAATCTCTCCCTTTGTCATTGATGGCAACACCAATATAATCCTAATAATCTCAAAACAACTCTTTCTTCAATCTCACAACTCTCTCTTCAATCTCACAACAATTCTCTCTTCAATCTCACAACTCTCTCTTCAATCTCACAACCACTCTCATAACAAGTCTCTCCCCCTTTGACAACAATGACAAAGGGAATTATAAATCAAACTAGCCAACTTACACCATTGCCCCCCCTAAGAGAAACAAAAACATTAGTCTAGGAGACAAGGAAAAATACTAAGTCTCCCCCTGGAAAGATGCACCACTAAAAATGCATCTAGTTAGAAAAAGGAGGGGAAATAACCCCTAACTTTTGCTTGGGATTATAAAAAGTATCCTTCACCAAAGTCTTAGTAAAAATGTCTGTAACCTGCTCTATTGTAGAAATGTATTTCAATATGAGTTCTTTCTTTGCAATCTTCTCTCTTAGGAAATGATAACAGATTGAAATATGTTTAGTTCTAGAATGCATAACCAGATTCTTCTAAATGTTTATAGCATTGGTATTATCACACATAATAGGAATAGCTTCATCATACACTACTCTGATATCCTTAAGAGTCCGCTTCATCAACAAAACTTGAGTACAACAAGATGTTACAACAATATATTTAGCTTTGGTAGAGGATAATGACACCGATTCTTATTTCTTACTCATCCATGAAACCAATATATGTCTCTCAAAAAGAATGCACCACCACATGTACTTTTCTTGTCATCAATACTTCTAGCCCAATCAACATTTGTATATTCTTTCAACATGAAATTTCCATCCTTTTTGTACCATAGGACAAAATTTTGAGTTCCTTTCAGATATCTAAAAATCCTCTTCACTACTTGATCATGAGTTTTCTTTAGACTAGCTTGAAGTCTTGTAACCCAACATACAACTTGCATAATATTTGGTTTAGAAGCAGTAAGATATAGCATTCCTCCAATCACAAATGTGTACTTCTTTTAATCAACATCTGATGATGTATCATCTTTGCCTAATTTCCATCCAACAACTAAAGGGGTAGTTTTACAATTCTCCATATCAAAAAAATTTAACATCTCTCAACATACTTAGCTTGAGAAATAAATATGCCATGTTTCAATTGAGTAACTTGAAGACCAATAAAGAATGTCATCTCTCCAAACATAGACATCTCAAATTCTTTTTGCGGCTCTTTTGTAAATTCTTTACATAATTCATTGCTTCCTCCAAAGATAATATCATCAACATCAATTAAAAACAATCAACAACTTAATGCCTTCAACCTTGAAATAGATATTATTATGTGTAGTACCTTTCCTCAAATTTTGTTGAAACAAATATTTGTCCAATATTGCATACCACACTCTAGGCGCTTGTTTGAGCCTATACAATGCCTTCTTTAATCTATAAACTATGTCTGGATAATTTAACAATCTAAATCCATCTAGCTGTTCAATGTATACTTCTTCTTCTAGTTCTCCGAAATTTAAATGTTGACTTAACATCCATTTAATATACTCTAAAGTTCTTGTAGGTAAAAAAATCAAGAAACATTCAAATAGCTTCCATTGTAGCAACTGGGGCAAAAAAATTTTCAAAATCAATACTTTCTACCTGAGAATAGCCTTTGCATACCAATCTTGCCTTGTTTCTTTTGACTTGTCCTTGTTCATTCAGTTTTTTCTGGAGCACCCACTTAGTTCCTATCACATTTTTATCAACCGATCTAGGTACTATCTTCCAAGTCTAATTCTTCTATAACTGATGCGATTATTCTTCCATTTCTTTAACCCAACTTTCTTCTTTGCTTGCTTCTTCATATGATTTGGGTTCAATGAGCGAAAGAAAATAGAAATTGGTTTTCTCATTTACCTCTGTAACATTTCTTCTTTCTTGAACTTTGTTGTTCTTATCTCTGATTATTTGATCTTCTAAATGATTCCTTTGTGCATATTTTGGGGTCTTGATTTCTTGCTCTAGTTCTTCTTTATCTTCTTCTTTTGTTTCATTTGGTTTTTCTTCATTGTTTCTTTTTGAATCTGTATTTTCATCTACAACAACAAGAATAATCTCATATTTAGTGTCTTGATTAGGTTTAGGGGTAGTTTTATCTCATACCTAGCATACTTTCACATTTGTACCCTCTACTATCTTGTTTAGTTTAATATTATAACATTGATATTTTATTTTATTCGTAGAATATCCCAAGAATTTATTACTTCATCTACTTTGGTATCAAAATTTTTTGAGGGCATTCTCATCTCTTTTGATATAGCACTTACTCCTAAGGATTTTGAATTATTCCATAGTAGGCGGTCTTCCATACAGATTCAGAAGCATCCCCGATTCATGGCAATCTTGTATCAACCAAAAATATTTTCTTTCTGTTTTGCTTTATGTTTGCAATTTCAACATTTCTTTATATGTGTACCGGTTTTGGCTCACCTAACCTTGTGGAATGGGATTTTACTTGAAGACTTGATCATCTTTCTTATTTCCAAACTACATCGCATTTGGATCATTTTTCGACAAGATATCGCTATTGGTTTCCATGACAGTTTCTTGTTACCAGTTGCCTAGACCTAATTTGGTGATCTATTAGAATCCCTTCTGAAGCTTGTGGAGCCTTAAGCATTGATTCTAATGTTCCTTCACGGGTGGCCGACCTTTTACCCTAATATAAATTTCATCATTTGAATTTTTTGGAGGAATCTATTGACGGACGCTGACCTTGTTGGTTTTACACATTAGGTCTTGTTCTTCAGTTTTTGATCCCTTTTTGGGTCAACCAGATCCCCTTCGATCATATATATAATCGCAATTGTGCATTATAATGTAATCAATTAGTTAGACTGAGCGTAGAGGATAGATCTTGAGATTTGAGGTCCCTGTTGTGACCTATTCTGTACTTTGAGCATGTTCTAGAAAGCCTATGAGTCAGTTTATGTAAGTCGACTGTTACCGATTGGTTGTAATCAATCTTCATGAAATAATTCGATCTCTTATGCATTTCCTCCATCATATCTTTGTATTTCCACTGTGTTTACTCCTTCTGGCTTGTCCAGATTGATCACTTTGAGGTCCCTCCTAACTGGTGACTTCTTCAAGTGGTATCAGAGCGAGCTTCATTCTAGAGATTGCGTGTCCTAAGAATTTTGTTTTAGGGTGGCAGACTGAGGATTCGACCTACAGTTGCAGAGGACCAACGTAAAATATGGTACGAAGAGGAACCAAAAATGGTGGAGCGTTTGGGAATGCAAACCTTGTTGTGATGGAAATGTTGCGAGGTATAGCAACCCGGTTAAAAGCCGTGGAGACAACCCTGAGAAGAGGCCAACATATTGAAGATGTCAGTGAAGATGAAGGAGAAGAAGCCCCGACAGAATAAGTGAACCCACCAGCGGTTGATCTGGATGAGGAAAGATTTTTTAGGGTTTTGAGTAGGGTGAATACTAAACCTCATTTACCCCACCGAAATATGATGGAAGGTTGGGTTTGGATGAATTGATGGATTGGATCCAGGAAATGGAGAAATATTTTGATTTTGAAAACACTACAGAAGCAAGGAAGGTGAAATATGCATGTACCTGGTTGAAAGGTCATGCATCTCTTTGGTGGGAGCATTTGCAAGTTGATAGATAGAGGAGAGGTAGAGAGAAGATTAAGACATGGGATCAAATGACCTTGCTAAGTTGAAATCAAAATTTATGTCGGCTAATTATCAAGTGGATCTGTTCTGGAAGTTGCAGAATTTGAGACAAAAGGAATCTGGTGTGAAAGAGTACACCAAAGCATTTTACAAGTTGAATATCAAATCCAAACATGTTGATGATGAAGTTGAACAAGTTTCAAGATATTTGAATGGATTGCAGATGTCTATACAAGATGAACTTAGTTTGATCGAGTTATAGAGTGTTGAAGAAGCTTAGTAGTATGCCCTAAAGGCAGAGGATAAATTAAAGAAAAGACATGTGTAGAGGCAGAGAGGAAGAGGTGGAAGGTTTATCGGAGGTAGATTTCAAGGAGGAAGAGGATATACCAGAGGTAGGGGTACCTATACAGATCAAAACAAGGATAAATAAGTAAGCAAAGAAGGTAATTCATACTAGAAAGATGATAGAAATTTCTACCAGAGGAGAGAACCAGATGGCTACTGGAATGAGAATTTTGGAAGACAAGACAAGAGAGAATTTAGAGGAACTTTCTATAAGTGTGGAGGAGAAGGACATTATGCTTTCGAGTGTAAGAAGATAGAGAATATCAGAAGAGAAGTAGTGATAGAAGAAAACCCCACAGGTTGAGATAATAAACTGGAAGATGGAGAACTGTTGATGGTGAGGAAAGCTTGGTGTCATATCGGGATAGATGAAGAGCCCTTGTAGAGGAAGAATTTTTTCAAGACCAAATGTAAGGCATCTGGTAAGTGTTGTAAACTTGTTATTGATAGTGGTAGTTCAAATAATCTTGTTTTAGAAGAGATGGTGAATAAGTTGAATTTGGAAAAATTGAAACATCCTAAGCCTTATTAGATAGCATAGATTCAGGATGAACATAAGTTGTTAGTAAGTGAGTAATGTTTGGTGAAATTAAAAATTGAGAATTATCATGATGAAGTCTTGTGTGATATTATGCCTATGGATATTTGTCATCTTTTTTTGGGTAGACCTTGGCAGTTTTATAGACAAGCAGTACATGATGGGAGAAAGAATACATACACTATTGTGGCCAATGGGATGAAGAAAACCTTGTTGCCCTTGGAGGAATCTTTGAAGAATGCAGTCTGTACGAATGCTAGAATCTATTTGGTGGATGGAAGGAAATTCCTTGATGGATTGAGACATGAGAATGTATGTTTTGCCTTAATTCCTAAGAAGAATGAGTTAGTCTATTTGAGATTTGTGATATCTGAAGATGGTTTGAAGATGGACCCTGAGAAAGGGAAAGCAATTATTGAATGGCCTACACCAAAAAACATTGGAGAGGTAAGATCATTTCATGAACTGGCTAGTTTCTACTGGATGTTCATAAAAAAATTCAGTTCAGTTTGTAACCCTATGATTGAAACCATGAGAGGAGATAAGAAGGAATTCAAGTGGACCACTAGAGAAAACAAAATTTTTGAACTATTGAAGCAGAAAGTGACTGAGTAGCCTATGTTGGCTTTACTGAATTTCAATAAAGTATTTCAAGTGGATTGTGATGCAAGTGGAATAGAAATAGGAGCAGTCTTGAGTCAAGAAGGGAGAGCAGTAGCCTATTTCAGTGAGAAATTGAATGATGCCTGGAGGAGGTATTCAGAATATGATCAGGAGTTTTTTGCCATAGTTCAAGCCTTGAAGAGGTGGAGACATTACTTGTTTCCTAAAGAGTTTGTGTTGTATACAGATCATCAAGCTTTATAGTATTTGAACAGTCATAGTAAATTGAATAAGAGACATATGAGATGGGTATAATTTTTGCAGAGTTACACCTTTGTGTTGAAGTATACAAGTGGAAATCTAACAAAGTTGTTGATGCATTGAGTAGGAGAAAGAATTTGCTGATAGCGATGAGAGTGACAGTATTAGGATTTGAGGAGTTGAAGACCTTGTATGATGATGACCCAGATTTTGTAGAACCTTGGAGAGCATGTAGAGAACCGGTTATGGTAGATAGAAGCAAGTGGTTGGATTACTTCATTCAGGATGGGATGTTATTCAGAGGAGTTAAGTTGTGCATACCTAAGAGTTCTATGAGGGAAAATTTGATAAAGGGGAAACATAGTGGAGGTTTAGCTGGACATTTTGGTATTGACAAAATAGTAGCATTGGTGAGTGAGAAATACTTTTGGCCCTAGATTCATAAGGATGTTAAGAAATATGTGCAAAGTTGTAGAATTTGTCAAGTAGCAAAGGGTAGTAGTCAGAATGTGGGATTGTATAAACCTTTGACAGTACTGGAAAGATCTTGGGAAGACATAAGCATGGATTTCATACTTTGATTGCCTAAAACAAAGAGAGGGAATGATTCTATATTTGTGGTAGTGGATGGATTCTCGAAGATGGGTCATTTCATACCTTGTAAGAAGACATCAAATGCATTACATGTAGCAGATCTATTTTTCAAAGAAGTGGTGAGATTGCATGGATTACCTAAGAGCATAGTTTCAAACAGAGACACTAAGTTTGTTGGCTATTTTTGGAGAAAACTTTGGAAGAAGATGAAGACAGATTTGAAGTTTAGTTCTACTTTTCACCCATAGACTGATGGATAGACACAATTAGTTAACCGAAGTTTGGGAAATTTGTTGAGATGTTTAGTTGGAGATAAAACCAAAAGTTGGGATTTGATTCTTGCACAAGCAAAGTTTGCCAACAATAATTCAGTAAATAGGAGTACCGAAAGAACACCTTTTAAGATTGTTACCGGAGCACATCCTAGAGGTATATCAAAATTAAGAGATATTAGAAGTGAAGAACGAAGAAGTTTAGAAGCAGAAGACTTTGCAGATCACATGGCAGCCTTTCATATCCAGGTTAAGTAGCATTTAGAGGACAGGACCAACAAGTATAAGGGGAAGGCAAATGAGAAGAGGAGACATAAGAAATTTTAAGTTGGTGATGAAGTGATGGTATATCTGAGAAAAGAAAGATTCTCGGTTGGAACTTATAACAAGTTGTAGATGAGAAAGTTTGGACCTTGCAAGATTTTGAGGAAGTTCAATTCTAGCAATGCATATGAAGTGGAGTTACTGAATAGTTTGAGTATTTCACCCGTGTTTAACATTGAAAATCTTCATGAGTATCATGAACCATAATTTAATGAAGACAATATTATAGACTTGGAGAAACAGTTGCTCCGGAAGGAACCAAATCAGATTGAAGACATTTTGGACAATAGGATTGGGCGTAGTACCCAAAGTAGTCAGTATAAGGAGTATCTTGTGAAGTGGAAGGATAAACCAGTTGAAGATTCATCTTGGATTTCTTAGGAAGAGGTAGACTGCCTTAGTTTCCCTTTGACCCTAGCAAAGTGAGAGACTCACTTTTTCAATAACCCTAGATGACTGATGCAGGAGCATCCCCGGTTCATGGCAATCTTGCATCAACCAAAAACATTTTCTTTTTGTTTTGCTTTCTGTTTGCAGTATCAACATTTTTTTTTTGTGTACTAGTTTTGGCTCACTGAATCCTATGGAGTCGGATTTTACTTGAAGACTTCATCATCTTTCTTATTTCCAAACTGCATCACATTTGGATCATTTTCTGATAAGATATCTCTATCGGTTTCCATGACAGTTTCCTGTTATCAGTTGACAGTTTTTTGTTATCGGTTGCTTGGACCTATTTTGGTGATCTACGAGAACCCCTTTCGAAGCTTGCAGAGCCTTGAGCATTGATTTCAATGTTCCTTGGCAAGTGGTCGACCTTTTCCTGCGATCTACATTTTATGCTTTAGATTTTTTTGGAGGAATCTCTTGACAGAGGCTGACCTTGTTGGTTTTACACGTTAGGTCTTGTTCTTCAGGTTTTGATCCCTTTTTGGGCTGACTGGATCCCCTTGGATCATATATATAATTGTAATTGCACATTAGAATGTAATCAGGTAGTTAGATTGAGTATAGAGGATAGATCTTGAGATTTGAGGTCCCAGTTGTTACCTATTCTATACTTTGAGCATGTTCTAGCAGGCCTATGAGTCGATTTTTGTAACCCAGTTGTTACCGGTTGGTTGTAATTAGTTTTCATGAAATAATTTCATATGTTTCTCCATTTCCTCCATCATATCTTTGTGTTTCTATTGTGTTTACTCTTGCTGACCTGTCCGAATTGATCTCTTTGAGGTCCCTCCTATCTGGTGACTGCTTCACATACCACAACTCATAAGGTGTCTTATTATGAGTTGTTCTTATCTGAATGCTATCAAGAATGTAAAAAATAGTATGCACAACTTATTTCCAGTACACATTAGCCAAGTTAGCATCTTTCATCATAGTCCTATCCATTTCAATAACAATTATATTCTTCCTTTCTACAACAACATTCTGTTGTAGATTTTTCACAGTAGAAAGATTTCCCCTAATACCATATTTCTCATAGAAATAGTCAAATTCATTTGAAGTAAATTCTCCACCTCTATTAGATCTCAAACACTTGATTCTAGCATCAACTTAATTTCCTACCATTGACTTGAAAACTTTAAATCTTTCATTTAAAGCTTCATATTTTTCTCTCAAAAATGTAATTCATGTCATTCTAGAATAATCATCAATGAGTAACATAAAATACCTTTAAGTCTGCTTGTCCTTTTAGAGCCACACAAGTATGTATAAATTGTCTCCAATGGACATGATGTAGAATACTCCTTGTTCTTGAAACTTCTCTTTGTTTGCTTCTCCAACTAAAATTCCCTACACAGTGTCAATAGGCTTGATAATCCCTGGTAAATCTCTTTTTGCCTTAAAGTTATTGATGTTTATCATGTTATCAAAGTTAATATGTCCTATCCTCTTATTTCATAACTATCATTCATTACTCTAACTTAGACAACATCAATTTCCACTTATGTCCTTTATATAATAAACATTTCCACTTGTCCTAATTCCTTCTACTACCAACTTTCTAGTTTTACCTTTTTTAATCACACATTCAATATATATGAACACAACTTCATAATCTCTATTGCACATTTGACTCACACTCAACAAACTATGTCTCAAGACTTTTACATAATAAACACCATCAATTTTATGCTTACCGTCAATCAAGATACTTCTTATTCTACAAATTGGTGAAACTTCTTATCTTGTAAATTTCACTAATCCACCATCATACTTATTCAAAGTGATAACCTTGCCTTTGTCTCTGGTCATGTGATTTGAGCATCTAGAATTAGTGATCCATGATCTTAGTTCAACTTTAGCATGTAGTGTAGTTTTATCTTTCAGTATTTCAAACTTATCCTAATTCTTCTCTTCTATAGCTAGGATTAAATATTCTTCATTTGAGTCTTTAGCATCTTCTTCTTCGGATGAATGTGCCTCCATAAAGAAAAAACTCTTTTTCCCTTTATTTCTATTTCTATCATTTGTTTTTTTCTTAAAATCATGTCTTCTATATCTACCTTTCTCTTCGTCATCGTCAGATTTTCTATTGTTTTCTTTGTATATACATTTAGAAGCATAATGTCCAATTCGTCCACAATTAAATAATTTCAAGGGAAACTTACCTTTGTATTTTCAAGTTCCTCTCTTTAATCTTCTTACAAATTTTGCTCCAATCTCATCCATGTTCTCACTTGTTTCTGATTCATCTCATGATATCCTTGAAACATTAAATGTAGCTTCTCTTCAATAGTATTTTGTGTCTTCCATCTCTCCAATTTATAGGTAGACAATGTTCAAATAAAATAGTTGCAGTCAATTACCAAAGCTTCCTCATGCATCACAGAACACACATTAAAGTTGCACATTGTTGTGGCTTTAAGAGAGAGTACTATATTCTTCAGTTTGAGAGTACACACGAGATCATTCCATATAGAGAAATCTTGCATGCTTGTGACTTCATATCACCCTCTCATTTCATTTCTTGTAAAGTCGCACATTTTGGCCACATGGACCAGTCAGTATTACGTGGTGTACAAACTTTACTTATCCATATATGCGGCCTTGATCTCACTTATATTAGCTTAAATTTTTATAGCTTTGAATGAATGATCAAAACCCTTCAACTGTCCACCTCATGACAACATATCTGCACATTACCACGACCTCAACTTACAATCCTCTTCATCATTGCATGAGCATGCACTATCTCTCCTTGTGGCCTTGTTCCTTGAGGTTGGAAGTCTTCGTAAACGCATCCCTTTTTTCTTTGCACCTTTGTGCATTCGTGCCACATGGCACACCTTTTATTATTGTGGGCATATAAACATCTTTGTACCTTTATCACGTGTACCTTCCAAAGTGTTTGGGCTTATTGAAACTTTGGACATGTTGCTACAAGAATATCGATGTATTAAAATGATAATTGATTGCTTTGGAAAATGTAAATAAATAATAAAAGTTTAGGTTAAGAACCTAACATTTGTATAGTATGGCCAAAGGATGAAAAAAATCATATTAAACAAACAAATGACTCAAAAAAGTTCTTTTAACTTTATGAAAAAATCTAAACACTTTATCATGTAAATCGTAAATCTTGGATTAACCTAAGATTTGCATAGCAATTTTATTTTTTAAGAGGCAATTTTTTTTGGCAATGACTACCATAATCTTATCAATAGAAAAGTGTCAAGGTTTTAAGGTAAAAGTTTGTAGCAACTAAAGCATAAAAGTCTACAAAATAATCATGAAAATAGACTCATTATATAACATAGGTTTTTTATGCATTTTAATATATTGGATATAAAGAATCAAGAATGTAATGGTTGACTTCTTCTCAAAAATAATTTTAAGAGGAAATGATATAGCTCTTTTAGGAATATTGAAAGTTGAATTCAAGACTACGTCATCTATTCCTTACAACATTTGTGGCTAGCAATTTTTCAAGATGATGATGACTTATTGAAGTTTCCCATTGCATAGATGAACACCATAATCAAGAGATTGATTTCCAAGAATTTGTGGATGGGAAATAAAGTATCTTTTGGAATGAATTGATTCAATTTAAAACTAAAAATATCCCAAAGGGGTTAGTGGCATTATAAAGAGCTTTTGGCAACATTGATAGAAAAATAGCTAAGCCTACTTGATGCAGGAGCATTCAGTGGTGTAAGGGAAATCCTGTATCACCATAAACAAATTTTCTTTTTGTTAAGTTTTCTTTAATGTTTTTGCATTTCTTGATACCCATTTGGGCGAATAAGAATTTCCAACCGTCAGAATTGTCTAGTTGCTTTTTCTAGCTAACCCGCTATTTTTAGAAAGTTTCAATTTGAAGGCAAATGGAACCAAAAATTTATGAGAAGCTTTAGAATAGAAAAATAAGCACTTTGGCAAAGGAATCAGGTCAAAATAATTCACGGTTTGAAAGTTATTCAAGTTTTAGTTTCCTGAAAATCTCCTAAAAATTCTTTTGAGTTAGATTTGAGGCACTAAGTGATCTTGAATGGCTCCGAACAGTCTCAAAAAATGACAAGAATCAACAAAGTGAATTATTAGCATATTTTTCACTTAAAGAGATTTCTAACAGTTCAAGCAGTGTGTCAATTTGACTATCGGATAACAATTTATGGTTGTTGGAAGTTGGACAACTTTTCAAAAAGTTTCTAGTTTTCGAATTTGGCTCAATTTCAAAATTTCCAATTTCATGTTTTTGCACCAGACCACCAAATTTTAAATTTTAAATTGTAATTTTGGCTCCAAATTGTAGGGAGGCTATTTAGGACCCATTTTCGGAAAACTTGTAAAAGTTTTCTGGGTTGAAAAAGTTGGATTGTGAGAAAGGGTATCAAAGTAGGTTGGTCTTGAGCATGTGAACACATCACCAAATATGAGGCAGTTCGCACCAGGACTTGTGGTTGTGGGCTCGAGGTCAAGATGCCTCCAAGAGTGATGTGTGGTGACAGAAATGCTCAATGAAGAAATAGTGGTGGAAGAAACGCTTTGGCAGACGAGGGTTTTAGGGCCCTCCAAAGACAAATCAATGCATTACAAGAGGAGCTGGGAAGAGGAGAAAGTGAAGATGAAGAAGAGACTGAAGATACATCTAAGGAGGAAGTAGAAGAAGCAGTAGATACAAATCAAGTCCAACTATTAAGGGTCATTTCCCAATTGGGTAGAGACCCCGAATTGAAGTTTCAAATTATTTTGGGAATCTGAACCCAGAATAGCTGATCAATTGGATTAATGAGCTGGAGGGATATTTTGAGTATGAGGACATAGAGGACTGAGACCGGGTCAAGTTTGCAAAAACAAAGTTGAAGGGTCATACAAAATTTTGGTGGAAAGAGGTCGAGCTAGAAAGAAATTGGGGAGGAAAGGGAAAGGTCACCGGATGGGATCAGATGGTTGAGAAGCTGAAGAAATAATTCATTCTAATGGATTATGAGTTGGATTTGTCGAAGAAATTGCAAGGAATAAAGAAAGGTAGAAAGTTTGTTAAGGAGTATATAGAGGAATTTTATAAAATGATTATCAAAATAGACCATGCAAAGGCCAACAAGGAAAATGCCACTTGCTACCTGAATGGGTTAAGGCTGGGTATTCAAGTAGTGGTAAACTTGGTTAGAATGACCAATATTGAAGAAGCATATCAATTTTCCGTGAAGGTGGAGGAGAAGCTGAATAATAGATTTGAAGGAAAGAAAAAAGGAAAAGGTCAAGGCGGAAGGGGTGGTGGAAGATCCTTTAGAAATCGAAATGAGGAACAAAAGAAAAATGAAGATGTGGGTACTAGCCAAAATCAGAAAAGTGATAATTTCTATTGCCATCATGATCAAAACAATGGAGAATAGAGAGGAAGACCTAGACAAGGGTCTGGGAGAGGTGGTTTTGGAGGAACCTATTTCTAGTGTGGTGAAGAAGGGCATAGAGCCTATGAATGTCCACAACACCAAGGAAGACAAATAGAAGAAATGAAGGCCATGCATGAGTTGCACATGTAGATGAAGTAGCTTAGTCTGAGAATTATAATGATGCTAAAAGAGGAGTCAAGATAACCCTGATAAATGAGGAGAAAGAACCAGATCAGAGGAAGAGTTTATTTTTCACTAGATGCAAATGCAAAGATACGTTTTATGATGTGATTCCTGATAGTGGAAGCAATGATAATATGGTGTCCAAAGATATGGTCACAAAGTTGAGGTTGAAGAGGGTGTTGGGAGTATTTAAAACTGAGTCAAGTTTATAGGCCCATTTCAAAATTTTGCTTGCATTTCCAAATGATTAAAATAAGTCAGTTTGAATGGCCTAGTTTGCGAGAGGGTAAAATGGGGCCAGTTGATTTTTCAGAGGGTAAGGCTCGGGATTCATGTCCCACACCTTTAATTTAGCCTATTCAGTGATGTGCAACTTTCAGAATTCAATTTGGATAAGTTTATGAGGTACCCAGTTTGAGGGGTGAGTTGGAAGTGCATTTTAGGCACAAATACAGATTTTATTGAGTAGCCCACTTTGAGCGATTACATATTTTGCCTTATTGATCATCATGGAGAAATTCAAAATGGATTCAATTCTATGCATAAATTTGAGTGAGATCGCAAATTTTCAAGTCTTAACGAATCCATTTGCTCAGTTTTCAAAGCTCAATCCGTTTGTAGTTTGTGATGTTTGCACAAGTGTAAAAATGTCCCGGTGAGCGTCATGTCAGAATGTTTGTTCCAGGCTAATGTTGGTATAAATGGTGAGTTACTTTTCAAATTTCAAGGCTCTACCAATCTGTTTGATCAGTTTTCAAAAGAGCTCATTTTGCCATCAAATTCAGTTATCCGCACTTCCAGTGTTATATCAATTAATATAGCCATTTTTGTGAGCGCGTCGTTTGCATCTTGTTAGTCTAGTGATCAAATTGAGAATTCAAAGATTTAATATGTACTTTAAGGTACCTATGTTCCAAATTTGAGGACCTACGGAGGTCGTTTGGTATTTTTAAGAAAGGCATCATGTGTTGCCAGAACATTGACTTCATCAAGTCCGCAGTGTCGACAAAGCCAGTTGGGCATTTTTGGAAATTAATATCTCTTCACTCGGGAATTGTCTCGAGAAACTGTTTGGTAGAAGTAAACCTTGTATATTAGAGTCCACGCCTGTCAGATGGCGAGCTCCAGAAAAATGTTTTGACAGGTTTGAAAATTACGTCTTCACGATTAAATACGAAAATTGTGGCGTAATTGCTTGAAGGTTGTAAAATGCGGATTAATCATCCAAAAGCGATGCCAATCATTTCCAGAGGTGTGTTTGAGGTTCCTGAAGCATTCCAAAGGTCAGTTGCACGAAAACGAAAAAAAATTTAGTCGGACCCACTTTGGGGCCCGACCTGGCTTGCCACTTCATGCATCTTTTCAGGCAAAGTTAAATTGTTATTTTCGCAATCATATGTTTATATGATTTAAATATGAAGGAATGGTATTTATATTGTTGAAAAGAAGAGATTTGCGGAGTTTGGGAAGTTTTAAAACTTCAAACAAGTGTATGTTGACAATTCAGAACCAGCCTCTTCCCCCAATGTGGCAGTTGAACAGGAAGCTTAAAAGCTTTTTAGCAAGATGAAATGGTAGCTACCAAAAGAGCTCAGCAAGGCTTAGTGGTTTTTTGTACCGAGCAGGGAAAACAAATATTGGTATACGAATATATGTCAAATGAAACTCTAACAAAAAATCTCATTGGTGTAAATTTAATTCCACAACCTTTGCCAGTTCCCAGCCATGAAATGGAGGGCGATGGTTTAAAGAAAACTTTCATCAAAGTGCACAATGTAAAGTTGTTAATAATGCATTTAGAAACCCTCAGGCAAATGCCAATTGATATGTGTATTGCACCAATCCTCCCAGCGGCAAATGGAGTGATAATTGAAAGAGAATAAGAGTTTAAACTATGCAATTTTGTGCCTATAAAAACAAATATAATGGCAGCCCTCCCTGTGGGTTACCATTTGAGCTAAAAATAAAATACAACGGGCAGCATGGAGTGTAGAAGAGTGCTGGTTGGGAGGTAGCAACTACAACAGCAATAACAAACTCCAATCAATGCACATTGGCAGGTTGAAGGCACATCTCCAGTGCTCACATGGTGCGTTGAAACAGTTACAGCAGCAAACTAAAACACTTACAACAAATGCAATCTGGCAAGTGTAATGCCATTCCCAACAAAGTTTACATGCAAATACAATTGGCTGCTAAAAGCCATAAACCCCCCTGCGTGGATTGTGTGGAAAGGAGAGGGAAATCTGGAAGTCTGCAAAATCCTCCAACAAATACTAACCAGCTCCCCCCTCTGTCTGCATGGAATTGGAAGAAGGTGCATGGTAATGCTGCTGTGTGATGGCATGGGCATTCAAAGAACAAACTCCATGAACTCCAGCATCTTCCAAATGCCACGAACTCCAGCATCTTCTAAGTGTCGTGAGTTGATAATATATCCCAGTATGACGTGGTTGAGAAGAAAGACCATTAAATGTCAGGCAAATAAAAAAAATCACCATGAAAGCACTCAGGGAAAGCAAAAAATGAAGCTACAGGAAAAACCACAATATCCCACATTGGCTGGGAAGTGCACTATTTGGATGTTTATAAGCAAGAACGCACAGTAATATAATGTCTAAGCCATAAAGGCTTTTGACAGATGGTTGCCTATGGGCGCCCAAGGTGGGCCCATGCATGAGCATGGATCTCGAGGCGACGGAGGAGTTGACTGGATGGGGACTAGGTGGACCCCATGTGGGTACGCTTCCTGAGGTAGACAGGAAAAATTTTGCAGAGAAAGGTCGGGTTAACAAGTGAGCAAGTTTGAGATGGATCGACGGTGCGCGCTATTTCGCAGAGGGAAGATGCACGCGATTTACACCCTGCGAAATAGCGAAAGTGAACGAGAGTCATCCACGTGTCGTGATAGGTGGTAGTCTAGCAGGCGGGTCCCAGTGAGGTGGCACACAGTTGGCGCACAGGTGACAGTCCAGTGGCAATGATGTGGCATACAAGCAAGCAGCCAAGTGGCAGTGACAAAGCAGATGACGTGGCAAAGATGAGGTGTCATCCCAGGTGGCATCCGGTCAACCCCATCGACCAATCAGAGGCCGCCACGTGGCAAGACGTCAGTGCACAAATGGAGGCAAAAATCAAAATTAAAATGAATAAATGATATAGTTCTGACTATATTAAAATTCGAAATATTTAAATGACTGAGCACAAATGGGAATTAATTCGCCCAGGGTCTAAATTTTGGCCAAAATATAAAGTATTATATATCGCTGGAAAGCTCTCGGAGTGAGGAATCTGATTATGAGGTTAATTTTGACAAATGTGATATATTTTGGAGGTAGTTTCCATGGGAACAAAATTTAGTTAGAGTGGAGACACTTGGCAATTTTCAGTTGTAGATTTGATTCTCTTCCCTCTCCTTCTTATTCCAAATTCTTCTTAGTTGTAAGGGTTCCATAAATTTGGAAAATGCTCTAGATTTGATGGCTTCCATTTTCTGAAGATCTTGTCCCAAGTTTGTAAATGCTTCTATTTGGTTTCAGGGTATAGAGATTGTAGTGCAGTGCTGTGAATGTGGTTTTAGTTGCAGGTCTTATTGGTGTCAAGCATGAGTAATTTCCCACAAGATTGTCTCTGTGATATGTTTTTTCATTATTATGAATTCAATCCTTAAGGAGGATGAAATTTGTCATCTCAAGGAGATTGTATGATTGTTTGTAGGCATTCTTCAATGAAGAGTTTAAATTCTATAGTCAGTCATAAATAATGAAATATGTATCCAGATCTGATGAATTTGTGAATGAATCAAATAGTGCATTAATATAAGGTATTGATGCAGGAATATCTTGTTTAAGGAAAACAAACTTGCATCTATGATTTATATTTGTAGTTCTATGAGTAACTCTATTGCCCAATGAACAAGGCACTAGTCTTTGACAGATTTGGGAATGGTCTCAGATATACATTTTAAAAGACAAATCTTTTTCCCTTTATGTTTAGGGGTTAATGTTCTATCCTTCCAAAGCTCTATTTCACCTATTATTTGTATAAGATCCAGCCCATCTGTACATGTTACCTAATTTGGTGAGCTTGTGGAATGGTTTGTCTGCTCATTGTTGATGCAGTCTTATGTTTGTGATTGTTGTATTTAATGCATCAAAACGGTGTCCCCCCCTAGGTCTAGCAGAACCTGAAGTGCAGGAGGATCATTATGATCCTATGTTATGTTGTCCTAGCCCTGAAGTGTTTCATTGATTGAGATTGGCTATCTCATAGATAGATTTACAGGTGTCTTGGGTTATCACTTTTGGTGAACAACAAAAATGGCGACTCTGCTGGGGATGTAACAGTGTTTTATAGTTGCATTATTCAGTAAGGTTGAGAAAAGTTCTAGTAAACTTGTTGATTGCAGTCAAACCCATGAGTCTAGCTAAAATTCATTTGGGGAAGAGTCTTATAAGTGTACAAATCTAAAAGTCATTTTCAGATTTGGAAGTGTTTACCCTGGAAATTCTTGTTGCTAAGTCATTTGAAAAATATTATGTGTCTCTACTGTGTGTGTGAGACCCAAAAATCTTAAAGTGTTTCAAAGTGAAGATCAGTGTTTAGATTTTATTCCTCTTCAGGGAGGTGGCGACTCTGTAAGAACGAACCTGAGATTTGGAGGAGTTCTTCAAATTTCCAGTCAGAAGTGCAGTGAAGAGCAGTGACAAATTTACTCCAGGTATTCCTCAAAGTATTAATGAGACAATTCATGTTCCTTATAAGGTGAAAAGGTCACCATTGAAAGGAAAAGAAATTTACAATTTACATACTTCATTGAAATAAGTTTTCAGTCAGAGATATGATGAGAAGTGTGTATGATTCTGAAAAGTAGTGATTGCTTGTATTTTGAAAAGAATTTGTAAAATAGTGAGATGCATGATTATGATAGTCGTTCAGTAGATGTTTTAAATCCGATGGATCTAGATGTAGTTCCTAGATCTCCAAATCCTTTGTCAAATCTGAAAGAGATTGATAAAGAGATTGCAGTATGTCTTCAAAAGATCTGAGAGAAATTCATCTGGTTTTTAAGAAAGAAAATAGGGAAAAGAAAAGAGGAAGAGTCATCATGTATTTTTTATAAAAGATTCATAGCTACATTAAATGAGTTTCCAGTTGATGCTAGACCCCATGAGTTTGTTTTGATTGAATTATTTTTAGAGCTTGATGAGCCTGACTCAATTAATTGGTCTTGGTCTACTACCTTGAGAGAAGAGTGTTGCATGTATTAAAGAATGGATAGATAAGATTGAAGCAATTCAATCTAAAAATGTACACAAGATTGAGGACAATGAGGGAGATGAATCTATGAGTGGATATGCCTCCTATGATGCTGAAGGTGATTCTTATTCTCAGCATGACAGTTTAAATGTGTATTCAGAGCAAGAAGAAATTTGTGAGAAAATAAGTAATTGTTCGAGTAATCATGAACCCGTTGAGGTTTCAGATTTTAATGATATGGGTCACCTTGTTGTTAAGTTGAATCCACAAAATGTTTGCAACCCCAGTTATGAAACTATGTTGCAACATATAGAAACACTTTATGAGCAGCATGATAAAGGTTATGATGCAGATTTGAGTTGTTGTAATGATGAAACAAATGTGCATAGAGACATGAGCACTGCTGATTTAATACCTTTATCAGATTGGGACAATGTTTACAGCTCAGAGGATGAAGCCAAGAAAAATGGAAATGAAGAAGGTTCACTAAGTAGTGAACAAATTTCAGAGCTCTTAGTTGCTGATTTTGAGAGGTATGCATCCAAAAATGTGCCCAATCTCTCACGCCCAACCAGTACTTGTTTAGATATTGATGATGTTTTTGAGGGTGTGAAGTATGATACATATGCTATTGATTCTTTCCCTATTTTTGATTTGAGTGATGGACAAGATGAAGATGCATATACGCTTGATAGGTGTGATAATGTAGATTCATATGTTGATATGAACTCAGATTTTGGTATGCATTGTGTGGATCTTGCTGTTAAAAAGGATGACAAATTTGAAGTAGTTTTCGCAGATTTACAAGTGGGAAATGAACCATTGACAAGTGACAATCATGTATTTTCATGTGTGCAAAGTGCTGATAGGAATTGTGATCAACAAGACGAATTGCAGTCATGTTATGAGGAAGTTTTCCTCTCTAGTTTGCAAGCCATCATTGTGGAAGAGTGTTCATCATTTGAGCAAACTAGCAATAGAGATGTGCCTGATGTTTTCAACTTTCAGAGGGAGTCAGATTACTTCTTGTTTCAGCAGAGAAGTAATGGTAAAAAATATGGCACTCTTTGCTCACCTAGTGACCAACCCTCTCAGCGTGTGTTTGATTTTCAGAGATATCATGATTATAAACATGTTGATGATTATGCTTTATATGACCAGCTGATTAGAAGTGGAAGTATTTTTGATCAGGCAGATTGGAATGATGATCTCAACTTACCTCCAGTTAGTGGAAATGAAAATCAAGTGTTTGACAGAGGTAAGTGTAGCGTAGAAATTAGGAACCATCAAAACATAAGTAGATCAAAACACAAGACAATCAAAGCAATATCATGAGAATACTCATTGAAATGAACCTAATTCTAAAGCACACTCAATAGAGATATGAAAACAAAGCATTCAAAATGAAAGATTATGCAAACCAAATGCAGAATTGAATGCTCCTTCCATGCGGCTCCATTGTTCTTCTTTCCTCTTCAATGGATTTGTGGATCTCACCTACAAGTGCACATACAATTGAAAGCAAGATTGATGAAAAACTCAAGAGTACTAGAAGCATAAGTTCGGTAGTTTGATAGAAAATTCGGATTGAAGGATTCAAGGGTCAAGGGATTGATTGAATAAAATTATCCAATTTATAGAAGAATTGGATAAATGAGCAAATTAGCATGAAATAGATTCGAATAGAAATTCAAATCAAGAATAGCAAAGTTATGACATGTTGCTATGCAAAGAGGCTTATGACAATTTTATGACAGATTTTATGACAAATTGCTATGTCAAGACAAATTCTATGACAAATTTCTATGTCAAGAACTTATTCTATGACAAATTTCTATGTCAAGACAAAACTCTATGACAAATTGCTATGTCAAGAGTATGACGCATGAAGCACACAAATAGGGAGAACTAGAGACAAGTTAATTAGGTGGAAATTGCAATTAGGAAATAATGAAAATAGGTGGAAATTAGGAATTTAGAAATGATGAAAATTAGGAAATTGAAATTAGGTAAATTGATTAATAATCTTTCATTTATTAATTAATTCACAAGGAGAGGAATAATTAGCCAATTAAATGAACATTTAATTGCAATGAGAAGACTTAGGATAAATAAGTAATTTATTAATCCTAAAGGAAGAAAATGACACACACAAGGTTAAATGATGAAATAACGAAACCTCAAAAGATGAGTTAGCAATGCGAGAATGACAATTAGGTCTTGATTGAAGATAATTGACTCGATTCGATCATGATTTTGAATTGATAAATGACCAGTGTTGATAAATGATTTGATTGAGATTGGTTGACAAAAATTAATGACAAATTGACCAAATTGACATGATTGGAAAGGACAAGGATCGATGACGAATCGATCGCAATATGACAAGATTGACAAGGACAAAAATCGACCAAAATCATGACTGAAGGTTGTTGTCGACAAGACCAAATTCGAAAGCGAGAAAGATGAAGAATGCAGAAGAATGACTCGATGCTTGCAAATGATAAAAACCAAGTACGAATCATAGGAGAAATGTTAATGCGATGCAAAAACCTAAAATGAGGCAATGCGCAAATGTTAAAATATGATCTCGCAAGCGTTGACCATTTTCAGGTGTCTACATTTTGCAAATGGACCATGACCTTTAAAAATATGCTCGAAGACGTTGGCAGGATATGGACATGGAAAATGACATGAAACTAAGGCAAGGATTTATGCAAAGGATTGGACGAGAGGGGATGGAAGGATGGAAAATAATTCGTCTACTGGTGAAAACCTGGCAAACAAGCGTCATGCGTAATTTATGAACTTCTTGCACACCACACTTGGGGGCAGGTTTCCTCCTTCATATCCTATTTCCCTTCATTATCCTATCGAACCCTTGTCATTACCCTTCATGTCCTATCATCCCTCATGTCCAGTTTCCCTTTCCACCTTTGATCTTGACAAGGCTGAGGATCTTCATGAGCATCATGTATCTTGTTTGCAGCTTTTAGTCTATCATAGCTTTTGGTATGTATCCATTTGCTTATTATAACCTTTCATCCATATTCCCTGTCTTATTGTAACTTTCTGCCACTATCCCATATCCAGTCCCGACCTTTAGTCCATGTCCCTTATCCATTCTTGGTCTTTCTTGTCCTATTCATATCTTATCACTATCCATACACTCTTGTTCATTCCTTGATCTTGATCTGACATAAGGACGCAAAAATTTAAACATGGTTTCAAAACACCTCTTGACATGTCCCTCAGGCCATGTTCTTGCTTTACATTGTCATATCCAGTCTCTTGTCCCATCACACAATAGCTCTTGAAAATTGCATCTGTGTTGTCTCCATAATAAAAGACCTTTGCCTTCCCTCTATCCACCAACATTTCAGAAAGCTTATTTATCCATTTGTCATATTCCTTGCCTTGCTAGACACTGGGGGCAAAATTTGAAAAAAGTCATAAAAATTGAAAAAAGTCCTGAAAAAAAAAGTCTTAAAAAATTGAAAAATGTCTTGAAAAAATCCTAAAAATCGAATAATGTCCTGAAAAAAATCCAAAAAAAATCACATAATGTCCTGAAAAAATCTCTAAAAAAAAAAAGTCATATAAAGTCTTGAAAAAAAAATGAACACAAAAAAATTGTAAAAACTCGAAAAACAAAAAATTTTCAAAACATGAAAATCCAAAACAAACATTTTGCAATAAAGTATTCCCTTTATGCATCGACAGATCACTGCGTATACATCCAACAATTTGCAATCAAACACTGTGCTTTAATGAAATCATGCATAAACAGATGAACTCTTTCAATCAAACCAAACATTCAAACTGATCAAAAAATTGTCATATCAATCGAACATCAGCATCAAAATCATTTGTCCTTGTTCTTATTATCATGGGTCTTATACAGGGTGTGGTATACTCGAAACCAGACTGTGTCCTGTCTTAGACGGGATACCGCATGTCCTGAAACCAGACAGCATGATCGTCCTATCAGCACGTTCAACTTTTGACAATAAAGATCAAGATGTTTTTCTGATTTGTTGGAATTTGTGCATCTTATGTTTTTAATGATTTATCTTTGGCTTTGATCATGTTCCTATGTTGCTCGATGATGTCACTGAGTGATTTAGAGTGACCGGGATGGTTCATGATCCTTTTCTTTTGATTGTGATTGTCGTTTGTCTGTGATGTGTTTGTCTTTTGCAAAAAGGGTTGCATTTCAGCTCTGGCCTTCAATGCCATGATGCTACGCGTCCATTTTGCTACATTAAATAAAGGTTCTCACCTACAAAGTGCATTACTGAAAGCAAGTTTTCCTTCATCTCTAACTGTCCTCTGTCTAATTTCTTCTTACTAACATTTCTTCCGTCAGTCTTGGCAGTCCATTTGATCCTATCATGTTCTGTCATTCTTATCGATCAATTGGCCTCTTTTCTGCATGTTTCAGGCCAATTCCTCGAGGGGGCATGCATATGTCATTATTATTATCTGGGGCATTTTCATATGTCATTATCATTGTCTGGGGCATTTTCATTATTTTTCTTTGAAACAACGCTTAAAATTGCATTGTCTCAAAGAGGGGCAAAATGTAGACACCTGAAAATGGTCAACGCTTGCGGGATCATATTTTAACATTTGCGCATTGCCTCATTTTAGGTTTTTGCATCGCATTAACATTTCTCCTATGATTCATACTTGGTTTTTATCATTTGCGAGCATCAAGTCATTCTTCTGCATTCTTCATCTGTCTCGCTTTCGAATTTGGTCTTGTCGACAACAACCTTCAGTCATGATTTTGGTCGATTTTTGTCCTTGTCAATCTTGTCATACTGCGATCGATTCGTCATCGATCCTTGTCCTTTCCAATCATGTCAATTTGGTCAATTTGTCATTAATTTTTGTCAACCAATCTCAATCAAATCATTTATCAACACTGGTCATTTATCAATTCAAAATCATGATCGAATCGAGTCAATTATCTTCAATCAAGACCTAATTGTCATTCTCGCATTGCTAACTCGTCTTTTGAGGTTTCGTGATTTCATCATTTAACCTTGTGTGTGTCATTTTCTTCCTTTAGGATTAATAAATTACTTATTTATCCTAAGTCTTCTCATTGCAATTAAATGTTCATTTAATTGGCTAATTATTCCTCTCCTTGTGAATTAATTAATAAATGAAAGATTATTAATTAATTTACCTAATTTCAATTTCCTAATTTTCATCATTTCTAAATTCCTAATTTCCACCTATTTTCATTATTTCCTAATTGCAATTTCCACCTAATTAACTTGTCTCTAGTTCTCCCTATTTGTGTGCTTCATGCGTCATACTCTTGACATAGCAATTTGTCATAGAGTTTTGTCTTGACATAGAAATTTGTCATAGAATAAGTTCTTGACATAGAAATTTGTCATAGAATTTGTCTTGACATAGCAATTTGTCATAAAATCTGTCATAAAATTGTCATAAGCCTCTTTGCATAGCAACATGTCATAACTTTGCTATTCTTGATTTGAATTTCTATTCGAATCTATTTCATGCTAATTTGCTCATTTATCCAATTCTTCTATAAATTGGATAATTTTATTCAATCAATCCCTTGACCCTTGAATCCTTCAATCCGAATTTTCTATCAAACTACCGAACTTATGCTTCTAGTACTCTTGAGTTTTTCATCAATCTTGCTTTCAATTGTATGTGCACTTGTAGGTGAGATCCACAAATCCATTGAAGAGGAAAGAAGAACAATGGAGCCGCATGGAAGGAGCATTCAATTCTGCATTTGGTTTGCATAATCTTTCATTTTGAATGCTTTGTTTTCATATCTCTATTGAGTGTGCTTTAGAATTAGGTTCATTTCAATGAGTATTCTCATGATATTGCTTTGATTGTCTTGTGTTTTGATCTACTTATGTTTTGATGATTCCTAATTTCTACGCTACAGTAAGAATTGATTTCATTTTTGATGGCTCGAGGCCATTCATAAGTTGTATATTTTGTACAGTTGCTTTGCTTTCAATTGTGTGGTTTTCAATAAAGTGCCCTGCTGTTTGGGTAGAATAAGGATGCCCTGTTTTTTGAAATGAGAAAAGAAGAATTGAGAGAAGAAAGATCCATTTTTGGGTGGTCTGCTTAACCAAAGATATCTGGATTCTTGTGTTGATCTTGCAATCAACCATCCCCAGTCAGAGCCACTGTTGGGAGTATTTAAAACTGAGTCAAGTTTATAGGCCCATTTCAAAATTTTGCCTGCATTTCCAAATGATTAAAATAAGTCAGTTTGAATGGCCTAGTTTGCGAGAGGGTAAAATGGGTCCAGTTGATTTTTCAGAGGGTAAGGCTCGGGATTCATGTCCCACACCTTTCATTTGGCCTATTCAGTGATGTGAAACTTTCAGAATTCAATTTGGATAAGTTTATGAGGTACCCAGTTTGAGGGGTGAGTTGGAAGTGCATTTTAGGCACAAATGCAGATTTTATTGAGTAGCCCACTTTGAGCGATTACATATTTTTCCTTATTGATCATCATGGAGAAATTAAAAATGGATTCAATTCTATGCATAAATTTGAGTGAGCTCGCAAATTTTTAAGTCTTAACGAATCCATTTGCTCAGTTTTCAAAGCTCAATCCGTTTGTAGTTTGTGATGTTTGCACAAGTGTAAAAATGTCCCGGTGAGCATCATGTCAGAATGTTTGTTCCGGGCTAATGTTGGTATAAATGGTGAGATAATTTTCAAATTTCAAGGCTCTACCAATCCGTTTGATCAGTTTTCAAAAGAGCTCATTTTGCCATCAAATTCAGTTATCCGCACTTCCAGTGTTATATCAATTAATATAGCCATTTTTGTGAGCACGTCGTTTGTATCTTGTCAGTCTAGTGATCAAATTGAGAATTCAAAGATTTAATATGTACTTTAAGGTACCTATGTTCCAAATTTGAGGACCTACGGAGGTCGTTTGGTATTTTTAAGAAAGGCATCATGTGTTGCCAGAATATTGACTTCATTAGGTCCGCAGTGTCGACAAAGCCAGTTGGGCATTTTCGGAAATTAATATCTCTTCGCTCGGGAATTGTCTCAAGAAACCGTTTGGTAGAAGTCATCCTTGTATATTAGAGTCCACGCCTGTCAGATGGCGAGCTCCAGAAAGGTGTTTTGACAGGTTTGAAAATTACGTCTTCACGATTAAATGCGAAAATTGTGGCGTAATTGCTTGAAGGTTGTAAAATGCGGATTAATCATCCAAAAGCGATGCTGATCATTTCCAGAGGTGTGTTTGAGGTTCTTGAAGCATTCCAAAGGTCAGTTGCACAAAAACGAAAAAAAATTTAGTCGGACCCACTTTGGGGCCCGACCTGGCTTGCCACTTCATGCATCTTTTCAGGCAAAGTTAAATTGTTATTTTCGCAATCATATGTTTATATGATTTAAATATGAAGGAATGGTATTTATATTGTTGAAAAGAAGAGATTTGCGGAGTTTGGGAAGTTTTAAAACTTCAAACAAGTGTATGTTGACAATTCAGAACCAGCCTCTTCCCCCAATGTGGCAGTTGAACAGGAAGCTTAAAAGCTTTTTACCAAGATGAAATGGAAGCTACCAAAAGAGCTCAGCAAGGCTCAGTGGTTTTTTGTACCGAGCAGGGAGAACAAATTTTGGTATACGAATATATGTCAAATGGAACTCTAACAAAAAATCTCATTGGTGTAAATTTAATTCCACAACCTTTGCCAGTTCCCAGCCATGAAATGGAGGGCGATGGTTTAAAGAAAACTTTCAGAAAAGTGCACAATGTAAAGCTTTTAATAATGCATTTAGAAACCCTTAGGCAAATGCCAATTGATATGTGTATTGCACCAATCCTCCCAGTGGCAGATGGAGTGATAATTGAAAGAGAATAAGAGTTTAAACTATGCAATTTTGTGCCTATAAAAACAAATATAATGGCAGCCCTCCCTGTGGGTTACCATTTGAGCTAAAAATAAAATACAACAGGCAGCATGGAGTGTAGAAGAGTGCTGGTTGGGAGGTAGCATCTACAGCAACAACAACAAACTCCAATCAATGCACATTGGCAGGTTGAAGGCACATCTTCAGTGCTCACATGGTGCGTTGAAACAGTTACAATAGCAAACTAAAACACTTACAGCAAATGCAATCTGGCAAGTGTAATGCCATTCCCAACGAAGTTTACATGCAAATACAATTGGCTATTAAAATCCATAAACCCCCCTGCGTGGATTGTGTGGAAAGGAGAGGGAAATCTGGAAGTCTGCAGAATCCTCCAACAAATACTAACCAGCTCCCCCCTCTGTCTGCATGGAATTGGAAGAAGGTGCATGGTAATGCTGCTGTGTGATGGCATGGGCATTCAAAGAACAAACTCCATGAACTCCAGCATCTTCCAAATGCCACGAACTCCAGCATCTTCTAAGTGTCGTGAGTTGATAATATATCCCAGTATGACGTGGTTGATAAGAAAGACCATTAAATGCCAGGCAAATAAAAAAAATCACCATGAAAGCACTCAGGGAAAGCAAAAAATGAAGCTACAGGCAAAACCACAATATCCCACATTGGCTGGGAAGTGCACTATTTTGATGTTTATAAGCAAGAATGCACAGTAATATAATGTCTAAGCCATAAAGGCTTTTGACAGATGGTGCCTATGGGCACCCAAGGTGGACCCACGCGTGAGCACGGATCTCGAGGCGATAGAGGAGTTGACTGGATGGCGACCAGGTGGACCCCACGTGGGCACGCTTCCTGAGGCAGACATGCAACATTTTGCAGAGAAAGGTCGGGTTAACGAGTGAGCAAGTTCGAGATGGATCGACGGTGTGCGCTATTTCGCGGAGGGAAGATGCACGCGAGTTACAGCCTGCAAAATAGCGAAAGTGAACGAGAGTCGTGCACGTTTCGTGATAGGTGGCAGTCCAGCAGGCGGGTCCCGGTGAGGTGGCACACAGTTGGTGCACAGGTGGCAGTCTAGTGGCGATGACATGGCATACAAGCAAGCGGCCAAGTGGCAGTGACAAAGCAGATGACGTGGCAAAGATGAGGTGTCATCCCTGGTGGCGTCTGGTCAACCCCATCAACCAATCAGAGGCCGCCACGTGGCAAGGCGTCACTGCACAAATGGAGGCAAAAATCAAAATTAAAATGAATAAATGATATAGTTCTAACTATATTAAAATTCGAAATATTTAAATGACTGAGCACAAATGGGAATTAATTCGCCCAGGGTCTAAATTTTTGCCAAAATATAAAGTATTATATATCGCTGGAAAGCTCTCGGAGTGAGGAATCTGATTATGAGGTTAATTTTTACAAATGTGAGATTATTTTGGAGGTAGTTTCCATGGGAACAAAATTCAGTTAGAGGGGAGACACTTGGCAATTTTCAGTTGTAGATTTGATTCTCTTCCCTCTCCTTATTCCAAATTCTTCTCAGTTGTAAGGGTTTCAGAAATTTGGAAAATGTTGCAGATTTGATGGCTTCCATTTTCTGAAGATCTTGACCCAAGTTTGTAAATGCTTTTGTTTGGTTTCAGGGTATAGAGATTGCAATGTAGTGCTGTGAATGTGGTTTTAGTTGCAGGTCTTACTGGTGTCAGGCATGAGTAATTTGCCACAAGATTGTCTCTGTGATATGTTTTTTCATTATTATGAATTCAATCCTCAAGGAGGATGAAATTTGTCATCTCAAGGAGATTGTATGATTGTTTGTAGGCATTCTTCAATGAAGAGTTTAAATTCTATAGTCAGTCATAAATAATGAAATATGCATCCAGATCTGATGAATTTGTGAATGAATCAAATAGTGCATTAATATAAGGTATTGATGCATGAATATCGTGTTTAAGGAAAACAAACTTGCATCTATGATTTATATTTGTAGTTCTGTGAGTGACTTTATTGCCCAATGAACAAGGCACTAGTCTTTGACAGATTTGGGAATGGTCTCAGATATACATTTTAAAAGACAAATCTTTTTCCCTTTATGTTTAGGGGTTAATGTTCTATCCTTCCAAAGCTCTATTTCACCTATTATTTGTATAAGATCCAGCCCATCTGTACATGTTACCTAATTTGGTGAGCTTGTGGAATGGTTTGTCTGCTCATTGTTGATGCAGTCTTATGTTTGTGATTGTTGTATTTAATGCATCAAAACGGTGTCCCCCCCTAGGTCTAGCAGAACCTGAAGTGCAGGAGGATCATTAGGATCCTATGTTATGTTGTCCCAGCCCTAAAGTGTTTCATTGATTGAGAATGGCTATCTCATAGATAGATTTACAGGTGTCTTGGGTTATCACTTTTGGTGAACAACAGAGGGAAAGACATCCAAATCCATATTGGATTTCTTGGTTGTAGAAGGACCACAAAGTTTTGGTCAATGAGCAGTGCCTAGTGAAATTCAAAATTGGCAGTTACTGTGATAAAGTACTATGTAAAATCATACCCACAGATGCATGTCATATGCTATTACAGAGGTCATGATAGTTTGATAGGCATGTTGTAAATTATGTCCATGCTAATACTTATACCCTAATGAAGGATGGGGTTTTCCATAAACTGAAGCCCCTAAAGGAGGTGGAAGAAAAGGTATGTAGTAGTCCTAGGATGTGTTTTATTGATGGAAGAAAATTTCTTGAAGACGAACGTATGTGTTATGCTCTAATTCTTGGATTGGATAGAGAAGAAATTAAAAAGGTGTTTGTAGAAGTTTCAGGATATTGTATCTTATAATGTGCTTGAGGGTTTACCAAGTGGAAGGTCTCACAGAGTTGGAGATCCCTTAAGTAGGAGGCAGATTTTGTTGACAAAGATGCAGTTTGAAGTGGTTGGGTTCAATGAACTCAAGACCTTGTATCCCGGGGATCTTTATTTTGCAGAAGATTGGAAATCTTGCAAGGAGCATTTTAATTTGGATAGGACAAGATGGTTGGATTTCATAATCCAAGATGGCATGTTGTTTAGGGGAAGCCAGTTGTGTTTTCCAAGGAGCTCCATGAGAGAGAACCCGATCAAGGAGAAGCACAGTGGAGGAATGGTAGGAAACTTTGGCCAAGATAAGACCATTGCCATTATCAATGAACATTATTATTGGCCTCAGTTATCACAGCATGTGAAGACATTTTTGTAGAGTTGTAGAGTATGTGAGATGGCTAAAGGAGCAAGCTAGAATACAAGGCTATATCAACCATTACTTGTACTAGAGAAGCCATGGGAGGACATACGTATGAATTTATTTCTTGGTTTACCAAGGACACAAAGAGGAAACGATTTAGTATTTGTGGTGGTTGACAGGTCTTCAAAGATGGCACATTTCATCCCTTGCTAGAAGACCTATAATGTTGTCCACATTGCTAATTTATTCTTCAAGGAGGTGGTAAGACTGCATGGTCAACCAAAAACTATAGTTTCAGATCATGACGTGAAGTTCATTGGATACTTTTGGAGGACCTTGTGGAAGAAACTAAAAACAGAGTTGAAGTCTAGTTTTGCACACCATCCACAAACTAATGGGTAGACTGAAGTAGTGAATAGGAGTCTGGGTAACTTACTGTGATGCTTGGTAGGAGATAAACACAAGGGATGGGACCTGATCTTACTAGAGGCAAAATTTGCTAAGAATAATTTTGTCAACATGAGCACTGGTAGATAATAATTCCAAATTGTTTATGGAGGTAGTCCAAGGACCACTTCAGAATTAAGGAAGATGGACCAGGAGAAGCATGCAAGTGCTTGTAGTGTCGTAAATTGTACACCCTTGCTAGGGTGGTACAATTTCACACTTAGGTTAGCACCCACCTTAGTGTGTCTTGCATTTTGCATCTTTAATTTCCCTTTAAGCATTTAATTAATTAATTTAATTTAATGTAAATTCATGTGTCATCACTTTACATGTTATAAAGTTGGGTCCTTTACCCTAAGCACACCTCTTTTCATTTTATTCCTCCAATGAATCATTTAATCATAAACCCTAATTATGTCTTATTTTGACCTTTAAGGCTCAATTGTGCATATCAAAACATCTCAAAATTAGCTGTAACTTTGGGATGCACCCTAATATCATCATATCTAATGGCCCCAAAAATTTGGTGAAAAGTTGGTCGGACCGTGGCAGGAATGCACATGGTTGTCGACTTTTTTCTCAAAATTTTGGGAGCATAATTCTATGATATAATAATGCTTAACCCCAAAATATTAGTGGTAAATTCAAATCCTAGGTCGGCCTAAAGATGAAATTAAGATCTAGGGTTTTATACCTAATATGTCTCTTTCTTCATTTGAAGGGGTCTTCTTCTAAGAATCTAAGAAGGTTTTTGGAGTATAAAGAGCCTTCTTTACAGTGAAAGAGTACATCTTTTAAGTCTTCAACAACATTAACCATTCATTCATCAACTATCATCTCATCAATTGGGGGATTTGGAAGATGTAGGAGAACAATAGGAGATCAGTGACTAAAGACTGGCTTGTACCTCTCCCTTGGGGTTTGGTATGGTTTCATGTCTTTGAATAAGCTTCACTTTGATTCATATTCATGCTTTAGATCACTTTGCATCATGGATTTGGAGAATTTTTTGTTAGACAGTTCAAATAACTGAAAGACAACTAAGAGGGGTGGGGGGGGCTGAATCAGTTGTCTCAGATTACTGGAACCTTAAGCAATTAAAACTGAAACCCAAAAGATAAATACCGATATGCATAAACCAATTACCAAAATAGCAGATATACCAATTAAGCACAAGAAACAATTAGAGAATAAATACCATCCACATGACACCAAGATTTGTACGTGGAAAACCTGGTAAAGGGAATAACCACGGTGGGAAGCCTACCCATAGTTAGATAATACTTCTACAGTAAGTATGTGATTAAAATTGAGCGGCCTGCACTTGTAGGAAGCCCAATAGCCTAGAGCACATTGCTCATCACAAAAGGAGTCTCACTGACTACATAAAAATATAGACTACAATCTGGAAGAAAGAATGAACTGCAATGATAGCATCTCCTGTGCCTGAGTAGAGTTCCGGTTAAGCTCAATACCAGAGGACTAAATCCTCTTATAAACCCAACTCGATCACCTATGATCAACCATATCTTCTGCCTAAATGATTTTTACATTATTATTTCCTTATGTATCCATATCCCTTACACGTATATTTTCCCATGATCTACAATGAGATCTTACATCATATATATACAAACCCTCGACCACAAATAATAAGGTTGGCCACCAGACAATAAAACAATTACATAATTACAATACATGTTGGCTTGAGACTAAACAAATAATATCCAACCCATAAGACATCCCAGAAACACATCGAGAAGTCCAATCCACACGTTAAATTAAGTTGGTCCATAACCTAGATAAATCGGGACCCAATTTAGGTCCACGCATGCTAAAGCAATGATCCCGATCAACCACACCTCGAACATGATCACCATCAGCATCCTGAATCTCTACTAGAAGCCACACCAACACCACTTATGCATAACATCAAAGATCTTCAACAAATCTATGTCGGTGAAATCCTCACCGGAACAACAAACCAAGCTTACCAGCATACAGGAGAACATCTGATCACAAGATCAAAACCAACTTACTGAACATGAATTTGAGTAGCATGAATAAGACAATTCCATAAGCCAAAACATACTGGAGCATACCGGATCGTCATGATCTAATCCAACCAAATACCAAACAACCTACTGAGACCAAAAGGATATTGGTAAAGTAGCCAAAACATCTAGTGTTGACATCAATGACAAAACATCAATGCAACACATAATCAATTCCTTCAAATGATCAACAATCTCCCATGGATGCCAACACAAGATGTATAACAAAAAAGTGCCAAGAAATGCTAAACAAATCTCCCATAAAAGAATATAGCTATGAAGTTCTGAAATTTCTCCCCCTAATGTATATATCCATTAAGTTGTTAAGTTTTTCACATGAATATCTCTCCCCCTTTGACATCAATGCCAGAAATCTGACAAAAATATCAAAGCAAAAAAAAAAACCGTTGAACCACAAAACTAACTACTCCCCCTGAGAAGTAGCATCCCCACATCAATCAGAATGAATAATATCTCTTATAATGCATACCAGACTGATGCCAAATATGATGGACTGGGGTTTGGGATAGACTAGCCTAGTCTATGCTCTTAGATCCTTTCCTTGGATCACCAAGTGTACTAACCACACCCTAGGGTCTCTAGGACTTCCCCTGCTTGTGTAATCCCCTGACCTTGCCCAATCCACCCACCAACAACTTGAATTTTTGCTCCTAAGGTCTCACCTACTCATGAGATCCAAAGAACCCTTACTTAGGCTAATAAGGGTTTGGCTTGCTCCACACCTTCTGAGGTCCTAGCAAGGATAGGTCAGGTCTAAGACATGGTTTTCCACCCATTCATGTGCCCCCAAGAGGTTTCAAGCTTCCTACCCCCTACCGATTTCACTATTTTGTCTTTTACCTACAAAATAGGGCTACAAGGATTGTGACCAATTAGGCCTCCTATCCGATCCTTTAGGGATCCCTCTTGTAAATGATGCATATGCTTGTGAAAATTCCAAAAATACCTGCTATTCATTTGGCAAGGGCTCAAGGATTTTTCTAGTTTTGGGCCTCGAAGTGTCCGTACACTACCCTAGGCAGATTTTAAGGTTTTTAAGGGTTTTAAAGAGGGTTTTTAGGCCTGCCAGGGTCACAGTGTAGGTTTGATGTTGTTGCCACCTTTTTTGGATTGATGGAAACTCCTCCTTCTCACCAATGGTACTCCACTCACCCCTCTACAACTCCTCCAAAGGGTGCCTCCTCCACTATCTTTCCTTGCTCTCCAAGACCTTTGCAACTTAACCCTTCCTAGCCGGGCACTTTCCAGTCTCGTCTAGGAGTGGGTCTTTAGATGGCCTCCCTGCATCTTCAAGGGACCTAATTGCTTTGAAGTAATGTATAGGGTTTTCACTCTCATTCCCCATGGTTTCATGGTGATTCCACAATGGGGAATGGAGTTATGAACCCATTGCAACAACCAATCCAAAACTAGATAGTGAGAAGCAAGTTTACAAGATATTTAAAAACACATACAACCTGCAAAAAAAAACCTAATCTAAATGCTCAAGATGAAATTATTTACACCATACAAGACTCTCTACATAGTTTTGTTCGAAGATCAATCCATTATCATTCCTTCATTGCTCCATTAGTGCCGATTGGCAACCAAATTGTAGTCACAGTCACGTCACTTTGCTTGGGCCGTACAACAACTGACATCCAACCCCTTCTCTTAGGCTTTGCAACTACTTATACTACCCTTTCCTTAGTCTGTGTGCCCATATTAGGGTTGTCCATGCTAAACTAAAGATTTTGACCACTAGGTGGAAAAGTTGCTTGACAACTTTGAAAAGTTGTCATGCAACTTTTGCAACTTTTGAGCAACTTTCTCAATGTTGCTTTTCTTGACTCCTAGGCCCACATTGGGCTCTCCTAAGGACACCTCCATGCTAAGAAGGAAGCTAAACACCACAAAGGCACACATACCCTCTATTTTCAAGAAAAACTCAACTTTGACTTATGACCCTAGGACCTCAACTAGAACCCTAACTAGGACCCGATGAGCACATGGCCCTTATTTTATATACAATGGCTTCATTAAGAAGAAAGAACACAATCAAAAGAAAATGGTGGGAGCCCTTTGAAGGGTGATCCTGTACCATACTCCCCCTCTACAACAAACTAAGGAACTAGGGGAGTGAGAAGAGCCGGATCAATGCCTAGCTTCTTGAACTTGCTTTCTTCAACGCAAGTAGCTTTAGACATAGGTTGATCTGCCCACTTTACCAAGTGCTCCATGTAGACCTAGTGTCTAGTAGACTTCTTCACCCTTGACTCCAATATCTCCTCTATTATGGGCTGCTTCACTTGAGGTAAGGCATTCACATCCAAGTCTTGTAGTACCTTGGCTTGGTTCTCAGACTGCCCTGCTATCTCTCCCTTATACAATATCAGATCAGCAACATTGAAGACTGGTGAAATGGCTAAGTTTGAAGGAAGATCAACCTTGTAGGTGTTCTCACCATATTTTGATAGAATTTTACAAGGTCCTACCCTTTTCATTTGCAGTTTAGTAGGCTTACCACTTTGCATTCTAGCCTTGCTCGGATGGACCATCACATAGTCACCCACCTTGAACTGAACCTCTCTCCTTTTCTCATCTATTTTGGCCTTTAGTTTTTGAGTGGATTCAAGGATGGATTTCTTGACCTGCTCTTGGATCTCCTTGATGGTTTGAGTGAAGTCCTCTTCTTGGCCACTCTTCATCTCCATGGAACCAAGTTCCCTGAGTTCACACACTCCCCTTGGATGTCTACCATAGACAACCTCAAATGGACTTCTTCTAGTGGTCCTATTTACACTATCATTATATGCATACTCTACTTGAGGGGTGATTAGATCCCATGTCTACCCATACTCCTTAGTTAAACACCTCAACAAGTTGCCTAGCACCCTATTAATGACTTCAGTATGACCATCAGTTTGTGGATGGTAAGCTGAGCTAAATCAGAGATTAGTTCCAAGTCTCCTCCATAATGTTTGCCAAAAACGGCCCATGAACTTGTTGTCCCTGTCTGAAACAATACTTAATGGGAGTCCATGAATCCTCACAATCTCCTTAAAGAAAAGATGTGCAATATAGCTAGCATCATGTGTAGTCCTACATGGAATGAAATGGCTCATCTTGGAAAATCTATCTACTACCACATAGATGCTATCCCCACCTATCTTTGTCTTGGGGAGTCCTACTACAAAGTCCATGCTTATACATTCCCAAGGCCTATTAGGGACTGGTAATGGTTGATAGAGACCTGCCTTACTTGATCCTCCTTTTTCTCTTTGACATATACCACATTGCTCCACATACCTTTTCACATCTCTTGGCAACTTGGGCTAATGGTAGTACCTTTGTACTAGATCCAAGGTTTTATTGATCCCAAAGTGTCCACTTAAACTACCAATTGTGTTTTTCTTGGATGAGGTTTTCCCTCATAGATCCTCTAGGCACGCATAACTGATTACCTTTGAACAAGAGACCATTTTGGAGAGTGTAATCTGCATGCTCACCATGAAAATGATTCTCAAACTCCTTGCAAAACTTGTAGGCTGAGGAGAAGTCTTCATCTCCTTCATAGAGGTCCTTGAAACCTTCTATTCCTATGCTCTACAATTGTAACTCTTGAACTGTCAATAACTTCCTACTTAAAGCATCTGCCACCTTGTTGAGTTGCCCCTTTTTATGCTTGATGGTGAAGGTGAAGGATTGGATGTATTCCATCCATTTCAAATGTATATTGCTAAGCTTCTCTTGAGTGTTAATGTAACTCAAAGCCTGGTTATCTGTGAACACCACAAATTCCTTTGGGAGTAAGTAATGCCTTCATTTTTTGAGAGACTGAACTAATGCATACAACTCTAAGTCATAGGCTGAGTACTTCTTCTTTGCTTCATTGATCTTCTCACTAAAAAATTCCATAGGTCTTCCCTCTTGACTCAATACACCCCCTACCGCAATTCCACTTGCATCACACTCCAATGTGAATAGCTTGTCAAAAGTAGGTAGGAGTAGGATAGGTTTTGTGGCTACTTCTTGCTTTAATAATTAGAATGCTTTATCAACCTGCTCAGTCAATTTGAACTTAGTTTTAAGGCCTCCCTTTATAGTGTCGAGGACTGGTGCACATATGCCACTGAAGTTCCTCACAAACTTTCTATAGAATTGAGCTAAACCATAGAAACTCCTAACTTCAGTTCCTGTTTTAGGGGCAGTCCAATTCAAGATTGCCTCCACTTTGCTTGGATCCATCTTCAAGGTTCCCTTAGACACCACAAATCCTAAGTAGACTAGCTCCTGCTTCAAGAAGTCACACTTTTCTAGGTTGATTGATAACTTTTCTTCATGCATCCTCTCTAAGACTAACCTCAAATGCTCAAGGTGCTCCTCTTTGGTTCTGCTATAGATGAGAATGTCATCTAGGTACACCACCACAAACCTACCTATAAAGTCCTTTAACACCTCATTCATCAACCTCATGAAGGTTCTTGGGGCATTGGTGAGTCCAAATGGCATCACAAGCCATTCATACAACCCTTCTGTGGTCTTGAAAATAGTCTTCCACTCATCACCCTCCTTAATTCTAATATGGTGATAACCACTTTTAAGGTCCAACTTGGTAAAATACATAGCACCCCCTAAACAGTCCATCAAATCCTCTATTCTAGGAATAGGAAGCCTATACCTTATGGTGATCTTGTTGATTTCCCTTGAACCAGTGCAAAGTCTCCACTTGCCTCCCTTCTTTGATGCTAGCACTACCAGGACTGCACATGGGTTGATGCTCTTCTTGATTAGTCCTTGTTCCAATAACTCCTGCACTTGCCTTGCCACCTCCTTGTTTTGGTTAGGTGTGAGCTTATATGCAGCTTTATTAGGTAGGGATGCACTAGGAACAAAGTCTATTTGATGGCTTATAGACCTTCTTGGTGGGAGTGCTGCAGGTGCTCTATCACTCACTATGTCCTTATACTCTTGCAACATTTGCTTCACCTCCTTGGGTATCTCTGCCTGCAACTTGTCTTCCTCCTCATTTGGCTTCACAAAGATAGCACACCTCATTGTCTCCTCCTCATGTAGCAAGTGTAAGAACTCTTTACCAGTAGCCAATAAGACACTAGGTGTTTTTGAGGTTCCCTCTTCATTCTCTGCCAAAGACTGAATCTTAAAGGTTTTGCTGTCCTTCTTGAAGGAAATGGAGTTCTTCTCTCCATCATAGATCACCTTCCTATCAAATTTCCAAGGTCTACCTAGTAATAGGTGACAGGCATCCACGGGTAACACATCACAAAGGATCTTATCCTTGTATCCCCCAATAGAAAACTCTACCCAAGTCTGTTCATTGACTAGCACACTCTGCTCTTGATTCAACCATGTCACCTTATATGGGTTAGTGTGGGGTATCCTTGTGAGTTTCAACTTCTTGGTTGCCTCCTCTGATATTATGTTATCAGTTGACCTTGAATCAACTATCACCTTGCAAACTTTACGAAGGATCTTACATCTCACCCTAAACAATGCTCTCCTATGCTTAGGTTCATTCTTAACTGGCTGTCTTATCAAGACCCTATTGAACATCAGGTTTTCTCCAATCTCTGATTCAATATGATCCACCTCAGGTGTCTTGCTACTTGATGTGTCTTCATGAGCATAAGCAACCCTCTTTCCATTATTTGATGATGTAGGATTGTTAGGGCATCTATAGGCCGGGTGTCCCAATTGACCATAATTGTAACATTTCATAGTTGCAAAGTACGAGTTACCCCTGTCGGTACCTCTACCCCTACTTGGACCACCTTATGCACCTCTTCCTCTAGAATGGCCCCCTCTGAGATTGGCTTCACTGCTATGCTAAGTCAACTTGGCTTCTCCTTGGTTCCTTTGTTCATTTGCCTTCCTTTGGTAACCACCTCGGTGATTCATTTGATCTCTACCTCTGCCTCTACCCGTGTTATTAAAGTCTCCTTTCCTTTTGTTCCTCTCTTCCACCTTGGTAGCAAGCTGATGACATTTTTGGACAATGGTAGGAGTCCATAAGCTTATTTCCTCTTGAATGTTCCACTTTAGGCTGCTTAGATACCTAGCCACCTTGATAGATTCATCTTCTTGGACTTTGGATCTAAGAAAAAGCTTTTGAAATTATTCAGTGTAGGAGGTCACCTCAAGTTCTTTTTGCTTCAATCCCTATCTCTTCTTATGAAGTTTGACTTCATAATCCTCTGGTAAGTAGTTCGCCTTGATCTTACTCATCATGGCCTTCCAATTTGCAATAGGTAGCTTCCCCATGCTAACTCTCTCTTCTTGCAAGTACTTCCACCATGTCAAAGATGCTGCCCTTAATCTTGAATTGGAAACTTTAACCTTTTGAGCATCTATCACTCCTTCACACTCAAAGTGGTTCTCAATACCCTCAATCCATTCCATGACAGTATCAATGTCCATCCTTCCACTGAAATGTGGCAATCCTTCAAAAGCTTTGGTGTTCAAAGCCTTAATAGCCTTTACAAAAGGTTCTTCATTGAACAAGGGATTTGGTTCAGGTATAATGTCATCTATGTCAATGGTTTTCTTTCCTTTATCCTTGGTGTCTTCACCCCAAGGTCCATGTGTCCTCTGATCCACCACTTCTTGCAGCTTGTCCCTTATCTCACTCATAGCTTCTTCAAGGAGTCTATTCTTCTCCTTCTGCCCTTCTACCTCCCTAGCCAGCTCTGCATTAGTGAGCATTCTACTCTCCCCTATTGATTCACCAGTATATAGAGACATGCACAGTCCACCAAATCTTTAACTTGCTCTGATACAAATCTGATGGAATGGGGTTTGCGATAGACTAGCCTAGTCTATGCTCTTAGATCCTTTCCTTGGATCACTAGGTGTATTAACCACACCCTAGGGTCTCAAGGACTTCCCCTGACCTTGCCCAATCCACCCACCAACAACTTGAATTTTTTCTCCTAAGGTCTCACCTACTCATGAGATCCAAAGAACCCTTACTTAGGCTAATAAGGGTTTGGCTTGTTCCACATGTTCTGAGGTCCTAGAAAGGATAGGTCAGGTCTAAGACATGGTTTTCCACCCAGTCATGTGCCCCCAAGAGGTTTCAAGCATCCTACCCCTTACCGATTTCACTATTTTGTCTTTTACCTACAAAATAGGGCTACAAGGATTGTGACCAATTAGGCCTCCTATCCAGTCCTTTAGGGCTCCCTCTTGCAAATGATGCATATGCTTGTGAAACTTCCCAAAAGACCTACTATTCATTTGGCAAGGGCTCAGGGATTTTTCTGGTTTTGGGCCTCCAAGTGTCCGTACACTGCCCTAGGTGGATTTTAAGGTTTTTAAGGGTTTTAAAGAGGGTTTTTAGGCCTGCCAGGGTCACAGTGTAGGTTTGATGTTGTTGCCACCTTTTCTGGATTGGTGGAAACTCCTCCTTCTTACCAATGGTACTCCACTCACCCCTCTACAACTCCTCTAAAGGGTGCCTCCTCCACTATCTTTCCTTGCTCTCCAAGACCTCTGTAGCTTAACCGTTCCTAGTCGGGCACTGTCCAGTCTCGCCTAGGAGTGGGTCTTTAGATGGCCTCCCTACATCTTCAAGGGCCTTGCTTGCTTTGAAGTAATGTACAGGGTCTACATTCTCATTCCCCATGGTTTCATGGTGATTCCACAATGGGGAATGGAGTTATGAACCCATTGGCACAAACCAGTCCAAAACTGGACAATGAGAAGCAAGTTTACAAGATATTTACAAACACACACAACCTTCAAAACAAAACCTAATCTAAATGCTCAAGATGAAATTATTAAAACCATACAAGACTCTCTACATAGTTTTGTTCAAAGATCAATCCATTATCATTCCTTCATTGCTCCATTAGTGCCGACTGGCAACAAAATTGCAGTCACAATCAAGTCACTTTGCTTGGGCCGTACAACAACTGACATCCAACCCCTTCTCTTAGGGTTTTTAGCTACTTATACTACCCTTTCCTTGGTCTATGTGCCCATATTAGGGTTGTCCACGCTAAACTAAAGATTTTGACCACTAGGTGGAAAAGTTGCTTGACAACTTTGAAAAGTTGTCATGCAACTTTTGCAACTTTTGAGCAACTTTCTCAACGTTTCTTTTCTTGACTCCTAGGCCCACATTGGGCTCTCCTAAGGACACCTCCATGCTAAGAAGGACCCTAAACACCACAAAGGCACACATGCCCTCTATTTTCAAGAAAAACTCAACTTTGACTTATGACCCTAGGACCTCAACTAAGACCCTAACTAGGACCAATGAGCACATGGCCCTTATTTTATATACAATGGATTCATTAAGAAGCAAGAACACAATCAAAAGAAAATGGTAGAAGCCCTTTGAAGGGTTCTCCTGCACCAAAATAGCATGCATCAGTTCTCTATCAGAGGGGTACAAAGCCCTTTGTTGTCTTTGAGGTACTCAAATGATTCTTTAGGCAAAGGTTTAGTGAAAATGTCTGCAATTTGTTCTTTCGTGCTCACATAAACTAGTCTAACCTTATTTTCTTCCACCTTCTCCTTCAAAAAGTTATACTTCATAGATATGTGCTTTGTCTTAGAGTGAAATACCGGATTCTTTGATATGTTTATAGCAGCAGAGTTATCACAATGAATAACTACTGGTCCAATGTAATTCACTTTTATGTCCTTGAACATTTGCTTCATCGATAAAACTTGTGTATAGTTAGTAGCAACAACAACATACTCAACTTCAGCAGTAGATAAAGAAGTACATGACTGTTTCTTGTTGATCCATGAAACCAACTTTTTTCCAAGAAAGAAAGCTCCACCGGAAGTGCTTTTCTGGTCATCAACATCACCTGCCCAATCTGCATCTATATATGCACATAAAGTAAAGTCATCATCCTTAGGGTACCACAAACCATATTCAGATGTACCTTGTAAGTATCAAAAAATTCTTTTCAGTGCACTCTCATGATTTTCTTTAGGATCACTCTAATATCTTGATGCAATGCAAACAACATTCATTATATCAGGCGTAGTCCGAGTCAAATATAGCAGACCTCCAATCATAGACTTGTATCTTGTAGGATTTACCGATGCAGATTCATCTTTCTTTGTCAATTTATCATTGGTAACCATAGGAGTACTTACCAGTTTAGAGTCTTCCATACCAAATTTCTTCAACAATTTTCTATCATACTTAGTTTGATAGATGAAAAAACCTTTATCATTCTGAGTAATTTGCAAACCTAAGAAAATTTCCATTTCCCTAATCATAGACAATTCAAATTCTTTCTCCATATTGTAAATAATTCCATGCACAACTTATCTTCACCTCCAAAAATGATGTCATCAACAAAAACTTCAATAATCAGTATATCATCATCAGTGAATTTATAATATAGATTACTATCAGTATTACATTTAGTGAAACCAAGCATTAAAAGATATTTGTCCAGCCTTGCATACCAAGCTTCAAAATATATTTGTCCAGCCTTGCATACCAGGCTCTAGGTGCTTGAATCAATCCATATAAAGATTCCTTAGCCAACAAACCATGTTTTTATCATCTGAAAGTGAAAAACCATTAGGTTTCTCAATATAAACTTCCTCATCAAGATCCCCATTCAGAAAGGCACGCTTAAAATCCATTTGATAAACCTTGTAATTTTAATGTGCAAAATAGGCAAGAAATAATCTTATAGCTTCAATCCTAGCTACAGGTGCAAAAGTTTCTCCTTAATCAATTCCTTCCTTCTGAGAATATCCTTTACAAACTAATATAGATTTATTCCTTACAACTTGTCCATCTTCATTTAATTTATTCCTAAAAACCCATTTAGTTCCAATAACATTCTTATTTTTAGGTTGGGGAACTAAAGTACATGTGTTATTCTTCTCTATTTAATCTAATTCATCCTCAATAACTTTCATCCAACATTCATCTTTACATTCTTCAATTATTGATACCGGTTCAACTTGAGAAATTAAACTTACCTCATTAGTTGCCAATCTCCTTGTTATCACTCCATTGTTCTTATCCCCAATGATCTGATCTTGTGAATGATTCAATCTCAAATACCTAGGAGTCTTTTGACTCTCTGTTCCTCTTCCCGGTTCTTCAGTTACTGTTGAATCTTATGATACTACCAGAGTAATTGGTTCAACATTCTATTATGGTAAAGGTGTTACTGGTTCAGTTATGATCATTTCCACTGTCAAATTATGCTCATAAACTCTGATTTGACTTCTATTAATCTCATCCACCTTGACATTAGTGTTTTCCACAATTCTCTGCAATCTCTTATTATAACATCTATATGCTTTGTTTTCATTAGAATAACCAAGAAATATTCCTTCATCACATCTAGGATTAAATTTGCCAATGATATCATCTCTCATGATATAACATTTACTACCTAATATTCTGAAATAATTAACTGTAAGTGTATTGCCAAACCATAATTCATAAGGTGTCTTACCGGTTTCTCCTTTGATATGTACTCTGTTGAATTTATAGATTGTTGTGCTCACTACTTCTCTCTAGTAGATATGGGGTAGATTAGCTTCCATCATCATTTTTCTAGTAGCATCCAAGATAGTTATGTTCTTTATTTCAACAACTCCATTTTGTTGAGGTGTCTGAGGAGTAGAAAATTGTCTCCTTATGCCATGCTTCTCACAAAAGTTATTAAACTCACCGGATGTGAATTCTCCACCATGATCTGATCTTAAACATTTAATCTTCAATCTTGTCTCGGTCTCAAATTTAGCTTTAAATATTTTAAACTTTTCAAGAGCCTCAGATTTCTCCCTTAGAAAAGTAACCACATCATTCTAGAATAATCATCAATGATTAGCATTAAATATCTATCACCTTGAAAACTTTTAATTCTAGCAGGGCCACACAAATCAGTATGAATAAGATCAAAACATCATTAGATTTGTCTTGTATACTATTAAAAGAGGTTCTAACCTATTTTCCCATTTGACATTCCTTACATACCGGATTATAGGGCTTCACAATTTTAGGTATATCTCTAACTGCCTTAGTTTAACTGATCTTTACCATGCAATCAAATTTCACATGACATAGCCTCTTATGCCATAGCCAACTCTCATTAATTTGTGCAATGAAACATGTCTTCTCACTAGAATTCAAATCAAATATATTACCTTTTGTATGAGTACCGGTTGCAATCTCCAATCAATATCTATTAATGATTTTGCATTTTCCATCCTTGAATTGTAATTGAAATCCCTTATCCACCAATTGTCCTACACTCAAAAGATTGTGCCTTAAACCTTCAACATAAAAAACATTATCAGTATTGTGCTTACCATCTAATGATAGAGTTCCTTTTTCTTTGATCATACATGGTTTGTCATCTCCAAATCTAACTAGACCGCCATCAAATTCTTGCAAAGATAGAAACTTCCTTTTATCTCCAGTCATATGATGTGAACATCGACTATCAATTACCCATTCATCCTTATCTTCAATTTTAGTAGCAAGTGCCTTCTCTTTAGATACATTCTCTTCTAGTGCCGAAACATCTTCCTTGATAGCCAGGAACACCCATTCCTTTCCATTGTCGGAACCACTAGCATAGTCTTGTGTCGGTTCATCATCAAAATCAGTCACACCTTCCTCATCCGTAATGTAGCATGATTTATCTATGTTTTTCTTGTACCTATACTTGTTTTGATATCTAGGGTTAGGCTTAAAATATCTTCTAGCTCTTTCTTCAAATATTAAATTCCTTTCAAGATATCTAGATGCAAAATGACCTATCTTATTACATGCAAAACATTTAAAGGTGCTTTTTCTTCATACTTACTTCCTATCGGTCCTTTAGGTACTCTTCTATCAAATAGGGCTTCCAGTTACTCAAATTGTTCATCTTCTCTCTTCATATCATCCAATTACTTTGCATACAAAGCCTTCCAATCTTGCTTGTCGCTTGATGATGTAGATGCATGAAAAGTAGGTTCAGACTTCATAGCTCCAGAAGATCCAAATTCTTCAAGCTCAAAAGTAGATAATTTTCCAACCAAGGTATCTCTATTGAGAGAAGTATTAGCCATTGTTATCAATTCATTAATTGTAGTGGCCTTCATCTTATAATCCAGTGGTAAAGCTCTCATAACTTTAGAAACTATTTCATATTCACTCAAAGTTCCACCACAACATTGAATTCCCATAACAATCTCATTTACCCTTTCCATGAATGCAGTAATCGTTTCATCTTCTTCCATCTTTAGGTTTTCATATCTCACCCAGTAACCATCAAGTTTAGCAATCTTAATAGTAGGGTCACCTTCATTAAGAGTTTCCAACTTGTCCCATATAGCCTTTGCTGATGATTTGTCAGCTAATCCCATTATTTACTGATTTGAAAGTGCACACAAGAGTGCTTCTCTTTCTCTATAATAATTCTCAAGCTCCTTATCCAAGTTTTCCAGAGGAGGATTTCCAAATGCTGAATTAAAAAGAATAAAACCGTTCTCTGTGATTTTCCAAATCTCCTTACCAAGACATCTCAGATGAGTCTCCATCTGAATTTTCCATACTCTGTAATTTATTCCATCAAGCCTAGGAATATCTCTCTAAAAGATAGCAGTAGATGAACTAGATGAACTTGAACTATTAGCCACCATAGGATCTTCCTCAAGCAGTTAAGCTTCTGCAGAGAGGACTAAAGCTCTGATACCAATTGTTAGACAGTTCAAATAACCAGAAACAACTGAGAGGGGGGAGGGGTGAATACATTGTCTTAGATTACCATAACCCAAAAGATCAATACCAGAATGCATAAACCAATAACCAAAATATAATATATACCAGTTAAGCACAAGCAACAATTAGAGAATAAATACCATCCACATGACACCAAGATTTGTATGTGGAAAACCCAATAAAGGGAAAAACCACGGTGGGAAGCCTACCCACAATTAGATAATACTTCTATAGTAAGTATGTGATTACAATTGAGGGACCTGCACTTGCAAGTAGGCCAACAGCCTAGAGCACACTGCTCATCACAAAAGGAGTCTCACTGACTACATAAAAATCTAGACAACAATCCTGAAGAAAGAATGAACTACAATGATAGCATCTCCTATGCCTGAGTACAGTTCTGGTTAAACTCAATACCAGAGGAATAAATCCTATTATATAAACCCAACTCGATCACCAATGATTGACAAAATCGTTTGCCTAAATGATTGTTACATTATTCTCTCCTTACATATCCATATCCCTTGCACATATATTTTTCCATGATCTACAATGAGATCTTACATCATATATATACAAACCTCGACCACAAACAATAATGCTGGCCATGAGATAATAAAACAATTACATAACTACAAAACATGTCGGCCTGAGACCAAACAAATAATATCCAACCCATAAGACATCCCAGAAATACATGGAGAAGTCCAATCCACACATTACATTAAGTTGGTCCATACCCTAGATAAACCGGGACCTCATTTAGGTCCACACATGCTTAACTTATGATCCCAATCAACCAAGTCTCAAACATGATTACCATCAGCATCCTAAATCTCTACTAGAAGTCACACCAACAACACTTATGCATAACATCAAAGATCTTCAACAAAGCTTTTCTAGTGAAACCCTCACCAGAAAAACCAAAACAAAAAAAACCAAGCTTACTGGCATACAGGATAGCATCCGATCACCAGATTAAAACCAACAGACTAAACATGAATCTTAGTAGCATGAATAAGCCAATTCCATATGCCAAAATATACCAGAGCATATCAGATCATCATTATCTAATCCAACTAGAAACCAAACAACCTACCAGGACCAGAAGGATACCAGTAAAGCAGCCAAAACATCTAGTGTTGACAAAACACCAATGCAACATATAATCAGTTCCTCCAAATGGCCAACATTTACTTCATCAATTATAATCAATTAGGGTTTACTCTTTAGGGTTGTTCTAGATTGTTTGCTTTCATTTTAGGATCTTCCACACACACAAGGTTCTTGCACACACATTTTCAACATATTATCGGCTATTTGTGGAGGTGGAAATCACCAACACATGGGTTTGACTAAGGCAAAACCCCATATAGCCACCCAAAACCCTATTTTGTCAATTCAGATATGTTTGGATCTGAGCGTCGCCGGAAGTTTCAAGACCAGAGGAACACACAAATATAGTTCTTGAGTGCAGATTTCACCCAAAACCCCAAGGACAAGGGTGTAGTGCCCTAGTCCTACCTACAATAAAGGCATGGAATTATGTTCCTTCCTAGGATAGGGGTGTGGTGCCTTGGTCCTGCCCTCTGTTAGTAGGATTTGGCTGAATAGTGTCTTGCAGGCCTCAGAACTCACCCTGTCAGTTGTAGCTTTAGACTTGTAGAATCAGGATAGTAGTATGGCACCCTGGTCCTAGACATTTCTACTCAGATTTCAGACATAGGTACACCTCTGATTTTGCCTCCTAATTTGTACTTTTCAGTAGTGTATCAGTTGTCCTTTGATTTGCATTTCCAAATTAGGGTTTTCTTGATTAGTTGCATCCTAGGTTAGATTGCATTTTGAATCGTTCCTCTCTCTCATTTATAGCAAGGGAATAGAAAACCTAAGAGGTGATCCTCGACTCTCTCCTCCACACAAGAAGTGGCCCAAAGTGTGTCACCTCCCTAGGCTCTTTCGAATTCTGTGAGTGTGTATGAGAGTGGGATTAGGGTTTCCATACTTAGTCTCACTTTTTCCCCTACACATATTTGGTGAACCCGACGTGAACCCATTTGCATTTTCATTGCATTTCATTGTTAGATGTAGATTTTGTATCTTTGCATTTTTCTTTATAAACATAAAATTCCAAAAAAAAAGTGAAAAATTCAAGAAAAAAAAGAGTTTTCTTTCTTGCATTGTGTGTTTAGATTTCAATTTCCATTTCAAAATGTCAGATTTTTATTTACAAGATGTTCTTGCTTTTGATGATGTATGCAATTTTGTTAATTATGAGTTTAGTAAGGATGAATTAGATGGAGCTCTAGATGAGCTTTTGAACCCTAAGCCTTCTAAACCCTCATTTTACCAAAAACTAATCGACCTTGTTACTATGCCATTTCATGGTGATGAGAAAGATAAGTTGAATGATTCCTCTCATGGGTACATTCCTATCAACTCCTCCACTAAATATAATAACATGGTTGACCTTCACAATACCCTTTATGAGGTTATGTCTCCTTTTGAGTTCAAAGAAAAATATTTCAATCACTATGATCATGCTTTATTGGATGATGCCCTTGATGACTCTATGTCTTTGCCTAAACCTTCAAACAAGAGTAATGCATCTAAAAGGCTAATCAATATGATCAATGTGAATGAACATAGCAAATCTCTTTTTGTGGTCCAAGGTGCTTATCCTCTCCAACTTCACTTCTTCCTAATAAACCTCTTTTCATGGTTCAAGGTGGATATAGTCATGATTCCTTTAGTACTCCAAATAAACCCATCATTAAGGTTCAAGGAAGGAATCCCACTAAGAGTCCTTATAGTTACACCAAACAACTAACTAAAGAGATTTATAATGTAGTTTCCCATACCTATAATATGAGAAACAATAGGCAGCCTAATCCTCCTCTGGTTATTCCAACTTCTCTTTCTAATCCTCAACCCATTCTTCCTCAAGCGCCTCGCATTTCACAAAATCTTGGTAAGGACTATGACCTAGTTGAACAACTTAAAGCTACTCCTGCTAAGATATCCCTCTAGGATTTGATTCAAAATTACTCAACTCATCATGGAATTCTACAAGATGCATTGAAAACATTAAATATCCCACCTGTAGTGACATCTAATAATATGGCTTCCTTGATTTATTCTATCACAACACCTAAGGCTCAAATTGTATTTACACAAGATGAGCTACCCTCTAGTGAAATTCAACACCAATATGATCCTTTGATGATTGTAGTTATCATAAATGATAGTGCAATAAAGCAAACACTAGTGGACAATGGCTTTGGCCTTAAGTTTTGTAGCATTAACTTTTTGCATAAGATCAATGTTGATACATCTCTTATTAAGCCTGATTCCCTTACCATCTGAGGCTTTGACAATGTTGCTAAATCTTCATTAGGTATCATTACCTTGCCTATTAAGGTAGGTCATGTTACTTTACCCACACCTATCCATGTCATGTCTGGAGAATTGACGTATACTTTGTTGTTAGGGTGACCTTGGATTCATAGAATGCAAGTTGTCCTCTCTACATTTCATAGGCAAATTAAATTCATTTACAACAATAAAGCATATACCTTGCTAGGTGACACAAGTCTCCAAGCTTGTCTGCAAACATCAAGTTCTAAATCCTCTCCAATAGTTTCTTCCCTAATTTTCTTAGGTAATTCCTCTAAAGCTTCTACTCCTACTAATGTGACTACTTCATCAAACTTATCTTCTACATTTGAATCGATTCCCGATACTTCCTCAAGTGAACCTGAGATTCTTGAGGGAGAATCTTCTCAGCCTGATTCTACTACTAGGAACACCTTTTCTCCTGAGAAGGTTCTTTAGAAGATGATTGGGGATACCTCAATTTCAATCCTACTTTCATAGGGGAATACAAAATCCACCCTAGAGAACCTTGGGTGCAATATTCTTTGTTTGATCCATTGAGTAATAACTTTATGGTGGCTTCCCAGACTTCACCTCCCATTTCTAACAAGGAGGACTTTGACCCTTCGCTTTATGAAAATCCTCCTTCTTCCACAAAAATGGCTAATCTTTATGGTACTGATTTTCACATCCTATCTAGATGTGGATACAATGGTAATGGATGTGGTGCTCAAGAACAGGGGATCAAGGTTCCCTTGGAAAACAACTTCCGTGATATGACATTTGGGATTGGTTATGATCCTTTTAAGCATACTAAAACCTCTAAGAGATAATTTATTAGTGTTAGTATCATTTCTTCTTCTCTTTCACTAAAATATACAGAGTATATTGACTATGACTCTTCTAGTGTCCTAGCTTTGGATGTTTTTCCTAACAATGATTCCTTAGTCAAATTCTTAGGAGCTTATGACAACCTTCCTCATTATCACCATAATCGTGGCTTTCCTTATTGTCTAAAGGCGGAAGCTTACTTTGGGAAAGAAAGGAATAACGATGAGATAGTTAAATAATTTTCTCTGTTAAAATTCACTCCTCAACAAAGCAATCTCCTAATAAGTGACACTATTGATATCAAGATAGATCCTTATGTTGAAGATAAAATCATTAAGATAGGGAGATGTCTTGATGAAGAAGAGAAAAAACAATATTATGAGTTATTACTTGAATTTCCTGAAATATTTTCTTGGATATACTCTGATATGCCTGGCATAGATCCTAAGATTATTACTCATAACATTGTCCTAATTCTTGATGCTAAACCAGTGAATCAAAAGATTCGAAAGATTCACCGTAAAGTGGCATTACTTGTTAAAATTGAGTTTGAAAAATTGTTGGATGCTGGTTTCATCCGTCGTATCGATTATTCTCCATGGATAGGAAACATTATGGTTGTGGCTAAGCCTGATAATAAAATTAGGATGTGTAAGGACTTCTGTGATCTAAACAAAGCCTCTTTAAAAGATGATTTTCTTCTCCCGAATATCGACATGATAGTGGATTCCACAGCAGGTCATGCCTTATTATCTTTCATGGATGGTTTCTCAGGATATAATCAAATCTTCATTAATCCTCAAGATCAATATAAAACTGCTTTCACCACCCCTTGGGGCATGTTTTGTTGGGTTATGATGCCTTTTGGATTGAAAAATGCAAGTGCAACCTATCAACGTGCTATGACTCTCATCTTCCATTACTATATGCATAAGACTTTATAAGATTGTGTTGATGGTATCTTAGCTAAATTTGTTCTTTGTATAGATCATGTTAAGATCCTTCACCAAATCTTTGAGAGAATTCATAAGTATAACATGCGCTTTAATCCCCGAAAGTGTGTGCTTGGTGTGGATAGTGGGAAAATATTAGGGTTCATAGTTTCACATTGTGGCATTGAGGTGGATACAAAGAAAATAGATTGTATTTTTAATATGCCACCTCCTAAGAATGTCTCCCAACTAAAGAGTTTGTAGGGAAAGATCTAGGCTATTCGTAGGTTTGTTTCTCAACTTGTAGATTGTACCTTTCCTTTTACTCAATTTCTTAAAAAGAATACCTTTTTTCAATGGAATGAGGATTGTTGTCAAGCATTTGAAGACCTAAAATCCTATTTGACCAATCCTCCTATTCTTTGACTTGTTGATCCTACTAATCCTTTCCTGTCATACACAGACGCTTCCCTTCATGCTCTTGCAACTTTATTGGTACAATGTGATAAGGATGGTAGAGAATATTTGGTTTATTATATAAGCTGCACTCTACTCAATTACAAAGTCCGATATTCTGTGATAGAAAGGAAGTGCCTTGCTTTGGTCTTTGCAACCCAAAAGTTAAGGCATTACCTTTTGAATGTTGAAGTCCATGTTATCATTAAGTTTGACCCTCTCAAGCATCTTTTCTCTAAAACTGACCTTTCCGAATGCTTAGCTAAGTGGGTTATTATGTTGACCGAGTTTGACCTTAAGTTTGTCTCACAAAAGGAAATAAAGGGTCAAGCATTGACTGACCACTTAGTTGAGGCTCCTTCACCCTTTTCCCTACCTAATCCAAAGTCCTTTCTCGATGAATATATTTTCTCTATTGAGATTTATGAGTCTTGTGAACTATACTTTTATGGCTCTAGATGTCGTACAGGATCGGGGGCACGGGATCTTAATTTCTCCTAAAAACAAGCCTATCCCTTTATCATATCGTTTCAATTTCTTGTGTACCAACAATATTACTGAATATGAGGCTCTTATAGATGGAATTTTAGAAGTCTTAGCATTAAATATAAAACATCTGCATATCTATGGAGATTCTCAACTAATCATAAGATAATTAACAAAAGTTTATCAAGCTAAGCAAGACAAATTATCACAATATAGAGATCTAGCTATATCCTTGTTATAAAAATTTGAATCTTATACCATGGACCTTGTTCCTTGAAAAGATAATCAACACATCGATGCAATGGCATGTGTAGCCTCTCTTGTATCTTTAGAGGATCCCTTGGTAGATCTTAAATTCACTATACACAACCTCACTACCCCAGCTATTGTTGATAATCCTAGTGATGTGGCATATTGTTGCATTATATATTTTGATGAATGGTACTCGCATATCATGAGATATTTAAATAATGGTACCTTTCCTAACTCTTCAAACAAGAATACTAGGGATAGGATTTGTAAGTTGGCCGCTAGATACATTATCCTTTCTAATGTTCTTTATAAGAGGGGTTATAATGGTAAATTTGAATCTTATACCATGGACCTTGTTCCTTGAAAAGATAATCAACACATCGATGCAATGGCATGTGTAGCCTCTCTTGTATCTTTAGAGGATCCCTTGGTAGATCTTAAATTCACTATACACAACCTCACTACCCCAGCTATTGTTGATAATCCTAGTGATGTGGCATATTGTTGCATTATATATTTTGATGAATGGTACTCGCATATCGTGAGATATTTAAATAATGGTACCTTTCCTAACTCTTCAAACAAGAATACTAGGGATAGGATTTGTAAGTTGGCCGCTAGATACATTATCCTTTCTAATGTTCTTTATAAGAGGGGTTATAATGGTCTTCTCCTCCGTTGTCTCAACAAAACCAAAATTCCTATTGCAGTTGAGGAAGCACATTCAAGTGCTTGTGGGTAGATCCTTAGTTCAGAGGTTGCTCCAAATGGGATATTATTGGAAAACAATGAAGAACGATTCCTTCATGTTTTTTAAGAAATGTCATCAGTGTCAGCAACATAGAAATTTGATCCATTCCCCTACCCAAGAACTTCAATCTCAAGTAGCATCTTGGCCCTTTTCTACATGGGGTTTGGATCTTGTTGGTAAAATATCTCCTCCTTCACCTCAAGGACATACCTTCATCATAACTGCAACTAATTACTTTACGAAGTGGGTGGAAGCTTTTCCTCTTTGATCCACTACCACTGAATTAATTTGTCAATTCATTTTGGAAAACATTAATTCCCGATTTGGAATACCTTCCATCTTAGTTTCGGATAATGGAATGTCATTCAAAAATAAGTATGTCGACTTGAATTTCATCCTTAGAATGCTACCTCCAACAAGTTAGTTTCACAAAATACCAATAGAAATGCTACAGGAAATCCAAATTCAACCAATGAAACTACATGAAATACATATGAAATAAAAATACTGATATTACCTTCAGGATTTATGTCTCATTGTGTCCTAACTCTATTGTTCCTGGTTGTAGATGGTGTGCTCTCAGACAAGCACTGATAGCTTCCAAGATGGCATATGAAGAATGGACTGATAATTGATAGTTCACAAATGCTATGATATGCAATACTACATGATTATGCTAAAATGATTATACTAAAATGCTAATTGCTATTTGCTTCAAGATTAAAACTCACAGATGCATAAGTTTTAAAAAAGATTATCTTTTGAAAAGCAACTTGAAGACTAACTTGAAGACTAACTCTCTCTCAACTGAAGCTCTTGATTTCATAGACCTTGAAAGGATAAGATGATGTGGCTTAGATCAACGGTCATGATCAGATCTATAGATTTGGATGGTTGTGAGAAAAGGTGAAGGTTGAGAGAAAGGGGGAAGGAGAAGACAAGTGTCACTCATCTCACCTTGACTGAGTTGCTGACTAAGGGAATCTAGGGATGGTTGGAGAAGATTTAGGCATGAGAGGACAAGTGGACTCAAGTCATTCCTAAGATGTAAGGATGTTGGAGAGAATATAGAAGGAGGTTATGAAATATGTGTACATACACAATATTCATTAAGTTTGGAAGTTGGAGATAAATGATGAATTAATATTTAAGAAATATTAATTTCCTTAGCCATGTGATGGATGCGTCGGCAAAGGGAAGATGAAGTGGAGATGGAAGGTGAGTTGAATAAGAGGGATTAAATAATTTAGGAAATCATTTAATATTTGAGACTATAGGATAGGAGAATAACCATTAGATATTAGATATTCAAATGATTGAAGGAGATAATTAAATATTAGATATTTAATTAACTTGATTAGAAGGAAAACTAAATATTAGATATTTAATTATTTAGAGGAATAGAATAGATGAATTAATTAATAAATTATTTCAATTAAATTATTAATAGAAAGACACGAAATGAATTAAATAAATTAATCTTTTCAAATTAACTATTTAATAGAAGAATAACTATTAAATAAATATAAAATATTTATTTAATCGCTCATAGACATTTTTATGTGTATATATTTTGCCACTCTTTGAAATAATGTCAAGACAACATTGTTTCAAAGATTAAATCAAGTCTCGATAGTGTGCATGACGAAGATTGAAAATCTTGATTGTGTGCCCCCTCAGGAGATTGATCATGAAATTATTGAAAACTTTGGTTTGAACGATTGATCTCATGATAATTGGTAAAAAGTTTCGTTAATTAAATTCATTTGTAAAAAACAAATTAAATTGCCCCATTGAATAGCATTAATTACTCTTTCAAATAGTAAATATAAAATTAACGTCCAAGGTTAATTTTAATTTCATTGTTATCCTTGTCAACTTGTGAAGAAAATTGTCTTAGTGAGGTGGCAAAATGGTGATTTATGTGGAGAACCATCGATTTGAGCATGTTCGATGATATCAGCGACCTCCTGAGTATGACTTGCCGGTATGTATTTTATCCCAAGCTTTGTTTTCAACTTTTCATACCAATTTTCATGTTTTTAGACGCGTTTTTTTAAATATTTGAATTTTTTTTGCGATTTTCGGCATTAGGCTAGCACTTTTGCATTTAGATATAGTGCATATGCAATTAGGGTTAACGCTTTTTCTCATGATAGCGCTTATGCTCATTTTGTTAGCACATATGATAAGGATGTTAGCACATATACATCAGTTAGTGCTTATGTTTTTTTGTTAGTGCATATGCATTGTGTGGTAGCGCTTTTGCATGTTTCGCGCATACGTGCTTAGGGTTAGCATGTTTGTTGAGAAAGTTAGCACATATGCTTTGTTTTGCGCTTATATTCAATAGGATAGCACATATGCTCTAAATGATTGTTTTTTGATAAATGCAAAATCCAAAAAATCACTTTGTTGATTAGATTTTACGTGTTTGATGTGCGTGTATGATGATTAGGGACTTGATTGATGTTGTTTGATAGATCAATTTTTTTTTTTTGATAGATTATCTCTAAGAAACTGATTTAGTTTCTGATGTAAGAGCTTAGCAGAGTTTTGATTTAACTTAATGATTGATAAAAAACCATGATTGATAGGTTTTAAAATGATTTGATAGCTTTAAGTTTCTTCAGTTTGATTTGATTGATTTGATAGATTAGTGATCGCTTTGATGTGATAGATAGATAAGTGATGACTGATCTAATTCTCTTGTTAAATAGGAGAAACTTTATGTTCTCTAGTGTCGGGAGAAATTCCCGGCAGTACGTCATTTAGTGCTAGAGCTGACACAGGTAGAGATGAGACATATAGATGCATGTGGTTTATGCCATTTATTGTATATGCCTAACATTATCCATAATAGAGGATTGTTGATGGTGTTAGCCGAGAGATCGCACAGTAAGAATAGCACTTTCCACTTGCCCACGGGTGAGATTAGTGTGACGCTTGATGATGTCTATAGGATTTTGCACATCCTAGTGATCTGCAAGTTAGTACAATATGATGTTCATGATCATGTTGGGACAGAGGCTTGCAAAGTCATTTTTGTTTATGAGAGCATCTTTGGAGGAGAGATCTGATGGGAGGATATGGTTATGTATTACGAGACTTTCCCTATGATTATTGTTGGTTTGATTTGAGGATTCATTTGTCCTGATAGGCGATTGCGAGGTTTTATTGTTGGATGGGGTGAGATTCTTCAGAGTATGATGTAGCATCTGGTTCGATATGCTTGGGGTGTTTGTATGTTGGCACATTTATATCATGATCTTCATCAGGTGGTGTATGATGAGAGTGCTAGTTTGTCTACAGGATGCACACTTTTGTAGATCCGGTGCTGGAAGCATATTGCTATTAATCTGCCTATCCATCACAGAGTTCATGGAGAGAGGCAGCCATATGTGTATCTGTATGTAGGTATCCTTACTCAACATAAGCTGGGTAAGATTGAGTATTGGTGTTGGGTGCTTGATTCATTGGATAGTATCACTTGGAGACCATATGTTGATTGTGAGCCATGGATGGATGATGCACCCACATTACCATTTATTATACAGAGTAGATATCTCATTGGTCGGACTCCTAACATTATTGAGCCACAGTTGATTAGTCGCATTCTTAGACAGTTCGGTATCATTTAGCCTATGCCTACTGGTGTGACGATATATGCTCGGTGGTATAGAGATAGGTGAGATTGGGGACCTTCTTTGTCATTTGAGATTGATCGTGCAGATTTTCTTGCTACTCCGAGAGTGGCGTATTATATGAGATTGCACATTCTTGATCCTAGTGTTACTTCATAGTATGCTGAGTATATACTAGCACATCCATGTCCTTGTATTATTGATCCAACAAATCCTCCTGCCAGCTCAGAAGATGAGGATGATGATTTAGATGATCCAGGTGTCAGGAGACAAAGATGGAGATGAGAGCTTAGAGCTACTCAGGAGGCCAGGGGAGATGGAGATGAGGGTGGGGATGGAGGTGGTGGTGGTAGGAGAGTTGTACAAAGAGGAGGTCGATTGAGAGTCCGTGGAGGACCGTTTGGACTAGCTACCAGGATTGGGAGACCGCGTCCTATGGGTGGGACAGATGTTGGATGGATTGGGAGGGATACTGGCAGGGCAGGGATGAGATCACCGAGAGGGTTTCCATTGATAGGAGGAGGTAGGATGACTGGACTAGATGGGGGTTGTGGGAGAAGCATTGATTTTGGTTAGATTTAGCCATACCTTAGGGTTATTGCAGCTCATGGTGGAGAGGATGAGGATCCAGAGGATCATGTTCCACTTATTAGATGACGGGTTCTGAGAGCTACTTAGACTAAGATTCTATTAGGTGGACATGGAGGGGGAGATGAGGGTATTGGGGTTCATGTGCCACAACAGGATGTGCCAAATCAGGATGCACTAGACCATGATATGCCAGAACAGGAGACTATTGATAGTCTTAGATTACAAATTGATCAACTTCGAGCACAGGTACAAACTTTCATGGCTGAGAGGGATAGAGCTATTAGGAGACAATAGGATACTCAATTCCTTCTTGATCATATTCAACAAGCTGGATCCGGTACTCTCTCAGTTGACACAATTAGAGCACTAGTTCGAGCCAAGAAGGAGACTTCTTGTTGGCGACGACTATATGAGGAGGTAGTCGTAGAGAGCCAGAGAGCGGGTAGTTATCATACCACCATGTTGATGGATACTAGTAGTGGTGGAGTCATGGGACCTCCTTAGAGGAGTGGTGATCATGGGAGATAGGCATCTGGAGGATCTTCTCACCCACAGTTATAGAGACGGACAAAGTCAGGTGGTAGTGGTATAGAACAGCCGTGACTTGATTTTGAGGCACATGTACTTTTGATCTGATATCTTTGTATACTTGGACTTTTATTGTTTTATATGCAAACATGGACTATTCTATATGATGATGATTTTGATTATGCATGGATTACATGGATGATCTATATGATGATGATCTTTATTATGCATTGATTATATGGATGCAATGATTAGATGGATGATGATATGATGATGATCTTTATTATGCATTGATTATATGGATGTAGTGGCTAGATGGATGATGATATGATGATGATTGTCTTTCCTTGCCTTATGATAATGATCTACATGATGCAATGATAAATTTTTTTTTGATTTTTTGATTTTGATGACCTTGGATGCAAATGAAAAATGATTACTAACTTAAGTGATGCAAATGCAATGATCTAAATTCAAATGTTTGATTATGGAATATGCTATTCAAATGTTTTTTATTTTTGATGCAATTGAAAATTATGTGAAAATGCAAATGCAATGATTGGTTGCTTTAATGTTTATGCATGATATGATTACGAGTCTAAGTGAAAATATGCAACTAAATGAGATGAAATGATTCTAAAGATGAATGCACCTATGATGATCAAATGCAATTTGTTTTTGTTTGTCCAATTATACTCAATCTTTATTTATGACCGTTGATCCATGAATGAAATGAAATGCTTATAATTCAACTGACAATGAATGCTTATAATGCAGATGAATAATGAGCTAATCTAAAATGATCTAACTAAAAATTATACCACCATTCTTCATATGTTATCTTGAAACAGTGCTTGATTTCATCATTGAGCTTTAAAATGTTGTAAGAAAATACAAGCAACTTGACATAAAGATTCAAGATGACCTGAGTATTTATTACATAGATTTTGATATAGCAAGCTAATACAAGCAACTTGATATAATGGATCAAATTGACCTGAGTATTGCTTGCAGAACAGACATGGATTATCTCCTTTCATGCATGACTTAGAACACCCTCCTTGATCTTTTGTCGATTATATTCTGAGACAAGTACATATCGTAGTAAGAGATAAACCACAGACAACAATCAAAGAAAAATAATCATGCTCCATCATAGCTTCTCTAGTCATGGACATCCTTGAGTCACATAGAGTACATGATTAGCAATAAAATCAAGATATAAACAATGAATCTTGTATGCCATTCACATGTTCTTATGGTCATTAACTGATATAATCATCATGATGAATGATCTTTGATAATCCTTTATTACTTACTGATTGATTCTTCATTTTCTGAGTTTCACGATTCAGTTGTTGATGAAATTCCTTGATTTTCGTTGCTTTGTTGCTCATTATTTGTTTCAAAATCCTAGGTGTTTTTGGTTTTTCTAAGTTTTCCGAATGTTTTGGATTTTCAAAGATTCAAAAGATCACTTTAGCAAAAGGAATTAGGATTTGGCCCCCAACGGAAACAAAAATTTATTATGGATGTATGAATTGATCAAGATCCAAACCATGGCAGGATACAAATGCAGATTGATTGATTCTAATAAAATCTAAGATAGTGACTACGACAAGTGTGTCAAAGATTGATAATTGTTGGTAAGCTACACATTTTCTACTAAATGGTTCAAAGCAATGAATGTGAAAGATGAAATGGATAAGCAAAAATAGATGGAAGCGATAGATGTGATATGATGGAGTGGATAGGTGTGCAAAGCGATCTCATACATGGAGGAACTTACTTTGTAGATAGCACCTATTTACTAGGTTTTCACCATCTAAATTTATTGCATTTTTCTCTCTTTTTTTCTTTTCTTTTTTATTTAACTGTTTTAAGCTTTTTAGGGATTTTCTACTTTTCTGATGTTTATTGATTTCTTCAAGACTTTATATACTTTTTATTGATTTTTTCTAGGACTTTATATCTCAAGCATAAATTTTCTTGAGATGGATAGAATTAATAGGTTCATCAAACCAATCACCTTCAGGGGTAGATAGCTTGTATGCTCCTGATCCATATGCTGCTACTATGACAAAAGGTCCTAGCCAATTTGGTTCAAATTTTCCCTTCTTGTCTCGATCTTGCTGATTTCTTGGATTCTCCCTTAGAACTATATATCCAATCTAAAAAATGTGTGGCTTGACTCTATGGTTATAACTTCTTTCCATTCTTTTTTGATATACTTTCAAATGATCTAATGCATTTTGGCGATGTTCCTGAATCAGTTCAAGTTCCTAGAGTCAAGAGACTCGTCGTTCTTCTTCTGGTATAAGACCTTTCAAGGATACTCATAGAGAAGGTATCTCTACTTCTATAGGTAATATGGCTTCTGATCCATAGACCAAACAATATGGAGTTGCCCCTGTTGGAGTGCGGATGCTAGTTTGGTATGCCCAAAGAGCAGGATTTAGCTGAATGTGCCAATCTTTTCCAGCTTCATTGACTATTTTCTTTAAAATTTTCAAGATAGTTTTGTTTGATGCCTCAGATTGACCATTTCCCTATGGATAATATGGAGTAGAAAACCTATGTTGGATGTGAAATTTTTCACATAGCTCCTTCACATCTTGATTTTTGAATGGTCTTCAATTATCAGTGATAATGGTCATAGGAACTCCATAGCGACATATTATATAATTCAAAATGAATGATGATATTTGTTTTCCTATCACTGTTGTTAAAGGAACTTCTGCAATCCATTTAGTAAAATATTCAGTAGCAATCAGAATAAACTTATGTCCATTGGAAGATGAGGGATTTATCTTTCCTACCAAATCAAGGCCCCATTGATAAAATTGCCATGATCTTGTCATAGGATATAAATCTTGTGCTAGTGCATGAATGAGATTCCCATGGATCTGACATTGTTTGCATTTCCTAGCATATGTGAATGAATCTATCTCCATAGTAGGCGAATAGTAACCCATACGAAGAAGTTTCTTAGCCAATGTTAAACCACTTGAGGGTGTGCCACAAAAACTTGCATGAACTTCGTTAAGAACTTTCTCAGATTCTTCTTGTTCAAGACATCTCAACAAAGTACCATCTAGACCATGCCTATATAGGATATCAGTGATAATAGTATAGCAAGAGTACTAGCGGATAAAATTCCTTCTCTAATTGTAGGATAAGTCAGGAGGAAGGATATTTTCTTTTAAATACTGATAAATTTGACTGTATAAGGATTGACTAGTTCCTAAGATATGGAAAATTTGGTAGATATGTTGTGATTGAATGGTAGGGGTTAAGATATATTCCATGAGAAATTTGTAATGATGTTGATTCTCCTTATTTTGCAAGAGAGATGCTATTGTAGCCATTGCATCTGCTTCTTTATTCTCATTTCTTGGAATTTGGGTGAATGATATTTCTTTAAAGTGTTCTTTAAACTCCTCTACCAGCTATTTGTATGGCATGAGATTATCATCTTTAGTTTGATAATCATCATTTATTTGATTGATGATAAGCTATCAATCACCATAGACATGTAATTCTTTGACATTCCATTCAATGGTCATTTTGAGCCCAATAGCCAATGCTTCATATTCTGCAGTATTGTTGGTGCATGGAAACCACAGTTTATATGATTTTGGAATTGTGTGTCCCTGAGGTTTGATGAAAAAGATTCCTATGCCTGATCTATATTGTGTATAAGAACCATCAAAGTAAAATTCCAAAAAGTTTGTACTTACCATCAAAATATCTGCATCAAGAAATTCAATGTGCAAAGGCATGTCATTTTGTAAAGGTGCATCAGCCAGTTGATCAGTGATGACCTGTCCCTTGATAGCTTTTCAGTCAACATACTCTATATCAAATTCACTCAATATCATAACCCATTTGGCTAGTCTTCCTGTCAAGTTTGACTTGCTCAACAAATATTTGAGGGGATCTATCTTTGCTATTAGTTTCATAGAATGAATCAACATATAATATCATAGCTTCTAAGTTGCAAATACAATTGCTAGACATGTCTTTTCTATTGGGGAATAATTTAATTCATAGCCAACAAGCATTCTACTAATATAATACACTGCTCTTTCTCTTCCTTCTTCATCATGTTGAGCTAGGAGAGATCCTAATGATATATTTGTTGCTAAGATATAGAGAAACAATGGTTTCCCTTTAGCTGGTGATACCAGTACCAGAGGACTCATAAGATATCTTTTATTTGCAAAAAGGATTCTTCACATTTTAGATCTCATTTGAATGGAATATTTTTATGTAGAAGATGGGTGAATGGAAGACATCTATCTGCTAACTGAGAGACAAATTGCTTGATTGATTGCAATCTTCCTTGTAAAGATCGTAATTGACTTATGTTCCTAGGTGACTCCATCTCCATGATGGCTTTGACCTTTTCAGCATCTATCTCAATTCCACGAGCTAATATAATGTACCCAAGAAGTTTTCCAGAGGTTACCCCAAATGCACATTTCTTTGGATTTAATCTCAATTGATATCTTTCCAGCCTATCAAAAATCTTTCTTAAGATGTTCAAAAGTTCTTGTCTTGTATGAGATTTTGCAACTATATCATCGACATAATCTTCCATAAATGTATGCATCATATCATGGAAAATTGTTGTCATAGCCCTTTGATAAGTCGCTCCTGCATTCTTAAGCCCAAATGACATAACATTCCAGTAATAAGTTCCCCATGCACAGGTGAAAGCTATCTTTTCTTGATCTTCAGGTGCAATTCTTATTTGATTATATCCTAAGAAGCCATCCATTAATGAAAACATCTCATGCCCTGCTGATAAGTCCATAATTATATCAATGTTTGATAGCGGGAAATCATCTTTTGGACATGCTTTATTCAGATCTCTTAAATCTGTACAAACTCTTATGCTTTTGTCTAGTTTTGACACTACTACAATACTTGAAACCCATTCTGGATAAGCAATAGGTCTTATAAAACCCACATCTAATAGTTTCTTCAGCTCAGTTTTTACAAGAAGAGCAATGTGTGGATGCATCTTTGCTAGTTTTTGCTTAACTGGTTTTTCTTTTAAATCCACATTAATATGATGCATGATAAGATCTGGATTAAGTCATGGCATATCTGCATAGGACCAAGAAAAATTTATTTGTCTTTGCTTAAAGAATTCCATGTATTCTTTCCTCTCTTCATCTGATAATGAGGCAACATAATGAAGTATTTTAGGATCCTTTGATGTACCAATGTTTACTGCTTCTATTGGTTCTATTAGGATAGTAGATCTCTCCTAAAAAATATGCAGGAAGAATGTCAAACTTTCCATCTTTTGGTACCTCAAAGAGGTTTTCACCATTAGATACGTCCTTTATTTTCCCTTTTGATTGATCTAGTGTTGCCATGAAATGGTTTTCAACAGTAGGTCTCTTTCCTTGTTTTATTTGGCTTTTGTGACTAGAAAGTTTGGCATTCTCCTGACTATGAGAAACATTACTTGATTCTGCAATGGAAGATATCTTAGGTGTGATAGGTTCGACAACATTAAGGTACACGACTAAGTCATGATCATTGGAAAAGACATTTAGTTCAGGGTTTTCTAAATTATCCCAATCAATTAGTTAAGGATGAAGAAGGGGTAAATCATAATCACTGTCATCATTACACTAATACATTTGGGCTCAAATTCCGATGGAGGTTTCTAATGGACAAGGAGCATTGTGTGAAAATTTGATTTTTTTTTAAAAAATGCCCGTGTTCGTCAGAATTCCGACAATAACCCAATGACATTAGGGTTTTTTTGAAAAAGTGCCTGTGTTCATCAGAATTTTGATGAACGTGTGCATTACTTAAAAAAAAAAAAAGACCAAAATCCCGCCTCTTTATAAAATCCTGCCTATCTCATTCGTCCCGCCTCTGTAGCGATCATTGGTGACAAACATGGCCGCAACAGGGAACGGGGGAACGAAGTGCCATGGGCACAAAGTGCCAAGGGCTGGCACATAACCAGTGAGGATGACCGCAAGGGAGCCCAAAATGGGCTATGTAAATAGCGATGCCTGGGCCTTTGTCAACAGCAATGAGAAAGATTTTTGGATGCGAGCGCTCGAGGACTGGTATTTTTGTGGTGATAAATTTCCTTGAACTTGTGCTACAATTGTATCAACAAAATTCCTTGCTAGTTAAGGTATTAGAACAGATCAATCAAGATAATTTTCGGTTCATTTTCATTACATTAATATGCTCAGAAAATAAATCTACATCTTGATACAAGATTGTAATCTCCTCCCCCATCACCCCCATTTCTCCTTGTGTAATACAGAGAATCTAGACAAAGAATTATAGGCACAAATTCAACTACTTCATCGATCACTCATTCAATCCATCCATCTATTAATGATGAAACCATAACAGATTTAATTCCTAGATAATCTTGTTTATTCTTTGCACATTAGAATAATAATAAATTTAATATCAAGTAGGTAGAGTTTTTTAAAATTTTAGTTATGTAATACTTTATCATTATATATCAGTGAGTCATATGAACTCACACTTCATGATTAGTATGTAATATCTCCAGTTAGAATATTAAGTAATATTTCACTAAATTTCTCACCTCAAAAATTTCTCCACCTTAATGATAGTTAATGTTAAGGATTGAATGAAACAAACTCTTGTTCATGGATCACCTTCTTAGCCTCCTATGGAAGTCATTCTTTGTGTGGTCTACCATGACCATAATCAGGGTCTTAATAAATGCATTAGATACTCTCTATTATCAATAAGAGAGTTATCATAATATAGTCGTGGTGAGTGGTTACAAATTAGATTAGTGGGTTTATAGTTCCCACTTGGTTTGTACTTAGAAACATTATCATTTCTTAGTTGTATGGAAACTACAAATTCATGCATCTAGCCAACAATACACACTAGCTATTATATGATTCCACTAATGAGAAAAGCCTAGTCAATCTTATAGTTTGTGGAATTAGTCATGTTCCTCATATAGAATATCTATATATGGAGTATTCTTGCCTATAGATTACCTATTATTTTTCTTAATAATGTGATTATTTCACATACATCATAAAAGTGCCCTTCTAATATGTTTGTGCATCAATCTTGAAACCATATTTTTATTAACCAACCAATGATAAGAATTATCTTAAACACGCCTCTATATTTGAATCCCACTAGCTTTGATAATCAACCATAATAACCTTAACAATGCATCGACGACAACAATGCCTAATAAATCATCAATTGTCTTAGGTGAATCTAGCCAAAGCCAACCCATCAAATCCACTAATCTCCCTTGCATTCCAATCATAAAATTTTATGGTTGTTGGAACAAGCTTGGGAGATTTAGTTCTTCCTTTGCAAATCAACATACCCTATTTTGGTTTCCCAAATATTTACTAAATAACTTTGAAGATAAATTGGGAAGAGAATCCATCATATAGATATTTCTTTTCAACATCCTTAGAGGACAATGTTTTGTCTATCATTTATTATAATAGCTAATACCCAATTTTTTTATAAGATAACAAGCAAAACCTCCTCTTCACAAACTATGTTTTCCTTAATAATCCAAGAATGAAAAAAGGAACCCACATAAAAATTACTTACTCCCTACCATGAAGGCAAAAGAACATCCAATTTAAAGATAGATGTACCAAAAGGAAAAAAATATCACCTCAAAATCTGTCTTGAACTTATACATTGAATCTATACACACGAGAATCCCATTAATAACTCTCTCACAACTTTCAATGCTAGAAGAATGAGTGTTTTCACAAGACTCTCATACTATGATATTTATATCAAGATTCACTTGCATAGTTTTAGAGTCAAGCTGACCCATTCTCATGAGTAGTTCTTATGAACCCCTCATAAGAATGGATCACTTAGTACTCATTTCATCAAAGTGATGCTCATAGTATTATTGAAAAATTGTATTATTGTTTCAAATTTTGTGGATATTTAGGAGACACAAATAAAATATAAATGTAATCATTCCATATTTTTGTAGGAGATATTGGAATGAGACTAAAAATAAGAGTAGTAAACATGAGTCACAATGAGCACTTTAGAATAAATCTAAACATTATAAGGAAGAGTAGCTTGGAAAAATAGAAGAGTAATTTATTTTCCAATATGCAATATTATTACTTGGGAAAGAATCTTGAAAGAGGATTGAAAAGATTCCTTGAGCTAACATTGTCTCACTTATCCAAAATTATGAGGAAGGATTCATTAATGAAATGGTCATTAACAAGATGGAGAGAATAATAATTTAGCTTGGCCATGACACAAAGTCTTAGAATAGATGTCAACCTTGGTGAATGGAATGAAAATCCCAAACAATTAATGAGTGGTGAGACAAGTAGAGGCATCTATAAATTTTGTTTTGAATATATATAAAATAAAGAAAAAATGGGACTAAAACCAAGGGAAATGCACATGGAAAGGATATGATGAAAATCAAAATAAATAGTTTGAAGATAATATTAGTTACCTAATGGATATTCCACTTGATTATTTGGTATATCATAACTATTTTGACAAATTTTGAAGCCATTAGAGGTACCTTTTACTTCCGTAGATGAGGCATTCATTCATGTTGATGAGGTAACCTCCATCCTATTTCACTCTTCTTCCTTTGTGTGCCTCTTTTATTCTTCCATTACCTCTTTGCTTACCTAAATTCAATCCAAAACATAGTGTAAATAGCATCAAAAAAATTCCATATTTGATTAATATTATCCACAACATATCGAAAAGACAAATACCACACTTACTGTGTCATCAACCAAAAATAATTTACTTACATATTCAAAGAGTTCAATAATGGAGAAACATCCATGCGGGGCTCTACACATGTCCTTGAAGGTTCAAGAAATACTTATCCTCTATTGGTCCAAACTTTAAATCACTTTCCATGCATGAAAATAATTGCAACCATACACAATTTCCCACCCAATAGATTCTCTCAAACTAGTTTACTATCTTAACATAGGGTCAAGGAAAAGTGGGCCAAAATAGGAATCCAAGTGTCTTAAAAGCCTTCAAGACCATAGCGGTGAGGATTGAATTTCTTTCTTTAGTGGTATCTTTCTGTAGATTAATTAGTTGGGGATTGTATTAGGACCTTTTACTAATTAAAAAAAATATATAAAGATTACATCCTTAAATATTGCATTCATAATAGGATAAATTTCTGCAATATTGAGACTATATTCATAATAGATTTATAGTGATGAATAAAGAAATATTTAAGATTATCAAAAAATTGATGTTTTCTTTCTCCCAACCATCATTGGATATTGGGTGATCTTTGAGGCATTATGTCAAATAGTTCATGTGCCTTATCTAAGCTTACATATTTTGCATGCATGTGTACCTGGGCAGTTGCACTACAACATCTATACTCACTAATCACATTTGGTTGGAAGTTTCTAAATCCATTTCAAACACATCTTGTACATATCCTACAATCTATGCTAACGGTGATTGTCTTTAATGGTTTCATTGTGTGCATAATTGATTGGCTCTTCACTCCTAAGACCTTCAAAAGTCTTTAATGGCTTCATTGAGTCCTTTTGTCTTCCAAATTCACCTGCACCAACTTGAATTCTCCTTCAATGCTTGATTGCCTGTTCACTTGGAATTGAATTGATTTTATAACTAAGAGATCACTTGATTTTATATGTCTTGAAAGCATTTTATCCTGATGGCTTTAAATTAAAGTACTTTCTCTTCTATCTAGTATTGGTGGAGCAGATCCTTTTATGATATGTAAGTTGAGAATATTTTATGAAAGGCCCCTAAATGAATACACTTTAAACTAATTTTAATATACCTTGAAGTGTGCAATATGGAAGGTTTGTATTCTTAATCTCCTGCCCATTTCTTAATTTAAAAGATGATATCTTTATTAAATATCTTTATTAACTTGATTTCTCCTTCAATTCTTGATGAATGCTTGATTGCACGTTCACTTGGAATTGAATTGATTTTATAATTAAGAGATCACTTGAATTGTAGGTAAACCCCTTCAAATGATAGGGTAGGCTTCCTTTTATACCTAATATATGTCTTGAAAGCATTTTATTGTGATGGCTTTAAATTAAAGTACTTTCTCTTCTATCTGGTATTGGTGGAGCAGAGGTTGCATTGCATCATCCTAGGATACATATTTCCATAGATAGAACACAAGTTAAATGTATCCCAAGTTGATGCAAAGCAACCTCTGCTCTAGAGATCACCAAAAAATAGAGAAAGAACTTTAATTTAATGCCATTAGGATAAAAGTCTTTAATCAAGACAGATAAAATTTGAGTTTGATTGTCATCATTTACTTTGCCAAATTCTTCACATGTAACTCCTAAATCAATTTCCTACTCACAAGAATTTTATTATGTCTCAAATATAGGGAAACATAAGGCTTCAAATAGTAAACTTGAACATGCAACTAAATCCATTGACTAACCAGAAGAACAAAATTAAGAAACGATTTGATCATCTGAGAGATGTTGTAGACTTGCAACTCACCAGCTAAGTTTTTGTAGGTAAGAATTTCTTTTGTTTTGGTTATGGTTGTGGTGTTTATAGGGAGACATTTACAAATTTATATCTATTTTCACTATTTAATGGTTTATGGGTTTTTAATGGTAATTTAATGTTCTTTCATATTTTTGTATATATTCTTTATAATAGCCTATTATATTGATTTATTCTATTATGCATAATGGTGTGGGTCAGACGGCTTTGCCGTCGGTGCATGAAAGCATTGAACGAGTTCTACTTTTAAAAATTACATGAAACATTTTTAATTTATTTGATTCAGTGTTATTTGCAAAAAATGATTATCAATGATGTTTCCTTTCTCCAAGAATTGTCTAGGACCTTTTTGTCAGATAATATGTAACATCGAATGACTAAATCTTTTCATTACAAATGCTTATTTTATTTAATTATTATCTGAGCGTGAATTAAAATTTATATCTATACGGAAGCAGAACATACAAGTTCAAGAGTCATGTGCAAGCAAATTTCCTAAAAGAAAGCAAGCAGGCATTATCTTGAATGACATGGAAACAAGCTCATCAGCTACCTAGAAGAGAGCAATTGGAGAATGGCAGAGGAAAGTGTTTAAGGGTGATAAATAGATAGATAGTATGCAATACAAACAAACAATGTCTGGAGTGTCTAATGTGACATCTCTAATTTATGTCCGGAGGGTCTAACTGGTTTTGGAGTTCCTGCGAAACCTATTAGGCCACGCTTGGAGGAAATCAATGTGTTCATGCAAGGAACACCTTTTTTCTATTATGAGAATGATACTTTTGTACCTAGGGATATTTGGAAGTCAATATCTAAAAATTTCTATAGTGTGGAACAAGAGTTGGTGGACTCGAAGTATAATTGTCAGTTTTCAGAAGACCAAGAGGTTATGTACACAATCTCCCAATAGAAGAGCGATTTCAATAATTACCTCTCCCCCCCATGACTATTCAGGAAGCACTTCCTCAAACAGAGGACTATTGGTCTCCATGGGATCAAAGAAAAAAATTAAAGCATAGACTCTAGACGATGTGGTGGTGTCCTCCATGAAGAACTCTACACTATAATTGAAAATTCACGAGGGAAATTGCAAGGTAGTGAAGAGAAATACAATCTTGAAAAGTGAGAAGAATGGATCTTGGTTTGGGTGGGGCCAAGTCAGGTGGCTCCTCTAGAGGTTGACGAGATAGAAATCATATTAGGATTTGAAAAAGATCACACTCGTGGAACTTCGTGTGCGAGTGATCGATTGCAGTGTTTGGGTAATGCATTCCAAATAGATACAGTTGCATGCCATCAAGACATTACCCATTTGGAATGCAAACTATATTTATTTGGAATGCATTACCCAAACACCGCAATCGATCACTCGCACACGAAGTTCCACGAGTGTGATCTTTTTCAAATCCTAATATGATTTCTATCTCATCAACCTCTAGAGGAGCCACCTGACTTGGCCCCACCCAAACCAAGATCCATTCTTCCCACTTTTCAAGATTGTATTTCTTTTCACTATCTTGTAGTTTCCCTCATGAATTTTCAATTATAATGTAGAGTTCTTCACGGAGGACACCACCACATCGTCTAGAGTCTATGCTTTAATTTTTTTCTTTGATCCCATGGAGGCCAATAGTCCTTTGTTTGAGGAAGTTCTTCCTGAATAGTCTTGAGGGGGAGAGGTAATTCTTGTGGTCACTCTTCTATCAGGAGATTGTGTACATAACTTCTTGGTCTTCTGAAAGCTGACAATTATACTTCGAGTCCGCCAACTCTTGTTCCACACTATAGAAATTTTTGGATATTGACTTCCAAATATCCCTAGGTGCAAAAGTATCATTCTCATAATAGAAAAAAGGTGCTCCTTGCATGAACACATTGATTTCCTCCAAGCGTGGCCCAATAGGTTTCGCAGGAACTCCAAAACCAGTTAGACCCTCCAAACATAAATTAGAGATATCACATTAGACACTCCAGACATTGTTTGTTTGTATTGCATACTATCTATCTATTTATCACCCTTAAAGACTTTCCTCTGCCATTCTCCAATTGCTCTCTTCTAGGCAGCAGATGAGCTTGTTTCCATGTCATTCAAGATAATGCCTACTTACTTTCTTTTAGGAAATTTGCATGCAAGGGACTCTTCAACTTGTATGTTCTACTTCCATACAGATATAAATTTTAATTCACGCTAAGATAATACTTAAATTAAATAAGCAATTGTAAAGAAAAGATTTAGTCATTCGATGTTACATATTATTTGACAGAAAGGTCCTAGACAATTCTTGGAGAAAGGAAACATCATTGATAATCATTTTTTGCAAATAACACTGAATCAAAAAAATTAAAAATGTTTCATGTAATTTTTAAAAGTAGAACTCGTTCAATGCTTCCATGCACCGACGACAAAGCCATTCGACCCACATCATCTCTCGTCGTCGAAATTCCGACAACCACTAATGAAACAATCGACAAGGATGTTGTGCATCTGACGGCACTCCTCTGTTAGAATTTTATAATTTGGTGTCGAAATTCTGACGACAGCCCGAGATGGCGACGGTATTCGTTCACGAAATGAGCATGCATGGTGGCCATTGAAAAGATTTAGGTAATGTTGAAATTGCGACGACCACGAGGATAGTCGAAACTTCTCACACAAAGTTTTCGATGGCCATTTTTGTCGGTAGTGCAACGAAATGTGGTCGGAAATCTGACAATTGGCCGTCGAAATCTTGACCCAAATGTACTAGTGTTAGGTGCTTCAAAGTTCATGCCATAATGATCATAATTTGGCATGGCGTAGGTAATGTCATAGATTAAATGTTTTTAAGAATTGTGTTTCCCAAGCATCTCCCAATTAGTTCTAACAAAATCAGTATTAGTATTTTGTAGTTCATACTCAAGTGGTTCTTCAACTGACATTTGTCCCTTAAACGAATGGATTATATCAACACACATGTCTTTAATACTGCAAATTCCTTCTTGATTGACCTCATTTGCATTTTCGAGTTGACATACTTGTGTACATGATAAAGAGGATTCTTTTGCTAGATTTTGTCTCCTTTCAAACTCAACTTCTTCTGGACTAATAGTCAATCCTACTTGACTATCTCTTAATTCTTCTATGGTTCTGCCACATCTTGATACATCTTGTTCCTCTTTTGATGAAAATCTTATATTTCCAGATGCTTGATCTATCCCTATTGGTACTTCTTTGTCTTTGTCATTCCCTTTCCTTTTTCAAACGCCTCTTTTCTCTAAATTCTAAGTTCTTCTTGTCTTCTTTGTAACTCCTGTAGCTAGGAAATCGGAAATCATCAAAGTAAGTATCAATATTAATCTAGCTCAATCACGAAAGCTCAAATGCAATGATCAATCCTAAAAACATTCAATGAAAACATGAAGACAAGACATTCTAGATTAAAAACTTAAACAAACCAAATGCAGACTTGAATGTCTCCTTCATGTGGCTCCATTGTCCTTCTTTCTTCTTCAAATAGATTTGTTGTGGATCTCACCTACTAGTGCATACACATGAGATGAAAGCAAGTAGACAAGATAGTAGCGCAAGAATACTCAAAGCGTGATTGATTCGAGGATTGATTCAAAAAGTGATTAGATTTGATTCAAGAAATTCATCCAATTTATAGATAAATTGGATAAAAGACAAGATTGGCATGAAATTGATATTATAGGTAATTGATTTCAAAATGGAAAAATTGAGTTGAAGGAAGAAGGTTATGACACCTTCTATGTCATGAATTATGACATATTGCCAATGCAAAGGTTAGAGGACTAAAAGCCTATGACATCTTGCTATGCCAATAGTATGACGCATGAGAAATTCATGCTTCCATCGAAGCACAAAAATAGGGAGAGACTAGAGAGGAATTGATTAGGTGGAAATTGAATTTAGCAATTGATGAAATTAGAAAATTAGGTGAATTAATTAATAGGTTTTTCATTCATTAATTAATTCACAAAAAGAGAGGGAATTAATTAGCCAATTAAATAAATATTTAATTGTGACAAGAAGACTTAGGATAAATAAATAAATTATTTAACCTAGAGGGAAAATGACAAACAAGATTAAATGAATAAATCATAAAACCCTAGAAGATGAATTAGAAATGCAAGGACGACAATTAGGTCTTGACAAAAGATAATTGATGTAGGGTTGATTTGATCATGATTCTGACTGACAAAGGACCAGTGTTGATAAATGATTGAGATTGGTTGACAAAAATCAATGACAAATTGACCAAGATTGACAAGGAGATCAAATTGATAAGTGCCAATTGACATGATTGAAGAGGACAAGGATCGATGACGAATTGATCATAAAATGATAAAATTGGCAAGGACAAGGATCGATGATGAATCGATCGCAAAATGACGAGATTGACAAGGACAAGGATCGATGACGAATCGATCACAAAATGATGAGATTGACAAGGACAAGGATCGATGACGAATCGATTGCAAAATGACAAGATTGACAAGGACAAGGATCGACCAAAATCATGACTGAAGATTGTTATCGACAAGACCTAATTCAAAAGTGATAAAAATGAAGAATTCAAAAGAAGGACTCGATGCTCGCAAATGATAAAGACCAAGCACGCAACATAGAAGAAATATTAATGCAATGCAAGAACCCTAAAATAAGGCAATGCGCAAATGTTAAAGTATGACTCCACAAGCGTTGACCATTTTTAGATGTCTACATTTTGCCCCTCTTTGAGACAATGCGATTCTAAGCATTGTTTCAATGAACAATATTGAAAAATGCCCCAGACAATAATAATGACATATGCATGCCCCCTCGAGGAATTGGCTGGAAACATCCAGAAAAGAGGCCAATTGATCAATAAGAATGATAGAACATGATAGGAACAAATAGACTGACAATCGGAGACCGGATGCACGAAGGACAAGCAATTGAAGGTGCAAAAGACAATGACCAACATGAGATGGAGAGAGTGTACGCCCATCTATGCACTGACAAAGATCTATAAATGAGACAAAGAGGGTGAAAATTGCTCATTTGCACTAGCTAAAGAGGAGAATTTGTTGCTCTGGAAAAGGACACTTGCAGAGAGATGGTGAACATTCCAAGGGAAGATCACCTCAGAGAATGTGTACGCATGTATAGACTACCAGACGACGTGGGAGCAGCGGTATGTATCTCAAAAACCCATGTTTTCAATTTTATGAATTTGACTTGCTTGCGGGACATTGCGGGGTCCACAGAAAATGTAGAAAGTGACTTCTGCGCTTGTGTAGGGCGAATCCTGCACTTGTGTAATGTCTTTTGTGCTTGTGTAGGGGGACACAGGCATGGGTTATGTGACACAGGCTCAGGACTCATCACACAGGCGCAATTGTGCATTGTAAACCCTAAGTGTGGTAAAAAACAACATGCAAATGATCTGAAAAGGGGGGATAAGAAGAGGAGAGCTCAAAATAGATGAAAAACACCCTGATTTGGACATGAAAATGAGGAAATGCAGCCCGTAGGAGAAAACCCTAAAACTGACAAAATATGCCCCAATTGTGATGCAAAGTTGATAGTATCCATTGATCACGCGAGAGAACCGACCAGACTACTTCATGTTATGACATAGACTTAGGAGCACGGATAGAGATATACTAGCAGGACTTGGGATATACTATATCACATTCATGCCCGAGATTAGGGCAAACACAGGACTTCTTACCACATTAGCAAAGCGATGACATTCAGAGACCTCCTCTTTCCATCTGGCGACTGGAGAGGTGACTGTGACACTAGAGGATGTATGGCGTATCCTCCGCATTTTGAATCATGGGGAGATGGTAGAGTATGACCTAGTGACAGGGAGAGACGCATTGTGCAGATTATTTGAGTGCGATGTAGATGATCTGGATATCGTAGAGAGGGAGATCAGCTGGGAGACCATGGCATCAGAGTATGATCGATGATATGTGGTGATAGTAGTGGTGATAGCATGTCTACTAGCAGGGGACAGATGAGGACATGGATTCCCTATTGGATGGGGAAGAGTGCTAGAGCAGATGGCGATAGAGGGGACTGTGTACACATGGGGACCATGTGTACTTGCTATGCTATATTTTTAGTTGCATCAGATAGCATATCAAGGAGTGCAGACTTTGAGTTGTTGCCATATGTCAACCGATTGTAGAGAGACAGGTATTACCGCACTGACCATATGTGTACTAATATGGTGGAGCACTGAGACAGGGTCCGTTTGGATACATATTGTATTGGCGACACGAGCTAGATAGACTGAGAGAGTTCACATGGAGGCCATATCGTGATTGCCCTAGATGGTCAGATGATAGTGATGAGCTACCATATTGTAGATAGGAGAGGTACCTGATTGGGCAACCAGTGAATCACCAGAGAGTGATTGAGATGTACCTGCCAGAGAGAGTCAGACGACAGTTTGGAGAGAGACAGGATGTACCTAGGAGGACTGGACACTTTGCCTGATCTCACAGAGAGACGAGTCAGTGGGGGAGTATGATTTAGCCACACATAGCATATGTAGACTTCACACAGCTACAATAGAGACAATGGGATTGGAGATTAGATGTGGAGGACGCTGGGATGACAGAGGAGTATGAGTGATGGTTTGCATGATGATAGCTAGTGCCATTGACAGATCCTGACATTCCAATACCTAGGAGACAGGAGGACTTCCCACTCGCTAGAGAGGAGGGAGATGATGAGGATGAGGAGGATGAGGGAGACGATGAGGATGGAGATGATGAGAGGGATGATGATTATGAGCCAGATTTAGGTGAGCAGGAGGCATTGCAGGATATACCCATAGAGCTAGAGATAGCTAGGATAGAGGAGATGGAGATTTGCAAGGCTACCATAGCGAGTCAGCATGATCATATTGCAACTTTAGAGAGACAGAATGCCATCTTGAGGATAGAGTAGGATCAGTTCAGAGTGGAGATAGCTAGACTTACAGTGGCTCAAGATACAACAATAGCTCAGGCACAACGAGAAGAACAGAGAGTCATTGAGTATATTGGGTCGATTAGGGATGCCAGTGCACGTGAGATGGCATAGATGTTGGTAGATACTGGAGAGGAGATACACCATTGGAGGACACTATATGAGAGTGTAGTCTCACTAGAGCAGAGAGCAGCTTCATATCGGGCATGATCGAGGATAGAGAGCAAGGCACGCTCTCAGAGGTCATTGAGCAGCATGGGGGTGAGTGAACCTATGAGACCACCACAGCTAGGATCAGGAGGGACATCATCCTTGAGACATGGCAGGGATGAGGAGGACAGAGGGAGCACCCAGTGACAGAGGCACATGCTCCTTATGATAGATAGATGTAGTTTGACATTTTGTAGTCAGCCTGCGGGCCATACTTAGGACAGACAGTCCAATTTTGTACTCCGATATTATGTGGATATATGATATGATATGCATCGATATGATGGGATGCAATGTGTTATGACTTATGTTATTTTCCATGTATGGATGACTTATGCATTGTTTATTGTGGAATATGTATGGATGTATTTTTATGTGTTTTTTATTACATTTATAGAATGAAATGGATAAAATGCTTGATGTGAGGCTTGATGTAATGAAAATGTACTAACCAATGAATGCAGGATGTAGCTTATGTTTTTGGAGATTGGAGCACTAGACCGAATTGACTATATGATCGGACGGAAGAAATGTTAGTAAGAAGAAAAATGAGACGGAGAACACTTAGAGATGAAGAAAAACTTGCTTTCAGTAATGCACTTTGTAGGTGAGAACCTTTATTTTAATGTAACAAAACGGATGCGTAGCATCATGGCATGGAAGGCCAGAGCTGAAATGCAACCCTTTTTGCAAAAGATAGACACATCGCAGACAAACAACAATCACAACAAAAAGAAAGGGACCATGAACCATCCCGGTCACTCTAAATCACTTAGTGACATCATCGAGCAACATAGGAACATGATTGAAGATAAATCAATAAACGATAAGACTCGCTAATTCAAAACAAGTCAAACAAACATCTTGATCTTCATTGTCAAAAGTTGAAAGTGTTGATAGGACAATCATGTTGTCTGGTTTCAAGGAATGCGGTACCCCGTCTAAGACAGGACACAGTCTGGTTTCGAGTATACCACACCCTATATAAGACCCATGATAGTGTGCCAAGGATGAATGATATTGATGTTGATCGATTGATAGGACAATTGTGATCAATTTGAATGTCTGGTTTGAGTGAAAAAGTTTATCTATTAAGGCATGATTTCATTAAAGCACGATGTGTTGCGATTAATTGTTGTTGGATGGATGCTCAGTGATTTGTCTATGAGGGGTTATTTATTGCAAAATGCTTTTCGAGTTTTTACAATTTTTATTTTTTTTGTGTTCATTTTTTTCAGGACTTTATTTGACTTTTTAGGGATTTTTTTTAGGACATTTTTCAATTTTTTAGGGATTATTTCAAGACATTTTTTGATTTTTTTGATTTATTTCAGGACGTTTTTCAATTTTTTTGATTTTTTTCTGGACATTTTTCAATTTTTTCAATTTTTTTTTCAGGACATTTTTCAATTTTTTTGAATTATTTCAGGACATTATTTGAATTTTATGATTTTTTTCAAGACATTTTTCAATTTTTATGATTTTTGCCCCCAGTGTCTAGCAAGGAAAGGAATATGATAGGTGAATAAATAGGCTTTCTGAAATGTTGGTGGATAGAGGGAAGACAAAGGCCTTTTATTATGGAGACAATACAGATGCAATTTTCAAGGGCTATGACATGATGGGACAAGAGACTGGATATGACAATGTAAAGCAATGACACGGCATGAGGGACATGTCAAGAGGTTTTTGAAACCATGTTTAAATTTTGTGTCCTTATGTCAAATCAAGATCAAGGAATGAAAAAGAGTGAATGGATAGTGATAAGATATGGATAGGATAAGCAAGACCAAGAATGGATAAGGGACATGGACTGAAGGTCGGGATAGGCTAAGGGATAGTGGCAGAAAGTTGCAATATGCTAGGGAATATGGATGAAAGGTTATAATAAGCAAATGGATAAAGACCAAAAGCTATGATGGATGAAAAGCTGTAAACAAGATGCGTGATGCTCATGACGATCCTTAGCCTTGTCAAGATCAAAGGTGGAAAGAGGAAATGGACATGAGGGATGATAGGACAAGGAAGGGTAATAGGACATGAAGGAGTATGACATGGTATGATAGGATAATGAAGGGCAATAGGATATGAAGGAGGAAACCTACCCCCAAGTGTGGTGTGCAAGAAGTTCATAGATTACGCATGATGCCTGTTTGCCAGGTTTTCATCACGATACTTGCCCAAGGTGCCTGTTTGCCAGGTTTTCAGTAGAGGACGAATTATTTTTGCTTTACTTTTTTTTTTCTTTTTTTTTTCACTTTTTTTTTTTTGTATTTTGACTTTTTCAATAGAAGATGGACATATGATAGGGGATGGAAGAAGGACTCAAGCGTCTTTTTTTTTTTTGGATAGTAGCCTTGAAAAAAATGGACCATGACCTTTAAAAGTATGCTCAAAGATGTTGGTAGGATAAGGACATGGAAAAAGAGATGAAATTAAGGCTAGGATTTATGCAAAGGATGGGATCAAAGGGATCAAAGGATGAAAAATATGCATTGGATAATGGATAGGGTATTGGAAGAATTGGGCTTCAGTGGATAGAAATGAAGGAAAGATCAACATTGGAACACACCTTGACGGGTGGTGGATTGATGGAGGAAAAATGGATCTCAGATTGTGAGATTTGGATGGAGGAATAGCTTGGGATTTTGGGACATAAGGGCCCAAAATGGATGAAGAAGGTGATGGAGGAACAAATTTGAGAGGGTTGGATGGAGGAATAGCAACTTTGGATGTCAAATTGGATGTTTCTTTAAGATTTTGTGCTTCAAGGAGCCGCTTAGGGATCCACATGGTTTTTGATTTTTCATGCTTTTGTGGTTCCTTGGAGTGCATTGCCAACACAAGGGATTTAGGAACCCATATAGATTTTAACTTTTGTTTTTGAGCAATGGGCCTTTGTGACCTTTTGGATTTTTCCTTTTCTTTATAGATCATATTGTTCTTTGTTTTGACATGTCAATTATATTGGACATGTTGATCCTTGAATACATGTGGATTGCTAGACTTATGACTTTTATGCTTGGCATCCAGATTGCTTGGAGGGGGAAAGGAATGCATGGATGGATATGAATGAAATGGAGTTCTTTTGGATTGATAAAATTTACTCAAGTATGTGTGCCTTTGTTGACCTTGCATAGAGGATGAAGGGATATAAGGACCTAAGATGGATGGAAAGTATGATGGGGAAGGGATATGTTTGGATTTTGATGGAGGGATACCAACATCTTGAGAGTGAGTTGTGTAGACATGAACCTTAAGATCTTCTTTAACATGAAGGGATGCTTGCTTATGGAGATCTACTCCTTTTCCTTTATGAATATCTTGACTTGTAGGATACTCTTTTCTTTGGAAAGAAGACGTGAGTCCATTATGAGGTGGATATGATATGAGAGAAATAATGAGATCTTGAAGTGGATCAGATTGCACCAAAGTGGAAGAACCCATTGTTAATGTCAGGGGTTCATGAACATCTTGCACTGACATGTTAGAATCATGAAGGGGATCAGGATCATGAGGGGAACTAGGATTGTGTAGTGGACATGGTTCAATGATAGGCTCTTCAAGAGATGGAATGGGAGAAATAATGGGATCATCAAAAGAAATGAGACCTTGGAGTGGATATGCTAGATTAAGACAAGGAGATGGAGGAACAAAAGGATCTTGTGGAGGATTTAAAGGAATAATTTGATCTTGACAAGGAGGAAAATCATTGGAATCCTCTTTAAAGGTGCTTTGCCCTTGACTTTCAATGGGATCATCGGAAAGGATGGAAGGGATATCTTGGTCTTTCTTAGGAAGTGGAATGTCAATGGGATTTGAAAGGATATTGTGTTCCTGGAATGGAAGGGGATCATTTGGGATTGGATGGACTGGGATATCTTGATATTTCTTAGGGAATGGAGTGTTAATAGGACTTTGGATAGGATGGACAAGAATAGGGGAATCATCGTGAGTGTCTAGGAACATGGGGTCCTGGTCAATAATTGGATGGGATGATAAGGTTTCAGGATCTTGATCTTGATTTTCTTTAGGACACGTTTCTTCATGCTCTAAATTATCCTCTTGACATGAGGTTGGACTTTGGATATGCATGGGGGATTCTGACAAGGGATTAATGCTTTGGCATGAAGGAAATGCACTTTGAACATTTGTGATGGATTATGGCAGGGAATCAATGCTTGGACATGAGGAAGAGGGACTTCGAATGGGGTCCTCTATAACAGGTAATGGCAATAAAGTGCATGGTGGCATTGGGTCTTGTATTTCTGAAACATGACAAGGATGTGCATCATGAATTGGATTATCTTGGCAATCAATTATGGATAGCCCTTGGGTAATTGTGTCCTTGGGTGTATTATTTGATGAGGACAATATGGAAGGTTCTTGTGAAACTTTGAAAGGTGTAGGGATAGATGCCACTGGAGAGTCAATTTGTTTGTGGGGAGATGAGGCATTGCTAGACATAAGTGTATTATCTTGATCTTCCTCAAAGAATTCACTTGGTAGTTTCCTTAAGATCATTGCAATAAAGCCACCTTTCTTTCGAGGTTTTGACATGGTTGTATCTAGAATTTGAACTTGTTTGGAAAGGAGTTGGCCTTGGTTTGATGTCACGTTTTGATTTGAAACTAGATGTTGATCAAATTGGTTTGACATGTTCAAAATTTGGCTTGGTGTGTGTTGCAACCTTTGTTTTTGAATGTTTGGTTGTGGTTGTTGACATTGATATGTTGATTGAACTTGTTGATATTCCACCATTGGTTGAACTATTTGTGGACATTGTATAGTTGGTTGGACATATTGTTGAAATTGGACCATTGGTTGTGTTGGTTGTATATGTTGAAATTGTTGAACAATTGGTTGTGATGGTTGAAAATCTAATTGATAGTAAACACCTTCTTGTTCTTGTTGTGGAGGCACATAATGTTGAAATTGTTTCATCATCTCTATTTGTGAGTGGAGAGCTGGTATGTCTGATCATTCAAGAAGAGATCTTACATCAATTGGCTCAATCTTTGGATTTTGACCTGGAAATTTTTGAAACATTTTGGACATTTGTGATCTATTCTTCTCAATGTTTTTCACTCTTTGTTCCAAAATCTCATTTTCTTGAGCTAGTTTCTCCTCTAGTTTTTGTATTTGGACATTTACATTATCATGATAAGTTTGATCCAAGTTCTGAGACATGTAGAGATTGGATTGACATGATTGATTTCTCAATTATGATGACATGGCTTCATAAGAAGGTTGAGACCTCATTTCAACAAACATGTCACTATGCAATGCAACTAATGGCATTGACAAATGCAACCTAAAAGGATGACAATGCAACTTAATGTTTTTGTTTTTTTTCAAGATTTTGACAAACTCATGAATGCAATTCTAAAAATGAGACCCTTAGGAAATTGAAATGATGTCTAGACCTCAAAGGACAAAAGGACCAAGTGACAATAGGACAAATTGACAATGTCTCCCCTATATGCTTGGATACTAAGCTAGGTTTGACCAAATGACATTGATGACAAAAAGACAAAAGTTTGATAAGGTCTAGACTTCCTAACAATGACTTAGGGTTTATCAAAGATTTGGAATTACTCAAGTATGAAAAAACCTAGTTTTGACACTATATGCAAAGGGACAGTTACTATGTAAATGATCCTAATATGATATGATAATGACCTAAGCCTAGGTTGAATTATGAAATGGTATTACTCTAATGCAAGAGGACACATGCAAATGGATGACCCTTATTGATATACAAAGGAGTATGACCTAGATGAAACCTAACCTTGGTAGTTGACAATGAATTTGCAAAATGCAAACCTAGGATGAACCTAAATCTAAGTGACATGAATGTTGAGACAAGATTTTGAAAAATGTTTGACAAACATGTTTGAAGGTGTTTTGAACTTTTTTGGATGAAATGTTCTTGTGTTTAACCTTGTTTTGAATCAATTTGTCTTGTTTTTGAAATGAGATGCAATTCAACTTTTGACAAGCAAAGAAGACAAGATATTTCAACTTAGACTCAATACAATCATGCTCATTCACACATTTCTTATGGTAGGCAAGGACATTAGGTACTTGAGAGGTAGACTCGTTATGGGATTCAAGGAGAATACATAGATGCTTGACCCCACGGGCTCCCCTCCATGGCACTCACTTCTTAGGGCAACCAAGCATCAGTCCCCATGGAAATCTCCCCATGGCGAACTTAGTATCTCTTCCAAGTATCCGAACTTGTCCTTCTCAAGCAACTAGAAGGATTTTTGGCCTCTAAATACAAGGTGTTTAGTAAGGATTTCTGTTAAGCGTTACTCCTTGGTGTCACGCAAGCATGATTGAGACATTAAGCCCACCAAGATACCAAACAAATGTATTCGCGCAAGCACGATTTAGACTGTGAGGTCCTACTTAGATGTTGATATGAGAAAGAGTTCAAGGGTCATCACTTCCCAAGTAACTGCAATTCCCACGTAACCCTTCCTTCAAAGCTTTCGCCCATCAGGTATTTGTTTATAGTGAGTTAGAATGCCAAGGTATTCTAGCCATACTCACTTTGGGTCATTCCCTTCTCACGATTGTCACTTTCTTGCAAAAGCAAATGGTCGGGAAGGCAGGCCCTCTAAAGGTGACACACAAATAAAAAACATGAGCATGGTATCTAAGATCTGGATTTCTAATCACCCTAAGAAGGATGAGAGCATACTCTCCTACTCCAATGTCAAACTCATCAATCAAAGAAAACATATATTCATTCCATCCTATTTAGAAATCATACTAGGTGCTTAAATATTAATTACAAACACAAAGTTTAGTTGTAGTCCAAGGCAACCTGCAAAAACCCAAGTTAGAAGTTTTATATGTTTAGTCTTTGACTATGGAACCTGCATAAAATGTGTTAGTAGTTTCATTTATTATCTTTGTCATGTGTATTCCAAGGTTCTGCATAGAGAATCAGTACCAAAAAACCAAAAAAACAGAAACATAATGCAAAACAAAACAATTTGCAAGTAAAAAACACTGCTTTTTACCTCTGTTTCTGTCCCTACACAGGCACAAAATGTCTCACATAGGCGCAAAATGCTTGACACAGGTGCAGATTGTCCTTGACATAGGTGTAGAATGCTTGACACAGGCGCAGAATGCTTGACACAGGCACAAAAGTTCCCAGAAAACCCTGCATTACCCTGTTTCTTGGGTTTTTAACCTGCAAATCAACTCAAAAGCACTCAAAAGCATGGTTAAGTGGTTAGTTCACATCGGGTTCACCAATTAATGTAGCTAGGAAATCAAAAATCATCAAAGAAAGTATCAATATTAATCTAGCTCAATCACGAAAGCTCAAATGCAATGATCAATCCTAAAAACATTCAATGAAAACATGAAGACAAGACATTCTAGATTGAAAACTTAAGCAAACCAAATGCAGACTTGAATGTCTCCTTCATGTGGCTCCATTGTCCTTCTTTCTTCTTCAAATAGCTTTGGTGTGGATCTCACCTACTAGTGCATACACATGAGATGAAAGCAAGTAGTCAAGATAGTAGCGCAAGAATACTCGAAGAGTGATTGATTCGAGGATCGATTCAAAAAGTGATTAGATTTGATTCAAGAAATTCATCCAATTTATAGATAAATTGGAGAAAAGACAAGATTAGCATGAAATTGATATTAGAGGCAATTGATGTCAAAATGGGAAAATTGAGTTGAAGGAAGAAGGTTATGACACCTTCTATGTCATGAATTATGACATATTGCCAATGCAAAGGTTAGAGGACTAAAAGCCTATGACATCTTGCTATGCCAATAGTATGACGCATGAGAAATTCATGCTTCCATCGAAGCACAAAAATAGGGAGAGACTAGAGAGGAATTGATTAGGTGGAAATTGAATTTAGCAATTGATGAAATTAGAAAATTAGGTGAATTAATTAATAGGTTTTTCATTCATTAATTAATTCAGAAAAAGAGGGGGAATTAATTAGCCAATTAAATAAATATTTAATTATGATAAGAAGACTTAGGATAAATAAATAAATTATTTAACCTAGAGGGAAAATGACAAACAAGATTAAATGAATAAATCATAAAACCCTAGAAGATGAATTAGAAATGCAAGGACGACAATTAGGTCTTGACAAAAGATAATTGATGTAGGGTCGATTTGATCATGATTTTGACTGACAAAGGACCAGTGTTGATAAATGATTGAGATTGGTTGACAAAAATAAATGACAAATTGACCAAGATTGACAAGGAGATCAAATTGATAAGCACCAATTGACATGATTGAAGAGGACAAGGATCGATGATGAATCGATCGTAAAATGATAAAATTGGCAAGGACAAGGATTGATGACGAATCAATCACAAAATGACAAGATTGACAAGGACAAGGATCGATGACAAATCGATCGCAAAATGACGAGATTGACAAGGGCAAGGATCAATGACGAATCGATCACAAAATGACAAGATTGACAAGGACAAGGTTCGACCAAAATCATGACTGAAGATTGTTATCGACAAGACCTAATTCGAAAGCGATAAAAATGAAGAATGCAGAAGAAGGACTCGATGCTCACAAATGATAAAGACCAAGTGTGCAACATAGAAGAAATGTTAATGCAACGCAAGAACCCTAAAATAAGGCAATGCACAAATGTTAAAGTATGACTCCACAAGCATTGACCATTTTTAGATGTCTACAACTCCATCTTTCATTTTGTATTAGTTGTTTGGTCTTCATTGTTTTCCTTACTTGATGTAGTAGATAAGACATCTGGACCCCATTCATACTCATTTGAGTCTATCTCTGAACCATGATCTAGGACTACTCCACTATACCATACACGAATGTTGCATGGTGCAAAAAGTTTTCGGATTTCTACTATCTCTTTTTTCACTACTTCTAGAATATCTTGTTCAGATTTTGCATTTGTTTATATTTCTAGAACTTGTTGATGAGATTCTTCTTTAACTTTGATGGTAATCTCCTCTTCTTGCCTTTCATGTTCTGCTTGCTTCTTTTGTTTATTGGTTACTATTTCTGCCGCTTGATGTATCTTTTCTTCTCAATTTTCTTCTTTAGAGACTGATTTCTTTCTCCATTTTTGTTGTTGCTGATTATGTTGCTTTTGATTGGATTTTAGGTATCCAAGCCCAGATTTATCTTCTTTGGATTGCGAGTGTGGACAAATATGTTCTAAAATACCTTGATGTCGCTTACCAATTGGTCATTTTCCTTCATATCCCATTTTTTGCATGATTTCATAACCTTTGCCATGTTGTTTTATGGGAATATTGACTTCTGTTGCTATTGCTATAACTTTATCTTCATCCTTGTACAACCAACCAAGAATGTCTTTATCATCATTTTCTTCTTCAAGAGTTCCAGTGCTAACAAATGTTCCTTTAAACATATGTTTTGGTCTTTCTGATGTCTTTGATTGAATATCTGTATGCTTTCCATATGACTTAGGGGAAAGTGGAAAATTATGCAAAGAATATTTTCTCATTCCTTCATCAATTAATTTGAGCTTTTCCTCAAAGGTTTCCCATAACTTTTCTTGATTTTCTTTGGTAAAATATACTAATTCTCTATTATGTGGAACCCTTGTATCTTGTGTTGGCTTCAAATTATTGTAATATCAACTAGAATCTGCAATTATAGTGATCTCTTGTTCTTCATGAGGAAATTTTACACATTGATGATATGTAGAAGGAATTGCTTGCATTTTGTGAATCCATGGTCTTCCTAAAAGAATGTTGTAAGAGAGGTTCAAATCTAAAACTTGACATAATGTAATCCTTTCCACAGGTCCTATTTTGATTGGTAACACAACAGTTCCTTTAGAAGAACTTTCTGCTTCATCATAAGCCTTAATGGTTATTTTCTTCTTCGGGTCCACTGCATTTTCTGAATATCCCAAATCTTTTATCAAACTTAATGCACAAATGTTTAAGTCGGATCCGCCATCTATGAGTACACGTTTGACACGAGTTTTATTAGTGGTGAATTCAACATGTAAGGGAGCATTGTGAGGATGTTGTAAGGATGCGTCATCATTTTCAGAAAATGATAAGAAATGAGGGGCTATAAAGTGTCCTACCATGTTTTGAAACTGATCTATATCCAAATCTTTTGAAACTGTTGTTTCCACTAAAGCTTTCTCCAAAATTTCCTTATGCATAGGTGAAATCTTGAGAAGTTCTAGAATTGATATTTGAGCAGGTATTCTTTGTAATTTCTCTACTAAATTGTATTGTTGTGAAGTGGATGTTGGGTCTTTTATTACTCTTGGAAAGGTAACCTTTGCTTTTCTTCTTGTAATAACATTGATTGGCTCTAAAGATGGATTATCTTTAACAATGATAACATTTACCACATTATCATATGTATAAGTGTAATTCACTTTGGCTTTTCCTTTGTCATCTTTTAATTGGGATGGTTCACCTTTGTCATAATTCGAAAGTGGAGTTTTGAAAGATAGGTGTGATTCGTTTGTCTTATGGCTATCCACTGTGATGGTTCCATTATTGATTAGATCTTGGATAAGGTGTTTCAATCTCTGACAATCATTTGTTTGATGTGTTGGACCCTTAAAAATTTTTAAGGTTCCAGATTCATACTAGGAAGCGAATCTCTCTCTGCAATTGTTGAGATCAAGTATGTATTCCACTCTGAGTTCCCTGCAACCTACTTTGATGCATGAACAAGGTGGTTGTTACTACTTATCAAATTCCCATTAGTTTTATATACAAAGTCATTCTATATACTCTAGTCGGTTACCCCTACTGAAATATTTAGTTGGTATGAACAGCCTAGTCGGTTACAGAAGGAAAATAGTCACAAAGCCCTAGTATACACCGAGCTGTCTACCGAGTGTTATTTCATGTCTACCGAGCAGTAAAGATAATACACCGAGTTGATATACACCGAGTGAAACCTGTTACCAGATTCATTGAACCTGGACACACATATGAAAATGTGTTACAAGATCAAGGCACACAAAACCATTATCACATTGGAAATTGCACATACAGATTTTGTATAATTTTGAGGTCATCTAACCAATGAAAAATTTTGCATGGTTATTTATTCGAGAAATCATGTTTGTAAGATCGAAGTAATGAATCAGATCACCGACATAAGAAGTCTATTTATATATCATGAATTTAGGGTTAGAGAGAGATGTGAATATGAGAAATGTGTGTGCATATGTGTATGAAGCAAGACTTATGTGATACATGAGAAATCACAGAGTATTATGACTGTTACAGAGATAGAGAGGTCACCAAGAAGGTTATCAGAGAACAGTCGAGGAACAGAGTAAACATAAGGGTTTACCGAGTTATTTTATGAGTTATCAAGGTATGCTATAGGCAAGGTAATCTTATTTTGAGCACATAGAATCTGCTACAACATTTCAGATGTAAAGTTGCAGATATTTGTAAAGTCTTATTGTAATGTTTTGAAGTTGTAAGAGAAACCTTTAACAGGGTAAAAGACTCTAACCAAGTCTATAAATTGTAAATCCTTTAACCAGGTGCTACACTTATATAGTGTTGTATAAATCCTTTAGTAAGGTAGTTCTAACTGATCTTAATACTCCTAACAGGGTAAGCTATCAGAAATAGCTAAATGTAGCTCTAACCAAGCACTCTTTATTATTGCAGTAGTGAAGTTGTGGGTGCCATCCCCACCGCAGTTTTTCTCTCTAACCAAGAGTTTCCATGTAACCAAAATATATGTGTTATGGAGTGAATCATGTATGATTGTTACTCATTTGTTCTAGCTTTATATTATGTTACAGTAGTTTTTGGTTTATGCATAATAGTAAAGATATTGTTGGGAATAGGATTTGAAGTACTGATTCACCCCTCCCCTCTTAGTACATTAGCTTTCCATATTGGGCCTAACAATTGGTATCAGAGATTGAATCTTGGAAAAGGGTTTAACTACCTGAAGAGAAAGATCTTATCAATGGAAGGCTATAAACAATCTCAGAGGATTGTGTATCTACAAGAAGAGCTGGATAATGCAAATCAAGTGATTACAAACATGCAAAGGCAAATGCAAAAATCTCTGAAAGTAAGGAGAAGATTATTTGATGACTTGCAAGATTCTCAAGAGTTAGTGGAACAAATCAAGACATCATCTGAGAACAGTATATCTAAAGAAACTGAAGAAATGATTGGAATGTTGAAAGAAAAGAACAAAGCATTGGCTGATCAACTAAAAGCGATGAAAAGAGAACATGAACATTTCAGTACACAGATGACTAAAAATCTAGATGCATTAAGGATAGCCGAGGATAAAGCAAGAGATCTACAAAGAGAGAAACAACAACTTGAAGTCTTAGTATCTGATAAGAATGATGAAATCATAAGGCTAACTGGTATTCAACAAAATCTAACAGATCAACTAGGTTATACACATCATGAAGCAAATCTGAAAAATGATGAGAATCAAGCATTGAAACTTGAAGTATCAAGGTTGAGCAATGAACTTGAAACAGAGAATAAATCCAAGGAAACACTGAAGAAGAGTTATGAAGCATCAAAGATGTTGTATGAGCAACAAAACACAAGATGACCCTACAAAGAAGGAGGACTCGGTTCCAAAGGAAAAGACTCTATCGAGAAGGGAATCTACACTACCGAGAGAGGAGAATCATCTAAACAAGCTGGAAAAAGGAATAACATCAAAAGGAAGAAGTCTATTTGCTACTACTACGGAAATCAAGGTCATACTACCAACATGTGTCAAATCAGAAAAGGTAAGCAACTGAATACCACTAAGACCAATGGTTATTGTTACAATTGCAATAAATATGGTCACACATCTAATCAATGTAGGAAAAAGTCTGTTAACAATTATCAGAAGGCAAAATTCAAAGGGTTTTGTAAAAACTGCAATAGATATGGACATAGTACCGAGAAGTGTTGGTTTAAGCAAAAGAACCACATGTGGTCTGCACACTGAGCAAATACTAGAGGTTACCGAACTCACATAGATCCTTACCGACAATATTCTGTAGTACCATGGGATTACAATACAAGGATATGGTCTGAATGTTGTGGAAGATATGGACATATAAATGCCAACTGCTTTATAAGGTTTGGAATGAATAATCGAAGATCATGGAGAAATCCTGGTATGGCATGTTTTCATTGTCACAAAGTTGGACACTTGGCTGGAGATTGCAGAGATCAACCTAGACAAGACACTAAGGAAATAAAAGAGAAATTAAAGATGATTTGGAGAAAGAAGGAAATTGTGTCAAATAAAGAAAGCACCTTACCTACCAAGTTAGGTGCTCCCACTCCAAATTAATCGGTAAAGGTATGAAGGGACTGCATTCTCACAAGGTTAAATCTTAAACAGTTCCTATTTTAGTATGTACTGAATTCAAAATCTGTATAGTAAGATGTAGTAGTAAGTTTGAAATTCTATCAAAGTCTTTTGGAGCACTTTATAGGAAAACTGTTAAGTCGGTGAATTCAGGAAGCCTGTCAAGTCGGTATATGAAAGAAATCTGGTTACTCGGTTAAAGCAAAAAAAAGGGGAAAGAAAGTTAAGTGAACCGAGTGCATTTAATGTCTTCGACCTAACTTGCACGGAGCCCAATAAGGTATTTTTGAGTACTTAAAAGGTTTTTCGCAGTCATTTTCATTCATTAAGTTTTTGAGAAGCAGAGCAGAGCGAATCAAGGCAATCAAACCATCTTCAAAGAAAAATCTAAGGTATTTACATTGAAGCTCATCGCATTGCTAAGATGGTTTACCAAACTCATTAAGTTGTTATTATTTGCTGAGTGTGAAGCATCTACCGTTTGTTTAGTTCTCAAACCCTAAGGTTCCTGTGTCAATTTTTATCTGAAATCAAAATGGCATCTAAGATCCAAGACCCCATTGTTGTCACAAATGTAGAAAAGCCCTCACTAAAATACTCTTTGACTCCCAAAATTGCATTTGCAACGTATGACAAAACTGCTTTTTCACTCATCTCGGATCGAGTCTTGTTAGTCGAGGATGTGAGATTCTTCACAAAATGTCATGTTGAAGAACTCGGTCATGTTGAGATCAAAGATGCATATGATGAATTGTGCACAGTTGGTAAAATGGATAGCAAGTATGAGCATATCAAAATCAAGGGATTGACTGAAGCCCTAACCTATCCTCGTGTGTTCAAACCCCAGTGGGTCAAGTTTGTACTAAGCCGAGTGCATGATGATTTCATGTGGCTACAAGAGCAACCGTTTAAGATCACTAAAGAAATCATTCATCTGATCACCAGATATCCTATCTATGATCATGCACGAGCACAGAAAATGATATCACAGAAGGAATTGATCAGTTTGACTGGAGTTGAATCGGATTATAGAGGTCTAAAGTTGAACAATGTCACTGATCCTGAACTCAAATTTTCCATTAGAGTAATTGGTTACTGTTTCTTCCAATCGGGAAGGGAAAACATTGTACCCTGTGCAACAGTGGACTTAGCATACAAAATTGTTAAGAAAGGCATGAAAATTGACTTGTGTGAAGTATTGCTGAAGAACTTTTTTGAAAATCTGAACGCAATCAGGAAGCCGAAGAAGAACAACTCGGCAAATACTCTATAATTTGGATCATTACTTGTATGTATGTTTTTCTACTTTGAGAAGTTTTTTCCAACAGTCGGTAAAGTTGTTTGGGAACTACACCGACTAATCACCCATCAGATCAATGACTTCATCAAGAAGTTAGGTGATAACTTTAATGAAATAATGGATGATTACTTCAGCAAGTTCCAAGAGAAAATGCATAACAGGTACCGGATTCCACCACAGCTAGTAGAAAAATACAAAGATGAAATATGTTTTGAGGTCGACACCGATTACTATTATGTGAATGTTGTGGAACCGAGGACTCAATCGTTGTCACCTATGGGTTATGAGATTGATTTTGATATCACACAACAACAAATTGATGCCTATCTATCATTGCCAAGGCATACTACCGAGCTGAGGTATGGAACCTATGAAGAGATGAAGGAAAAAGTAAAAATGAGCATTGTATTACCTAAGGCTACAAGAAAAGCTACAAAGATGATTAAGGAATTAACTAAGAAATTTGGAGAAGAGTCTTCCTCCACACCTGTCAAAGGAGTTCTAGCCATCACCGAAGAGGAGACAGAAGCCCAAGAAGCAGCCATAACACTTAGCACCAAATTGCCAAAGGGAAAAGTGTTGAAGAGAAAGAAAAAGGACACTTCAATGGCCCTACCGACCCCTCCAACAAAGAGACCTAACACAAGGGCATCTTCTACATTACTGAGTAAGAAACAAAAGACTATTGCCATTCCTAAGGTAACTAGAACTTACAAGAAATCTACTTGGAGACTCATTTTGCCAAAAGAGTCGAGTGATACCAAATCTGAAGATGCAAATAAATTTCAGATTGTGAAAAGCAAGAAGGTAGATGTACATAGTGTAGAAAATTTTTGTAATAATCTAAAGGAATATGGTGGATTTGGTGGATTCAGATTTGTCAAATATGAATCTAGATCTGCTGATGAAAAGAGGCAAATTGAAGAAGCTGTCATTTGCACACTTCTCAAATTCTGAGTTGTCCCATTAGAAGTATGTAATTCTATTCCTACGAAATTATATGCACATATTGAAACCAAATGGCAATATGCCCTAGACTCGGAGAAACAAATCAGAGAAAGAAGTTTGGTGCATCTCTTTCCTGATATGTCAGTTGATGAAATAAAAGAACATCTGACAAATAGCCAAACTCAATTTACAGTAAAACAAAAGGCCTTGAAATTAATGAATGGCCTGTATATAGAAGTGGAAAAGGAAACAAAAGAGCAATGGAAGACCATCTTTTGAAGAAAGAAAGCTGGTGAACAATCTACAGTGGAAATGGTCGATGTCACCAACCAAGAGCCTAATTTCACCAAGCAAGACCCTGCTATCACCATTCAAATAGATGAAGATATCATGGATGCAGAGGCACCTGAACAAGAAATGATAGAAGGCAATGCTTATGCAAAACTTGTCTCCAGTGAATCTATTTTGGAACAAGTTCAGCCTTACCCACCGATCAATCAACCTGCTACAACTGATGCTCCTTAGGCTACAGGTGAAGGCACTGAAGATCAAAAGCCTACAGCAGAAGGTACTTCACAAGAACAAACCTCTCAAGCACCTTCTAGCATGGAAAATGTTACAGCTGAGACACCAAGCACCGAGACACCGAAGGACACTACCAAGGCTAAAGAAACTGACAAAAGTGTTGTCTCTACCAAGCAACCTACCAAGGGTTCTTAAGCCTCTCAAGCTATTGTAGTGGTTCACCCAGTGAAAGGTAAAGAAAAGAAGTTGAAAAAGCATAGTTTCAAAATTGATTTATCAAAACCAATAGTGTTTCCCAATGTAGACATCTCCACATTGAAAGGGCAAGCACTCAATGAATTTAGTGAACTGTGCAAAGCAAAGGCCGAACAAGAGAAGCAACTAGCCATACAAAAGAAGAATAAAGTACTTCAGAAGGTCAAGACCTTACTATCAGATATGCTACCTTCAGCTACAGTATCAACTGATGCAGCCATCCATATTCAATTGGATGAACTCCTAAATCAGATTGAGACATCTGGAGTAGATGCATCCGAATACTTGAGCAAACTAAAAGACAGGGAGCTAACTGCTAAAATGATAGAGGAAGTACAGAGATCCATTGTTGTTGGCAAGGTAAAACTTGTCAAAATTATTGCTGAGTTGTCCCCTCAACTCAAGCACAATGTTTCATTATTTCAGAAACTCTGCACATTTTCTTTATTTCTTAAAGACATTAAGAATAAAACAGAAGCAATTGAGAAAGAGATCACTGATCTCTCAAATAAGTTGACCCTCGAGCCCAATTCAATTTAGAATTTTTATACTAAGCTACAACAGCTCATGGCTCAACAATTGGAATTGGGGAATGAAGAACACAAGATCAGGATGGACATAATGACACTTCATTATTCCTTCCTCGTCTTTCATCCATTCAAGAATAGCTAAACCGAGCCACTTATCTCTCTACTACACAAGAGGGAAGCACTTTAGATGGCTTAATTTCATTATTGGCTGATATTAATGCACAAAATTCTTTAATGGATAGTGTAAAGGCTGCACTCTCTGTCGCTCTCACTGAAGCCAAGACAAAGTACAAATCCATTTTTGATCAGTTGCCACCTCCCAATGGTAACTAAATTTTGATGTTTGTCAAAAAGGGGGAGTATATCAGAGTATATCATCAAGAGTGTACAATATTCAAAGTATCAAACCACTGAAGTGTAGTATATAGGGGGAGTATATCGAGCAGAGAATGAGCAGAATAAGTAGAGAATCCAAGAGTAGTGGACAGAGGAAATAACAATGATTATAGAGTATTGATCACCGAGCACACATTACAAAGTTTTGTACAGCATATTGATAAGGGGAGTATATTTGATTAAACTATTTCAATGACTAATGTATATACTGCATGTTTAGTCAAATTTTGTAAAGTATACAGATTTTTGAGTAATGACTTTGAAAGTAGTTTTGTCAAACATCTCAACTAATGTCAAAAGCGGAGATTTTTACTACTTATCAAATTGCCATTAGTTTTATATACAAAGTCATTCTATATACTCTAGTCAGTTACCCCTACCGAAATATTTAGTCGGTATGAACAACCTAGTCGGTTACAGAAGGAAAACAGTCACAAAGCCTAGTATACACCGAGCTATCTACCGAGTGTTATTTCATGTCTACCGAGTGGTAAAGATAATACACCAAGTTGATATACACTGAGTGAAATGTGTTACCAGATTCATTGAACCTGGACACACATATGAAAACATGTTACAAGATCGAGGCACACAAAATAGTTATCACATTGGAAATTGCACATACAGATTTTGTATAATTTTGAGGTCATCTAACCAATGAAATATTTTGCATGGTTATTTATTCAAGAAATCATGTTTGTAAGATTGAAGCAATGAATCAGATCACCGACATAAGAAGTCTATTTATACAACATGAATTTAGGGTTAGAGAGAGATGTGAATATGAGAAATGTGTGTGCATATGTGTATGAAGTAATACTTATGTGATACATGAGAAATCACAGAGTATTATGACTGTTACAGAGATAGAGAGGTCACCGAGAAGGTTATCAGAGAATAGTCGAGGAACAGAGTAAACAGAAGGGTTTACTGAGTTATTTTATGAGTTACCGAGGTATGCTATAGGCAAGGTAATCTTATTTTGAGCACATAGAATCTGCTACAACATTTCAGATGTAAAGTTGCAGATATTTGTAAAGTCTTATTGTAATATTTTGAAGTTGTAAGAGAAACCTTTAATAGGGTAAAAGACTCTAACCAAGTCTATAAATTGTAAATCCTTTAACTAGGTGCTACACTTATATAGTGTTGTATAAATCCTTTAGTAAGGTAGATCTAACTGATCTTAATACTCCTAATAGGGTAAGCTATCAGAAATAGCTAAATGTAGCTCTAACCGAGCACTCTTTATTATTGTAGTAGTGAAGTTGTGGGTGCCATCCCCACCGCAGTTTTTCTCTCTAACCAAGAGTTTCTACGTAACCAAAATATATGTGTTATGGAGTGAATCATGTATGATTGTTACTCATTTGTTTTAGCTTTATATTATGTTACAGTAGTTTTTGGTTTATGCATAATAGTAAAGATATTGTTGGGAAAAGGATTTGAAGTACTGATTCACCCCTCCCCTCTCAGTACATTAGCTTTCCATATTGGGCCTAATAGTTCTCGATTTGCAGGTATGTATATGGTTGCAAAGGTGAAATAATTCTAGGTAAGTCTTTTCGAATCATGATTTCTTCTCACCTAAGCATTATTATGTCAATTGCTTCCATTTTAATTTTCACAGAGATCAAAGGTCATTTGATGTATTAATTTAAAATTTATATTGCACGCCACTAGCTTCGACACACCAGTTTACAAAGCAAGTACCAAAATTTGGTGAGATAATTGAAATTTGAAATAAAACCTATTTTATTTAAATTATCATAATTCTTGGCCAAGTTTCGTGGTAATCGGATGCCTGGTTAGTCGAGAATGAAATTAATCCAAAATAGGCCATAGGAGAAATTAAATTTTTTATTTTCTTGCATAGTTTGAAGCAGTTTAAAAAGGGAAGATTGACAGAAGCACTAAATTAAAAATAACGCTCTCAGAAGAGAGAAAATAAAGCCTCCATGCCTAATAAATCAAAGCCAAAGGAGAAGTCTTCATTGCCATCGGGTATCGGTGTAGGATACAATGTGTTATCCCGAGAAGGTACGCTACCCCGATGGATCCACCGTGAGGTAATATATTTTTAATTTTTGTTTTACAAAGGGTAAGTATTTTTATTTTAATATTTTACTTTTGGAAATTTTTTAAGGGTAAAATTATTTATACTTCCAAGCAATTATTTTTAGCATGAACAAAGGGCTAGTTGATTTTTCTTTTTTTTTTTTGTGCAGGATACTATAACACAAAATTATATTTCTTAGGTTTGCATGTACAGGAAGTATCTTTTTACCTAACAAATTTAATAGAGTATTTTATTTTCATAATGATTTTTTACCATTCATGTAAATACCATAGAAAAGGAAAATTATTATTTTAAAGATTATATTTTCCACATTTTATGAATTTTGAATTATTTTATTTTACTTTTTGAAAGGGAAATATTTGTGTAAAAGGAATAATTATTTTTTACATATAAATGTTCTTTAATGCATAATATTTGATTAATAAGTAGATTTTAATGTTATGATTGTTAAGCTTTCATAAATATTTTTACCTTAAATTAATGAGTTGAATATATATTTTTGGGTAAATTTTATTTAAGAATAATCAAAGAATGAGTATATTTTTATTATTTTTCTCTTTTGTTGATTTAGAGAGTAATTAATATTTCCAAAGGGATTTGTTACTATTGGAAATTTTCAGAATTTATTAAGTAAAAATTTCTCTAAACATTATTAAATGTAAATAGACAAATTTTTGAGAAATTTTAAAATGATTAGTGTAACTTTTGAAAGATATCTTTGAAAATCATTTGAATGTTAGGGATTCTTATTTATGTAAACATTTTCCCTAAAATTCTATTTTAAGGGGCAAATTATTAAATATCCCTAATGTAATATGATTTTTTTATTACATTGTTTGGTGTGCAGGACGCTCACATATGAAAGTTAGAATTTATTTTTCCTAAGCATATGTTGAGGAAGGAGTATTTCTCACCACATAATAATCTTTATTTACTTGCAAAAGCACTTTGAAAACAAATTTTATTTGTAGTCTTTGATATAATTATGATAATATTCTAATTTCCTTTGAAGAAGTTATAAAAGAATATATTTTGACAAAGGGAAAATTATATTTATACATAAGTGCTTTCGATATGGTGACCTAATGATATTGTCTCTCATCATGTTTTTACCCTAATTTTTTGAATTGAATCCATATTAGGGTAAATATTATTCTTTATTGTATGAATAATGTATTTGAGGATCAAAGTGTGAATATTATATTTTGTTCAAAGAAGAAAATGTATTTTGAAAAGTTCTTTTTACCCAAGGTAAAATGATAAATAGCATTTATTAAAATGGATTTTGGTGTTTTGAGGCAATCTTTTCATATGCATATTATTTGCCCTAAGTTAATAAATTGAATATGTTCATTAGGGTAAATTATTTTTATCATATAGTTAATGTTTGATTGATTTTTTCAAAGTATTTATCCTATATGATAAAATATTCCCAAGAAAGATGAAGTTGCCCTAAAAGGATGAAAAGGTATTGCAAAGTTGGAATATTTATCCATGGTTATCATTTTCCAAGGGAAGTATTATTATTTAGTATAAAGTATTTTACCTTCTGTTATTATTTAGAAATATATACTAGGGTAAATATTTTTTTTTATTATACGAATTAATGTTTTTAAAGTCCCAAGTATAAATATCAATTTACAAAATATCCTCTTGATGATATACTTTGATTAAGGAGGATTAATCTTGCATTAGGGAAAGGGATTATTAATCTTTCATAAGAAAAACCTAATCGAGAGTAATTAATTTTTTAAATCAATGAATTTGATTGGTTTAGTTTGTGTGTAGGATATTTTATCAAAGTTTGGTGATGAGGAATGTCAAGGAGTTCAAGAGCCGAAGTGGAATTTTATCAAAGTGAAAGATTAGAAAGAACATTATTAAGCATCATTTAGTATTTTTTAGGGTTTCATTTGTAATTATGGCTTAAACCAAAGGGTGTGTCCTTTGAGAAGCAACTGTCTGTAACTATCCCTTATGTGTATAAAAGGGAAGTCATCTAGAACAAGGGGAGGAGAATCAGAGAGGAATCATGAGAACAACATACTGCTATAAGAACTAAATGTCATTTTGTATTAGGGAAGTCTATAGGAAGAAGAAGTATCATTTTGTGCAAGTAATCTGTAATGGAGTATTTGCAAGTGCAGCTTATGTATGCAATTATTTCCTGAAGTTTAATATATAAGGTTTGCTGTTTCTTTTTCCAAATATTGTGTACACTTTTGTGTTGATGATTATCTTTGTCCTCTTGATAAATCTATTTATATATTTGCTATGATGTGAATCACATGTCATTGCATTAAGTGAAAGATTGAATTCTTATTGCTTGTATAACACATACTGAACCTTCGTAGTTGATGAGAAATTGTCTCTTGAGTTGATAAGATATTATGTCCACAAAGTGTCATATATATCCCTGGATAGAGGCACTGGTCTGTTATTGATCTTTTAAGGTTTTGATCTATATGCATTCAAGGTCCTTGATAGAGAAATGTTCTTCCCAAATCATATATGAACTGATCTATGCAGATTTCATTTAAGTCCTGAAAGAAATCTCATTTTCAATATATATTCACAATCATTTCTTTTCAAAGCATTCATTTAAAGCACATAATAAAGCATAGTTGTAGAACAATAATTTGCTAGTTGTGTAAACTTGCTAAAACGTTTAAATCCACTATAAATAACCTATTTTGTGCTTGAGAGGAAGAGGCACACCCACCTATGTTTAGTGGAGCCTAAAGTGCAGAGGGATCTAGCCCTTGACTGTCCCTGTTCATTGGCCAAGGCTGATTGGACTACTTGAGGATTTGGCAAGTCTTTTGGTTTTCCAATTTATGGTTTCGAGAACCAACATGGTGTCCTTTATTCTGATGGTAATTGCAAAAATGATTGTCATTCCATGAATTTGGCTTGACTGGTTGTTCATAACTTCTTGCTTTTGGTAAAACAATCAATTTGTTGGCAAGAAGAGGTTTTAGAGCTGATTCCAATGCTTCTCCAATGTTTGTGAATTTCCTTAGAGGATTGGAGAAGAAGGACTTGGTTTTATTTTTGTTTGGATTGTGATTGCTTGGGATTTGACTTGATAGATTAAAAATTGGTTGTTGTTGTTGTTGTTGTTTTTGTAGCACTATTATCGTCATTTCCTCCATTGCTAACATTCTTATTCTTTGACCAGAACTTGGTTTGTCATTGTTGTTATTGTTGTTGTAGGAATTATTGTAAAGTTCTAGCTCTCCTTTCTTTACCATCACATTCTCTATTTTCAGACCATTCTCGATCATTTTGGCAAAGGAGGGAGGACATTGCATTCTTAGTTGATAACTCCTTTCACTGATTAGATTATCAATGAATTACATCTCTGGGATACCTATTTAACATGTGTTTCCATCATTGTAAGAAGATCATAAAAGATTCACCATTATTTTTTTTAATATTGCATAGATCCATCATTGTTATATCATTCCTTATATTGTAGGAGTATTGTGAAATAAATCTATTCACAAGTTCTTCAAAAGATTTGATTCCAGATGGTAATCTTTAAAAACCACTCCATTGATTGTCCTTTTAAATTACTAGGAAAAAGACGCATAAGGTAAGTTTCATCATGGGAAAATTCCATGCTCATACAAAACTCCCTAATGTGATCTTGAGGATCAGATTTTCCATCGTATTTGTCATATTTAGGAATCTTGCAATGTTGCGGAAATGGTATCATATTCAATTTTTTATCGAAAGGATATGGGCATATATCTTCCAATGAATACTTCTTGGTGCTTGTTTCTCATTGTTTCTTCGTAAGTTCTTTTTATCACTATGCTCTTTTCTTGTGTCATCCCTTTCATTTTTTGTCTCTTCATGACTTTCTTTGTTCATATCTTTGTTATTTGGATCATCTGTGTTTTGGGTGTTACTTGTCTCTGCATCTTGTTTCAATATTTCTATGTTAAAGTCTTGTGGTGGTTTAGCTCCATATTTTTCTAGCATCAAGAGATATTTCTCTTTTTGTTTTTCCAATAGTTTTTCCATTAGCCTATCAAATTTCAAATCTTGCTCAAGGTCTCTAATGGTGCTATTGACTGCTTCTTCGTCAACAACAGTATACCCAAAAGTTTGAAATGTAGGATTATCTTCTTCCTCCATTTGTTGTTTTCTCAGTTGTTCATATTGAGCTCTAGTCCAAGCTAGCATGTGATTATTTCAAAAAATTTGAAATTTCCAAAGGACAAAGTCAATAGGTGATTATTGGTTTAGGGAGATATGCTTTGTTTATTTTATCACTATTGTTTGTTCGTTGTGATAAAGCGTCTCTTTGTTGAAAAGTACGTCCTTGCAAAATTTCTCCATGAAACTTTGTACCACAACAACGTAAGTAGTGACGAAAATGGTGTAGGAATGTCCTATGTTTTAATAAGATCTTGTGATTGATATACAAGAATCTTCTTCTTTTCTGAGTAGCTTTATAACTGGGTTTTCTTTTCTTAAGGTGATACTTAAAAGTCATATACGCATCTGATAGTTTACAAGTTTGTTTAAGGTCAGTAGTTTGAAAAATTTAAGTTTTTGGACATTCAGACCTGGAAGAAAATTATGTTAGTTGCAAACAAAAGCGCTATTCTAGCACATGTGCTAATCTGCAGAGCAAAAGCACTAACCTGTAGTACAAAAGTGCTATTTGTGGACTCAAAAGCGTGACTTCTTTAACAAGTGCACTAACCTAGAGGACAAAAGTGTTAACCTGTAATGTAAATGCATAGATTTTTAGACAAAAATGCTAACCTACATGACATATGCATTAACCTGCAATGCAAATGTGTTAACCTGAGATGAAAATGTGCTAACCACATTAAAGTAGATAGGATGATGTGTTAGAATATCTTCATTAAAGTAGGTAGGATTAAATGATGTTATATTGTTTAGTCTACATTACTTCAGTAAGTAGGATTAAATGATGTTATATCTAATAGCACAAACTGCTTGGTTAGATCTAGTATTGCTCACAGCTAATGCATTCTAGCATTACTTCAGTCTTCTCTCTCTCTCTCTCACACAGTTACAACTTGATCTTCTCAGATAAGCTCATTCTCGACTCCCACCTTATAAACCCTAGCTCAACATTAACCCTTTCAGCAACAACTTAAGACCCTAGACATGATGTCCTTTTAAAAGAATCTGATTTCATGTCGGTCCAATAGGATTACATTACAATTTTCTAGGTTCAATGAATCTAGACATACTCAGTAACACGACACAAAAAGCACCATCAATGTGTCGGCACCATCAAGAAATTGGTGGATTGGTAACTCATCACAAAATGTCGGTTGGTAACTCATCACAGAGTATTACCGGTTCATACAAAAATACTGGTTGTCAGTTTGACAAAAAATGAAGACTGGTAAGAATGTGTTGTGCCGCTTTGTTCCCTCGTACCGCTTGAGATCGATGAACCGCTTGGGGTTGACATGCCGCTTCAAACCGGGAAACACATTCTGCAAAATCACCACTAGTCTAAAGACTAGTATACCACATACCGGTTGGAACAAATACCAGTTGAGCATGAGCTCATACATATAAAGGGGATCTCAATACAAGTGTGTGTCCATCAATGACAATCACAACATAAACAACAAAAATGCCAACAATCTCCCCCTTTGGCATTGATGGCAACACTTAGGAAAATAAATTTTTGACATCTAAGTGTTTTACAACAAAAACTTGCCATTAACAAAATTGCTCCCCCTAAGCATATACACTATCCCTTAATCAACACAGTGTATAGCAATTTTGCATATAGTGCATAATCATCAAAGCATTTAACATATATCACAACATATATCAAAATTTCAAAATAGATACTTCTCCCCCTGATATACTTCTCCCCCATATGACAGAAGACCAAAATTTTAAAACCAAAAACCAGATATACTTCTCCCCCTTTGCCAACAATGACAAAGTACCGCTGAAAAACCCTGTTTCCATATATATATAAAAGAGTTTATGACAATAATGAATAATACTTGTCAAAAACCAATTTATAGTCCTGCAAAAATTGTTTCATGGAGAGGGACCAGGACTCAAGTAGGGAGGTTGCCACTTCCTTCTCTGTCTGCATCTGGGATACCTGTTCCTCCATGGCATCTATTGTACCCAGTTCTTGTGTGACTATCAGGGAATCCAGGTTCAGATAACACTTCTGAAGAATTTGCAGTCATGGAAGTAATACCAGTTGAAGCTCCTACAAATCCCTAGATCATGTGCTGATCTCTTGCTCCATCTTGGCTAACTGGACCTGGAACCGGTGAACGGTTTGCCCATATGCTGCAAAGGAATCATAAGGAGTCTTGAATGTGCCCAGGTAGGACTGTAAGTCCATTTGAAGCTGTTGCTTCTTGGCTAGCATGTCATCACAAAATAGATGAGGTTGATAGATTTTGCTGAGTAGCAAGTTTCCCTCATCCAAGGCATTCCTTATGCCCTTTTGATCTTTTAGCAGTTCAGTTCTAAGCTCATTCAACTTCTTCACTAGAGAGACATTAAGAGCCTTTTGGTGCTCTTTCTTTACATTGGCCTCTACTACTTCTTCTAGACTCTCCACCTGATCATCCACTACAGTACATAGAAGTTTGAGTTGTGCTAGTGATGATTCAGTGTCAGGAAGATTAGTACTAGGGATTAAATTGGTAAGTGTGTCTATAGCCGCCTGAATAATATCTTGTTCTCTTTTCCTGCGAATGCCTTCAAGGTGCTCTTGGGCAACCTTGATGCTCTACATAACACAGACTCACTTGCAGATTGGAGATCAATGGGGCTCGAGATAGCAGTCGATTTGGCTTGGCTACTGGTTGCCTTAGGAGTCTCCATCTATGTGCTCTTCATCGCTTCGATTGTCTTGTCTGCTTCTTCCTTCTTTTTCCTCTCCTTCTCTTCCTTCTTTTTCCTCTCCTTCTCTTCCTTCTCTTTCTCTTCTCTCTTTTTCTTCTCTTCCTCTTCCATCTTCTTCTTGTCTTCTTCTTCTTTCTACTTCTGCTTTGCTTGTACCTTCTTCTTTGCTTCTTCTTCCTTCTTCTTCTGTGCTTCCTCTTCCTTCTTCTTTTGTTCTTCCTCTTCCTTCTTCTTCTTCTCTTCCGCTTCCTTATTCTTATGTTCTTCCTCTTCCTTCTTTTTCTTCTCCTCTTCTTCCTTCTTTCTCTTTTCTTCCTTATCCTTTTCTTCTTTCTTTTTCCTATCATCTTCTTGCTTCTTCTTTTCTTCATCTTTCCATTTCTCCTCTTCCTCTTTTCTCTTCTCTTCATCTTTCTTCTGTTTCTCATCTTCATCCTTCTTCTTTTTCTCTTCTTGTTCCTTTGCTGCTTGTTGTGTGTCCTCAGCTTGTTCACCACCCTGATCGACCTGTTGCCCCTGTTCAGTTCCCTCAGAAGGTATGTCCTGAGTGACATCATCTACATCCAGGGCGTCGAGATCGATGGTGTCAATTGGTTCTTCAACCAGGTTTCCTTCCTCATCAAAGACCTCATCCAGTTTGGAAATAACCGGTTCCATTTCCCCTTGGAGGTTGGCCATTCATTCTTTGTGAGAGCTGATAGCATGAGCCATATGTTGATGTGTATCTTTTTCAACATCATCAACTATCCCATCCAACAACTAGAGTCTTCTTCTCCTTGTGAAGAAGAGACCTTTATTTTGATCCAGGGCATCAAATAATTCTGAATTTGAGAGTTCAGGGAAGTACTGTGCAAAGACTTTCTCCCTAATCTCCTGTTCCTTTTCAATGGCAATGCACCATTTATTATCTAATGCTTTAAATAATGAGTCTGGTGTCTAAGATTTAATCTCTAATGGTGACTGGTCATTTTTACATAAATAAAGAATGATTTCCTGTAGTACTTCATCTTTTTCCTCAGTATTAAATTCATCATAATAGTCTATTAAATCATGAAGTAACTTTCTCCTAATATTTTTTACTGTTCTTTGACAATGTGTCAAAGGTTTGTAAGAGGAGATGTCTATATTTACCGATGCGGATGTTGTCGGTTCATTCTTCTTCATCTTCTTTGTCTATCTTGCCTTCTTTAGCTGTTCATCAGACTCAGTTTCTTCAGAGTCCGGTTCATTTGCCTTAGTCTTCCTCTTTCTTTCGAAGACTTTTGCTGATGTTACCTCCGGTTTCTTCTTTGTTGGTGACCACTTGGTCACTCTTGGATTTGTAGTGGTAGCCGGTGCCGATGCTACAGGCACTGCCTTAGCTTTCTTAGCTGCTGGTTCTTTTTCTTTCTTTATCGATGGTTCTTCAACCAGTGCAATCCTCTCCAAGTAGGTTCCAGTCCTCTTAGTCTTTGGATCAAGAGGCAAGGCAATAAGGGTTGAGGCATACCCTTCCAGCATGTCAAACATAACTTCATAGCCCATTGGCTCTACCTCCTCCATTCTAGGCTCAATAGCCTCCATTAGGCATTTGTCCACCTGAATAGTGAAATAGATGTCATCTTCATATTTCTTCACTATGTCACCTGAGATTCTTACCCTCTAACTCATCTTTCTTCTGAACTCATCAAAATATTTGTTCAGTACCTTAGGGTAGTTGGTTCCAATGGCTTGCAAGCTTTCCTTTATCTGCTTGGTTACCGGTTGGTCAGGGGACCACTGGACATCTCCTACACCAGGAAAGTAGCCTTGGAAATAGAAAAACAACCCTACCAGCAGTTGTCCAGACTTAAACCTTAGTGAGTTGTCCTGCTTGATTGCCTTAAGATTTAGCAGGAGTTGCCTCTGCATGCCAATGCATAAGTCAAAAGATGCATCCTCTTTTATCATTCAGTAAGCGGCATTTATCACTGCAGCAGATACAAAATTAATCCTGCTAGCTGAAAATGTTTTGTATCCTATCACCATGCAGACGTATTTTACCAGATCATCCTTGATAGGATTGACTGTCATACCCCGTGAATCACTTGTTGAACTAGTGAGCTTGGTCATTTCCATTTTGCTCACTTTTCTTAGGGCTGGCACTTCCCCTATGTTGCAGAAACCGTTGACTGCATGAATTTCTTGAGGCGTGATATCATGCGTCCTCTCCAGGTACATCTTGTCACCATGGACTCTACTCAAAATGATCCTAATGTGATCCTCTGTGAATTCTTCTAGAAAATACACTGCATTGTGGAATTTCTTCTTCTCTATGACACTAAATTCCAGTTTGATCTTTTTTTCCTTGCCACAAAATAGACCTAGCTGAATATGAATAGCTAAAGACCCTAGGTCTTCTATTTTGCAATCAATATAATTAGAAATTCCTTCTTCGACTATGACTCCAGTTGGAACTTGTGATAAAGCATTATACTTGAACTTCCTCTGATTAAAACTTTCCGACTCCATGGATGTACTCAAATTTGTATGTGATGCAGAAGCCATTGAAGAGTATTTCAAGAACACGAAAAAATACCTTTCAAACGCGAATTTAGGGCTTCCTGATTCTGCTTCACTTCACTCTTTGTTGGATGCCAAATCACTGCTTTGAGTTCTCCACTACCGCTTGCTGCAAACTGGATTTGAATCTCTTTCAAGGTTATTCACTTTCTTGAAATCAAAGCTCAAATTGCCTTTTCTTTGCTTTGCACTTGAAAACTTTTCTTCACTTGAAAACAGATAGTGAGAAATGATTTGAAAAATGTATTTATACCTGTCTCTCACCTACCATCATTAATTCTCCTCTATTAGGGCGTAAACCCTAATTTGCCTTTTTACCATTTCCGGTCTTCTGCCAAGTGATAGGTATCGCATATCGGTTAAGGTCTTTTGCCCATGTCAATTGGGGGTTCGAAAGCATTTCGTCATTTTCTCCCCCTAAGCCTTTAGGGCTTAGTTTGCCAGTTTCGATATTTCCACACTAGGTGCAGAAACCCGTTCCTCTTCTGACATTATTGGTTTCTTCTTCCATGTTTTCTTCATGTCTCCTTGAAATTTTTCAACATCTATTTATCCTTCCTAAGTGACTGGTATATCATCAGATATACTTTTTCTACTTCTGCAGAATCTTGCAATGTGACCCGATTTGTTGCAGTGCTAGCAAACACGTCCAAGTGCTCTCCAATGTCCATTGTACATGTTTCCATTCTTCCTTCTGCATGTTGCAGCAGAGTGGCCATGACCATGATAGATCATACAAATTTCTCTCCATCCGGTTGCCGCTTGATGACCACCTCTTGTTGACTGATGATTGAAGACATTAAACCGGTTGTGGTTCCATTTCATAATAGGTTCAGGACCAGTTCCTTGGGTCCTTTGAGGATATCTTCCAGTGTTATTCATTACAGACTTGCATTCAAATGCTCTATGCCCAAACTTGTTGCATGCATAACAATGACCATTGAACTTATTTGATCTAAGTACATTATTGATAAAATAAGGAAAATTATTGTAGGCCTTGCTCCTACATACATTGGCAGTGTGTCCTTCTTTAAGACAGTTAAAGCAAACATGTTTGAATTTTTGCTTACCTTTTCCTTTGAGTGCTGGTTGCTTCTTTGATGCTTCAGCATTTGTTCTTGAGGATTCTCCTTCCTCATGTCCAAAAAAACCAAGACCATTGGTATTCTTGGCCGGTCTAGATGACTCAAGCTTTTGCTCTAGCTTGATAGTACTTTTGCCAAACTTAGCAAGTATTTCCTTTGACTCAAAGAGTTCTTTGGAAATAGCAGTGTTTGTCTCCACTAGACTTGCATTTTCTGAGATGGCTATGTTCAGTTCTCCTTGCATGTCTTCCTTTTCCATTCTACTCACATGAAGGCAAACAGTTAGTGCACTAATCTCTTGTTTCAACTTGGAGATCTCATGATCTCTATCCTTACCAGATCTTTAGCTTTCCTCCGGTTCTCAAGCTCTTGACTAAACCGAATAGTCATTCCTTCCAACTCCTTTCTCAGATTGGAGTTTGATTCATTCAGCGTATTTACTTTAGCAATCATGGCTTCCATGTTAGCTTCATCTTTAGAACTACTTTCAGATAGTTCCATCAGCCTCTCAGCATGTTCTCTCCTTTTTGCTTGAGATGCCTTGTATTTAACCATAAGATCATCATAGGCTTGCTCAGACTTAATGAGCCATTGAGTAAGTTCCCTCAAGGTGTATTCCCCCATATCTCTTTCCAAGTGGTTAAACTTATAGAAAGGCAGGCTTTGATACCAATTAACTAAGAGGGGGGGGTGAATTAGTATGCCAAAAATTACTGCACTAAAACACTTACATAGTCTAAAGATAAACCGGTAAAGCAGTCTAACAGTCAGACCGGTTACCACACATGCAAACCAAAATGCAAATATAGCATTCACCCACAAAAGCAATACAACCATAACACAATATATTTGATGTGGAAAACCAACTAGGAAAAACCATGGTGAGATGGAACTCACAAGTCACTATCTACAGAATAGAAACCAGACCGGTTAAGGATAGACCAGTTAAGGTCTTACAATGTTCTTCACTAGAAAAGATACTATTAGGAATCTCAATCTTTGTTAGGAGATAAGTATGATTAAAGACTACCTTGTTAGAGGATTTTAGATTCACATGCATGAACCACCTTGTTAGAGGATTTTACAAAGGCTTTGAGGCCTACCCGGTTAAGGGCTACAGACATGTCAAAGATGTGAGTAATCAACAAGTGTTTGATCTATCTAATAGCACAAACTGCTTGGTTACATCCAGTATTGCTCATAGCTAATGCATTCTAGCATTACTTCAGTCTTCTCTCTCTCTCTCATAGTTACAGCTTGATCTTCTCAGATAAGATCTTTCTCGACTCCCACCTTAAACCCTAGCTCAACATTAACCCTTTCAGCAACAACTTAAAACCCTAGACATGATGTCCTTTTAAAGGAATCTAATTTCATGTCGGTCCAATAGGATTACATTACAATTTCCTAGGTTCAATGAATCTAGACATACTCAGTAACACGACACAAAAAGCACCATCAATGTGTCGGCACCATCAAGCAATCGGTGGATTGGTAACTCATCACAGAGTATTACCGGTTCATACAAAAATACCGGTTGCCGGTTTGACAAAAAATGAAGACTGGTAAGAATGTGTTGTGCCGCTTTGTTCCCTCGTACCACTTGAGATCTACGAACCACTTGGGGTCGACATGCCGCTTCAAACCGGGAAACACATTCCACAAAATCAGCACTAGTCTAAAGACTAGTATACCACATACCGGTTGGAAAAAATACCGGTTGAGCATGAGCTCATACATATAAAGGGGATCTCAATACAAGTGTGTGTCCATCAATGACAATCACAACATAAACAACAAAAATGCGAACAGAATGTCAAGGAGTTCAAGAGCAGAAATGGAATTTTATGAAAGTGAAAGATTAGAAAGAACACTATTAAGCATCATTTAGTATTTTTTAGGGTTTCATTTGTAATTATTGCTTAAACCAAAGGGTGTGTCCTTTGAGAAGCAACTGTCTGTAACTATCCCTTATGTGTATAAAAGGGAAGTCATCCAGAACAAGGGGAGGAGAATCAAAGAGGAATCATGAGAACAACATACTGTTGTAAGGACTGAATGTCATTTTGTATTAGAGAAGTCTATAGGAAGAAGAAGTATCATTTTGTGCAAGTAATCTGTAATGGAGTATCTGCAAGTGCAGCTTATGTATGCAATTATTTCTTGAAGATTAATATATAAGGTTCGTTGTTTCTTTTTCCAAATATTCTGTACACTTTTGTGTTGATGATTATCTTTGTCCTCTTGATAAATCTGTTTATATATTTTCTATGATGTGAATCACATGTCATTGCATTAAGTGAAAGATTGAATTCTTATTGCTTGTATAACACATACTGAACCTTCGTAGTTGATGAGAAATTGTCTCTTGAGTTGATAAGATATTATGTCCACAAAATGTCATATATATCCCTGGATAGAGGCAATGGTCTGTTATTGATCTTTTAAGGTTTTGATTTGTATGCATTCAAGGTCCTTGATAGAGAAATGTTCTTCCTAAATCATATATGAACTGATCTATGCAGATTTCATTTAAGTCCTGAAAGAAATCTCATTTTCAATATATATTCACAATCATTTCTTTTCAAAGCATTCATTTAAAGCACATAATAAAGCATAGTTGTAGAACAATAATTTGCTAGTTGTGTAAACTTGCTAAAACATTTAAATCCACTATAAATAACCTATTTTGTGCTTGAGAGGAAGAGGCACACCCACCTATGTTTAGTGGAGCCTAAAGTGCAGAGGGATCTAGCCCTTGACTGTCCCTGTTCATTGGCCAAGGCTGATTGGACTACTTGAAGATTTGGCAAGTCTTTTGGTTTTCCAATCTGTGGTTTCGGGAACCAACATGGTGTCCTTTATTCCGATGGTAATTGCAAAAATGATTGTCATTCCACAAATTTGGCTTGACTGGTTGTTCATAACTTCTTGCTTTTGGTAAAACAATCAATTTGTTGGCAAGGAGAGTTTTTAGAGCTGACTCCAATGGTTCTCCAATGTTTGTGAATTTCCTTCGAGGATTGGAGAAGAAGGACTTGGTTTTATTTTTTTCTGGATTGTTATTGCTTGGGATTTGACTTGTTAGATTAAAAATTGGTTGTTGTTGTTGTTGTTGTTTTGTAGCAGTATTATCATCATTTCCTCCATTGCTGACATTCTTATTCTTTGACCAGAACTTGGGTTTGTCATTGTTGTTATTGTTGTTGTAGGAATTATTGTAAAGTTCTATCTCTCCTTTCCTTACCATCACATTCTCTATTTTCAGACCATTCTCGGTCAATTTGGCAAAGGAGGGAGGACATTGCATTCTTAGTTGATAACTCCTTTCACTGATTAGATTATCAATGAATTACATCTCTGGGATACCTATTAAACATGTGTTTCCATTGTTGTAAGAAGATCATAAAAGATTCAGCATTCTTTTGTTTAATATTGCATAGATCTATCATTGTTATATCATTCCTTATATTGTAGGAGTATTGTGAAATAAATCTATTCACAAGTTCTTCAAAATATTTTATTCCGGATGGTAATCTTTAAAAACCACTCCATTGATTGTCCATTTAAATTATTGGGAAAAAGACGCATAAGGTAAGTTTCATCATGGGAAAATTCCATGCTCATACAAACTCCCTTATGTGATCCTGAGGATCAGATTTTCCATCGTATTTGTCATATTTAGGAATCTCGCAATGTTGCAGAAATGGTATCATATTCAATTTTTTATCGAAAGGATATGGGCATATATCTTCCAATGAATACTTCTTGGTGCTTGTTTCTTGTTGTTTCTTCATAAGTTCTTTTTATCACTATGCTCTTTTCTTGTGTCATCCCTTTCTTTTTTTGTCTCTTCATGACTTTCTGTGTTCATATCTTCGTTATTTGGATCATCTGTGTTTTGGGTGTTACTTGTCTCTGCATCTTGTTTCAATATTTCTATGTTAAAGTCTTGTGGTAGTTTAGCTCTAGATTTTGCCAACATCAAGAGATATTTCTCTTTCTGTTTTTCCAATAATTTTTCCATTAGCCTATCAAATTTGAAATCTTGCTCAAGGTCTCTAATGGTGCTATTGACTACTTCTTCATCAACAGTGGTATACCCAAAAGTTTGAAATGTAGGATTATCTTCTTCCTCCATTTGTTGTTTTCTTAGTTGTTCGTATTGAGCTCTAGTCCAAACTAGCATGTGATTATTTCAAAAAAATTTAAATTTCCAAAGGACAAAGTCAATAGGTGATTATTGGTTTAGGGAGATATGCTTTGTTTATTTTACCGCTATTGTTTGTTCATTGTGATAAAGTGTCTCTTTGTTGAAAAGCACATCCTTGCAAAATTTCTCCATCAAACTATGTACCGCAGCAATGTAAGTAGTGACGAAAATGGTGTAGGAATGTCCTATGTTTTAATAAGATGTTGTGATTGATATACAAGAATCTTATTCTTTTCTGAGTAGCTTTATAACTGGGTTTTCTTTTCTTAAGGTGATACTTAAAAGTCATATACGTATATGATGGTTTACAAGTTTGTTTAAGGTCAGTAGTTTGAAAAATTTAAGTTCTTGGACATTCAGACCTGCAAGAAAATTATGTTAGTTGCAAACAAAAGTGCTATTCTAGCACATGTGCTAATCTGCAAAGCAAAAGCACTAACCTGCAGTACAAAAGCGCTACTCTGTGGACTCAAAAGCGTGACTTCTTTAACAAGTGCACTAACCTAGAGGACAAAAGTATTAACCTGTGATGCAAATGCATAGATTTTTAGACAAAAATGCTAACCTACATGACATATGCGTTAAACTGCAATGCAAATGCGTTAACCTGAGATGAAAATGTGCTAACCACATTAAAGTAGATAGGATAATGTGTTTGAATATCTTCATTAAAGTAGGTAGGATTAAATGATGTTATATTGTTTAGTCTACATTACTTCATTCTTGACAAGCACATTTCTTTATTTTGTTGTTTGTCTTGGATTCATTTATGTAAATTGTAAAAGATTTAGATTTTTAATGTGCTAGCATATTATACAATATCTTGTGTGTTAAGTTGGATTATATCATGTTGTGTTTAATTAGATTTAATTAAATCACATTAGTCATATATTAAGCTTAACACATTTATCTTCTACATCAACAAAGTAGAATTTAATTAAATAATTAGTTATTTAGTTAAGTCACACATGTATCAATTTAATCATGAAGCATTGGGAAATCAATCACATGGAAATTATATTAGACATACATGTTCACCACCAAATGTGTTACTTTTGATCTAAAGCAATGCATACATTGTTGAAGTATTAAAATAACATGTTTGATGAGAATAAGTCAATACATATACATTAGTGTTATAATATATACATCAACAAAAATGTCTCATGACATAGTAAGATCATCTCCTATCCCTAGGACTAGTAGCTGGAGGATGGTGACTAGATGTCCCCTCCTGATATGGTCATGGAGGTGGGACCATGGGTGTGTATCATGATACAGACTGTGAGTGACTCCCTGAGGAGGTCCTGTGATCCCTCTCCATCATAATCCAGTGATATGTGGCTGCCTTTGTCTGCGATGCTGCTAGATCACACTCTGTCCGCTATAATCTCTCTCGTGGGACCTCCATCTCCATCCAAAGAGGTGTGAATATATCCTCATGGAGCCCTACACTCCTCTATGATCTATGCACTATCTACAAGGAACTGGGAATGTGTGCGGTCATGACGAGGTTTGTCACTGCGTTTTGAATGAGAGAGCGCCACTCTTGGATAATAGCTGCAAGGAAAAGGGGAGAGATTTTCATCAGTAACATTTTATATCATAAAATCTAAACTAGTAAGATACATAAATTAAACACTTTACTTGGATCTCCCTCTCGCCAGTAGGGATCATGGACAGAGACCACCTGAGACTAGGACTCGCTAGGCTCTCTATACATTGGGCATGGGCTGATGGGGACTAGAATTAGGACCCCTTATAGGGTCCTTCTCCACCTGTGATGGGATGCTTGGTGGATATAGTGGTATGGTGTCAACCCCGTAGTGATGAGGAATTGCATCTGATTCATCTTCCTCCTCATCCTCCTCATCCTCCTCCTCATCCTCCTCTTCCTCCTCATCCTCCTCCTCATCCTCCTTCTCGTCCTCATCCTCGTCCTCATCCTTGTCCTTATCCTCATCCTCCTCATTATCCTCCTCATCATCTCCATTTTGATCTCCCTCTCTAGCATCAAGATCATCTCCATCTCCACCTACCTCCTGCTCTCCCACATCATTTCCCTGATCATCTGAGCCCTCCTCGGATGTATCAGAACCTCCTTCATTGCCCATCTATCTCCATGGTCTAGGGTTCCCTCCAATGAAATCTGCTAGGAAGATGGCTCCAGGATATGTCCTCCCCCACCATGTGATGAACTGTCGGTGTGAGCCCACATTGTCTCTGTATTCTATCGCAATGTCTCGATCTGACCCATCTAAATCCATGATGTTGATCTCATCACTAGTAGGCCTAGGAATGGCTTTGGGCCTTGACATCACGCAAGAATGACAGATGTACACTAGAACATTAGTAGGAACACATTGCTCAAACCCAAACTATCACCGAACTTAGTCAAAGTAGAAGGGTATGACTATGTGGTTGTACCATCCCTCTAGTAGACAGTTCCTTTGCATGCAAAACATTTTCTTGTGTATCCCTGTCCACATGTACATCCTAAGGTAGGGTATCCATATGACTGACTGCTGTCAATTTGTCTAAGCTTGATCTCCAATGCAGGAGATCGCCAAATCACCACTCACGAGTAAGTGGATAAGAAAATACCCTAGGCTTCTCTGGGACTATCTATAGGGACTCCGGTGGGTGTAGTAAAGGTAATGTGCTAAAAAATCCACACCCGTAGTAGTGTGCATGTCATCAGGCTACATCCCTATCCAAATACATACTCCCCAAGATTGTGATAGATACATACGAGCATAATCCAACCCCAAGAGTATACTCTCCTATGTCTCTCCCCGTGCATGTGTGTGCCATTCCCATTAGGGCACATGGCCAATGTGATGGTAGCTATTATTAGTCACCTCGGTAATGGAACCTTGCCAGTTGGGTGTACGAGCCAGGTGACCATGATATGACCTCTCATCTCACTGAGCATCACTCTCCCCAAAGCATATACCTTTTCTCTCCTATAATCCACCTCAATGTGATTGGATCGATATCTCACTATCTCACCCTTGATGGGAAGGTGCAAGATGCAATATACATCCTAGAGGGTAACCATCATCTCCCCCATAGGCAACAGGAACATTGAGGTGTCTGCATTCTAACTCTTCATCAATGCCATAAACATCACACAATGGAATCTGATGGCCAACATAGTCATTGCATACCATAAGCCCACTATGCGCAACAACTCTCTCTTCCCCAGTGTCAGCCTATGGATCTAGTCCTGAAGGCTTCGGAAGGTGAGCCTAGTAGTATGCTCATGGATGTATGACAATGTCTGCAAAATCAAAACATTCTATCATCAGTAATCGATCATTATCATCATCATCTAATCAAAGCATTCATTCTATTTATTCTAACATTTAATCACCTTATCCTGTGTCACCACTGGTCACCTCAGACAAGGACCAAGGTGCCCTACTGGGACCAGGGTGACCAGGGTGCCCTACTGGGACCAGGGTGACCAGGGTGCCCTAGGACCCTTAGGTGCCCGAATAGGGGGCATAGACCCGGTTTTGGCGATGACATCATATTCTTAAAATCAATGAAAGCATGAAAAAATTCAAAGGGAGTCAATGGAAGGTCAACTCACCTCATCGATTGGTCGGTCAGTGAGTATGAACTGGCACAAGATCTCCATCCACGTAGGTTGCTCAATTCGGGTTTATCAGATGGATGTTAAGTATGCATTTCTGAATGGAGATATTGAAGAGGAAGTTTATAGTGAGCAACCTGATGGATTTTCACTTTTAGATGACAAAACCATGGTTTGTAGGTTAAAGAAAGCTTTATATGGATTGAAACAAGCCCCTAGAACTTGGTTTCACTAAAGGCAATCCTGACAGTAATTTGTATTATAAGATCACTAATGATGACATATTGATTATTGAATTCTTTGTTGATGATATCATTTTTGGAGGTGAAGATAAGTTGTGTATGGAATTCTCTAACAATATGGAGAATGAATTTGAGATGTCTATGATTGGGGAGATGAATTTTTTTTTAGGTTTGCAGATTGCACAAACTGATAAAGGTATTTCCATCTATCAAACTAAGTATGCTAGAGAGTTGTTGAAGAAATTTGGGTTGAAAAATTCTAAACCGGTTGGTACTCTGATGGTTACAAGTGAGAAATTGACAAAGAAAGATGCATCTGCACCGATAAATCCTACAAGGTACAAGTCTATGACTGGAGGTTTGTTATATCTAACTTTGACTAGACCAGATATAATGAATTCAATTTGTATTGCACCAAGATATCAGAGTGATCCTAGAGAAAATCATGAGTGTGGTGAAAAGGATTTTCAGGTATTTGTAGGGAACAACTAAATATGGTTTGTGGTATCCTAAAAATGATAACTTTACATTATGTGCATATACAAATGTAGATTGGGCTGGAGATGTTGGTGACCGGAAGATAAAATCTAGTAGAGCTTTCTTTCTTGGAAAGAAACTTATCTCACTGATCAGCAAAAATCAGTCATGTACCTCTTTATCTACTGTTGAAGTTGATTATGTTATTTCTGCTACTAACTGTACACAAGTAGTATGGATGAAGCAAATGTTGAAAGATATAAAGGTGGATTGTAATGAACCGGTAGTTATTCACTCTGATAACTCTGCTGCTATTGATATATCAAATAGTCCAGTATTTCATTCTAAGACAAAGCACATATCTATCAATTATAACTTTTTGAAGAAGAAGGTGGAAGCAAATGAAGTCAGACTGGTTTATGTGAACACTAAAGAGAAGATTGCAAACATTTTCACTAATCCTTTGCCTAAAGAATCATTTGAGTACTTTAGAGACAGATTGGGGGTTTTTCCCCCTCCAGTAGAGACTTGAGTGATGTTGATTGGCATCAGTCCAGTATGCATTATTAGAGCTATTACTCATTCTGGATTGATGTGGTGGTGCTACTACATAGGGGGAGTAGTCAGTTGTAAGAATCAAAAGATTTATGATTTTTCTTTCATATTTATGTCAGATCTCTGTCATTGATGTCAAAGTGGGAGAGTTATTCTTGTGAAAAACATAAGGGAGATATATATTCATTTGGGGAGTTTGGTTCAAAGCTTCATTGCTATATCATTTTGTTGGAGATTGTTGGTTGTCTTCCATAAGGGGAGACTTGTTTGGCATTTCATGGTACTTGGATGTTTTTCACATCTAGTGTTGTCATCAATACCAAAGGGGGAGATTGTTGGCAATTTGGAGGAATTGATTATGTGTTGCATTTATGTTTTGTCATTGATGGCAACACCGGCTATTTTGGTTGTTTATTGGTTTCCGATTTGGTTTCGATAAAGTGGTTGGATTATGATATTGATCAGATATGCTTTGGTTTGTGGAACTGATTTGGATCTGTCATTCATGCTATTCAGATGCATATCACAATTAGTTGGTTCGGGATTTGATTAATCAGATACTATCATTTGTTCTAGTAAGCATTTTGGTCATTGGTAAGCATTTTACCAACATAGCTTTGTTGAAGATATTTTGATGCACATGATAAGTGGTGTTTGTGCGGCTTCTAGATGACTTTTGAGATACTTTTGGTTATCTTCTTCATGATCATGTTGATCGGTGGTGTTGGATTTGTTTTATGGTGACTTATTTTGGGTCTGATGTTATCTAGGTTATGGACCAATTTATGTAACGTGTTGGAGGATGTTCCTGATGTGTTACCGATAGGATTTAATGATTGATTTATAGTTTTTTCAGCCTAAGAAAACTTGGTTGATCATTGGATTGTGGGTTAACCAAAACTATACTCAGGCATGGGAGATGCTATCTTTGCAGTTCACTCTTCTTTTCGGATTATAGTCTGGATTTATTTTGTAGTCAATGAGACTCCTTTTGTGATGAGCAATGTGTTGTCCATTTGGTGGAATTGATTATGTGTTGCATTGATGCCAACACTACTTATTTGGATGCTTTACTGACACCCTTCTAGTCCCAGTAGGTTGAGTGGTTTTTGGTTAACTTGGATCCGACATAATCTGGTAGGCTCTGGTATAGTTTGGTGATGGAATTGACTTGTTCATGATACTTATACTCATATTTGGTCAGTTGGTTTTAGTCTAGTGATCAAATGCTATCCTTCTTGCTTAGAAGATTGTTTTCTTGTTCTGACAAGGGTTTCACCGGCAAAGCTTTTAGTGGTAATATTTGATGAATTGCATAAGTAGTGCTGTTGCAACTTTTGGTGGAGTTTCTAGGATTCCATTGGTGATCATGTTTGAGACTTGGTGGATGGAGATCATTGCTAAAGCATGTGGACCTATACTTGGTCCGGGTTGATCTAGGTTATGGACAGGCTTTATTGTAACATGTGGATAGGACCTATTGATGTATTTCTGGGATATCTTATGTGTTGATATTATTTGCTTGGTCTAAGGCTGACATGGTTTGTAATTATGTAATTGGTTTATTTTCTGGTGGCCAACTTGGTTGTTTATGGTCGAGGGTTTGTATATATAGATGTAAGATCTCATTGTAGATCATCATGGTTATTATTAGAGATTATGCTCAAGGAATGTAATGTGTGAATATTGTAATATCATTTAGGTAGAGGAGTTGGTCTATCATTGGAGATCAAATTGGGTTTATGTACAAGGATTTAGTCCTTCGGTATTGAGCTTAACCAGAACTGTACTTAGGCATTGGAGATTCTATCTTTTGCAGTTCAACACTTCTCCGGATTGTGGTCAATGAGGCTCTTTTTGTGATGAGCAGTGCGCTCTAGGCTATTGGCCTTCCTGCAAGTGTAGGCCCCTCAATTGTAATTCACATACTTACTGCAGAAACATTATCTGACTATGGGTAGGCTTCCCACCATGGTTTTTCCCTTTATCAGGTTTTCCACATACAAATCTTGGTGTTATGTGGATGGTATTTATTCTCTGATTATTGTTTATGCTTAATTGGATTAACTATTATTCTGGTATTAATGTTTTGGGTTCTGATATTAAAGTTTAAATTGCTAATGGTTTTGGTAATCTGTGACAACTGATTCACCCCCCCCTCTTAGTTGTCTTTCGGTTATTTGAATTGTCTAACAATTATTATCTGAGCTTTGGTCCTCTCTGCAGAAAGTTTAACCACTTGAGGAAGATCCTATGGCAACTAACAGTTCAAGTTCATCTAGTTCTTCTGGAGCTATCTTTTGAAGGTATATTCTGAGGCTTGATGGAACAAATTACACAACATGGAAGATTCAGATGGAGACTCATCTAAGATGTCTTGGTAAGGGGATTTGGGAGGTCACACAGAATGGTGTCACATATAATCCAGGATCTGGAAATCCTCCTTCAAAAAACCTGGACAAGGAGATTGAGAATGATTGTAGAGAAAGAGAAGCCCTCTTGTGTGCACTATCTAATCAAAAAATAATGGGATTAACAGACAAATCATCTTGAAAGGCTATATGGGATAAGTTGGAGACTCTTAATGAAGGTGACCCTATAGTGAAGATTGCTAAACTTGATGGTTACTGGGTGAGATATGAAAACCTGAAGATGGAAGAAGATGAAACGATTACTGCATTCATGGAAAGGGTAAATGAGATTGTTATGGGAATTCAATGTTGTGGTAGAACTTTGAGTGAAGATGAAATTGTTTCTAATGTCCTAAGAGCCCTACCACTGGCTTACAAAATGAAGGCTATTGCTATTAATGAGTTGAGAACAATGGCTAATACATTTGTCAATAGAGATAATTTGGTTGGGAAACTATCTGCTTTTGAGCTTGAATAATTTGGACCTTCCGGAGCTTTGAAGTCTGAACCTTCTTTTCATACATATACATCTACAACTAGTAAGCAAGACTAGAAAGCTTTATATGCAAAGGAATTGGAAGACATGAAGAGATAAGGTGATGAGTTTGAGCAACTTGAAACACTATTTGCTAGAAGAGTACCTAAAGGACCGGTAGGAAGTAAGTGTGAAGGAAAAGAACCTTTTAAATATTTTGCATGTAATAAGATTGGTCATTTTGCATTTAGATGTCGTGAAAGGAATTCAAGATTTGAAGAAAGAGTTAGAAGATCATTTAAGCCTAACCCTAGATATTAGAACAAGTATAAATATAAGAAAAACATACACAAATCATGCTACATAGCAGATGAGGAAGGCGTTACTGATTCAGATGATGAACCGACAAAAGACTCTACTAGTGGATCTGGCAATGAGAAGGAATGGGTATTCCTAGCTATCAAGGAATATGATGTGCCACTGGAAGAGAATGTACTTGAAGAAAATGCACTTGCTGCTAAAATTGAAGATAAGGATGAATAAGTAATTGACAGCGGTTGTTCACACCATATGACTGGAGATAAATGAAATTTTTTGTCTTTGCAAGAATTTTATGGTGGTCTAGTTAGATTTGGAGATGACAAGGCATGTATAATCAAAGGAAAAGAAACTATATCATTGAATGGTAAGAACAATATTGACAATGTTTATTATGTTGAAGGTTTGAGGCATAATATTTTGGGTGTAAGACAATTGGTAGATAAGGGATTTCAATTATAGTTCAAGGATAGGAAATGCAAAATCATTAATAGACCTAGCTTGGAGATTGCAACCAGTACATGGACAAAAGGTATTATATTTCATTTGAACTTTGGTGAGAAGACATGTTTGATTACACAGATTGATGAGAGTTGGCTATGGCATAAAAGGTTGTGTCATGTAAATTTTGATTGTATTGTGAAGATGAGTTCAACTATGGTAGTTAGGGATATACCTAAGATTATGAAGCCCTATAATTCAGTATGCAAAGAATGTCAAATGGGTAAATAGGTCAAAACCTCTTTTAGGAGTATACAAGATAAATCAAATGATGTTCTTAATCTTATTCATACTGATTTGTGTGGCCTTGTTGGAGTCAAAAGTTTTTAAGGTGATAGATATTTCATGCTAATCATTGATGATTATTCTAGAATGATGTGGGTTACTTTTCTGAGAGAAAAATTTGAAGCACTTGAAAAGTTTATAATCTTTAAGGCTAAAGTGGAAACTAAGACAAGATTGAAGATTAAATATTTGAGATCAGATCATGGTGGAGAATTCACATCTGGTGAGTTTAATAACTTTTGTGACAAGCATGGTATAAGAAGACAATTTTTTGCTCCTTAGACACCTCAGCAAAAAGGAGTTGTGGAAATGAAGAACAAAACTATCTTGGATGTTGCTAGAACAATGATGATGGAAGCTATTCTACCTAATATCTACTAGAGAGAAGCAGTGAGCACAACGGTTTATACATTCAATAGAATACATATCAAAGGAGAAACCAGTATGACACCTTATGAATTATGGTTTGGTAATACACCTATAGTTAAGTATTTCTAAATTTTTCGTAGTAAATGTTATATTAGGAGAGATTATATTATTGAGAAATTTGATCCTAGATGTGATGAAGGCATATTTCTTGGTTATTTTAATGAAAGAAAAGAATATAGATGTTATAACAAGAGTTTGCAGAGAATTGTGAAGAGTGCTAATGTCAAAATAGATGAGTTGAACAGAAGTCAAATCAGATTTTATGAGAAGGAACCGATAGTGTAAATGATTATATCTGAACCAGTAGCACCTTTATTGGAATAGAGAGTTGAACTAGTTATTCTGGCAACATTAGAGAATTATACAGTAAGAAAAGAATAGGGAAGAGGAACAGAAAGTCAGAAGACTCCTAGGTATGTGAGATTGAATCATTCAGAAGATTAGATCATTGGAGATAAGAGCAATGGAGTGATGACAAAAAGAAGACTGACAACTAATGAGGTATGTTTAATTTTACAAGTTGAACCGGTATCAGTAATTGAGGCATGTAAAGATGAATATTGGTTAAAAGCTATGGATGAAGAATTAGATCAGATTGAGAAAAATATCACATGGACCTTGCTTCCCTGGCCTAAAAATAAAAATGCTATTGGAACTAAATGGGTTTTTAGGAATAAGGCTAGATTGGTTTGTAAAGGATATTCTCAGAAGGAAGGAATTGATTATGGAGAGACTTTTGCACCTGTAGCTAGGATTGAAGATGTAAGAATATTTCTTGTCTATGTTACTTATAAAAACTACAAGGTTTATTAGATGGATGTTAAATGTGAATTTTTGAATGGGGATCTTGATGAGGAAGTTTATATTGATCAACCTGATGGTTTTCACTATCAAATGATACAAATGTGGTTTGCAGGTTAAAGAAAGCTTTATATGGATTGAAACAAGCACCTAGAGCTTGGTATGCAAGGTTGAATAAATATTTTTTGAAGCTTCGTTTTACTAAGGGCGGTGCTGACAGTAATTTATATTATAAGATCATTGATGATGATATACTGATTATTGAAGTATTTGTTGATGACAATATTTTTGGAGGTGAAGATAAGTTATGCATAGAATTTTCTAAAAATATGGAGAAAGAATTTGAGATGTCTATGATTGGTGAGATGAATTTTTTCTTAGATTTGCAAATTACTCAGACTGACAAAGGTATTTTTATCTGTCAAACTAAATATGCTAAGGAATTGTTGAATAAATTCGGTATGGGAGATTCTAAATCGATAAGTACTCCTATGGTTACAAGTGAGAAATTGACAAGAAAAGATTTTTCTGCACCGATAAATCCTACAAGATACAAATCTATGATTGGAGGTCTTCTTTTTTTGACTTAGACTAGGCCTAGCATTATGAATGTTGTTTGTGTTGTTTCAAGATTTTAGTGTGATCCTAGAAAATCATGAGATGGCGGTGAAAAGGATTTTAAGATACTTACAAGGTACATTAGAATATGGTTTGTGGTACCCTAAGGATGATAAATTTACTTTATGTGCATATACAGATGCTAATTGGGTTGGAGATGTTGATGACCAGAAAAATACTTCTGGTGGAGCTTTCCTTCTTAGAAAGAAGTTGGTTTCATGGATCAACAAGAAATATTCATCTACTTCTTTATCTACTACCGAAGCTGAGTATGTTGTTGCTGCTACTAACTGTACACAATTTTTATGGATGAAGAAAATGTTGAAGGATATAAAGGTAGATTCTGATGCACCGGTAGTTATTCACTATGATAACTCTACTGCTATTGATATATCAAATAATTTGGTATTTGATTCTAAAAAAAATCACATATCTGTCAAGTATAACTTTTTGAAGGAGAAGGTGGAAGAAAATGAAGTTAGACTAGTTTATGTGAACACTAAATAACAGATTGAAGATATTTTCACTAAACCTTTATCCAAGGAATCATTTGAGTACCCGAGAGATAGATTGGGAGTTTCTGCCCCTCCCGTAGAGACATGATTGATGTGGTTTGGCATCAGTCTGACATGCATTATCAAAGATACTATTCATTTTGGCACTGATGTGGGATGCTACCTCTAAGGGGGAGTAGTTAGCTTTGTGATTCTATGGTTTATGTTTTTTCTTTGATATTTTTGTCAGATTTCTAGCATTGATGTCAAAGGGGGAGTGATACTGATATGAAAAATAAAAATTAAAAGGGGGAGATACTGATAGTCAGAGCTATATGTGGGAGTTTCTTGGTTGTCTTCCATTGGGGGAGACTTGTTTGGCATTTCTTGGTACTTAGATGTTTTTCACATCTAGTGTTGCCATCAATGCTAAAGGGGGAGATTGTTGGCCATTTGGTGGAATTGATTATGTGTTGCATTGATGTTTTGTCATTGATTCCAACACTAACTATTTGGATGCTTTATCAACACCCTTCTAGTCTTGATAGGTTGAGTGGTTTTTGGTTAACTTGGATCCGACATGATCCAATAGGCTCTAGCATAGTTTGGTGATGGAATTGACTTGTTCATGATACTTATACTCATATTTGGTCAATTGGTTTTGGTCTGGTGATTTGATGCTATCCTGCTTGCTTAGAAGATTGGTTTTTGGTTTGGGCGAGGGTTTCTCTGACATAGCTTTTGGTGGTGATCTTTGATGAATTGTATAAGTGGTGTTGGTATAGCTTCTGGAGGATTTTTCAGGATGTTGGTGATCATGTTCGAGACTTGGCGGATGGAGATCATTGCTGAAGCATGTGGACCAATACTTGGTCCTAGTTGATCTAGGTTATGGACCAACTTTATTGTAATGTGTGGATAGGACCTATTGATGTATTTCTGGGATGTCTTATGTGTTGATATTATTATGTGTTTGGTCTAAGGACGACATGGTTTGTAATTATGTAATCGATTTATTGTCTGGTGGCTGACCTGATTGTTTATGGTCGAGGGTTTGTATAAATAGATGTAAGCTCTCATTGTAGATCATCATGGTTATTATTAGAGGTCATGGTCAAGGAATGTAATGTGGGAATAATGCAATATCATTCAGGCAGAGGAGTTGGTCGATCATTGGAGATCGAATTGGGTTTATGTAAGAGGATTTAGTCCTTTGGTATTGAGCTTAACTAGAACTATACTCAGACATAGGAGATGCTATCTTTTGTAGTTCAACACTTCTCTGGATTGTAGTTTGGATTTATATGTAGTCAGTGAGGCTCCTTTTGTGATGAGAAGTGTGCTCTAGGCTGTTGGCCTTCCTACAAGTGCAGGCCCCTCAATTGTAATTCACATACTTACTGCAAAAGTATTATCTGACTATGGGTAGGCTTAATTGGATTAACTGCTATTCCGGTATTAATGTTTTGGGTTTTGGTATTAAATTTAAATTTCTAATGGTTCCGGTAATCTGTGACAACTGATTTACCCCCCTCTTAGTTGTCTTCCAATTATTTGAACTATCTAACATAGTACACTCTAGGCTGTTGGCCTTCTTGCATGTGCATGACCCTCGTTTTGTAATCACATACTTACTACAAAAGTATTATCTGACTGTGGGTAGGCTTGCCACCGTGGTTTTTCCCTTTATCGGGTTTTCCACATAGAAATCTTGGTGTCAGGTGTTCTAAATGGATGGTAACTATTTTGTGATTTATGTTTATGTTTAATTGCCATATCAGTTATTCCGGTATTTGGTTTATGCATTTCGGTATTGGGTTTATGTGTTTCGGTAGTAAGGATTTGAATGCTTAAAGTTCTTTAATTTGTTAACAACCAATTCACCTCCCTCTCTCAGTTGTCCTCTGGTTATCTAAGTTTTCTAATAGACATAACATGGACCTAATTCAAATTCCCAAACACTCAACTCCATCGAAAATCATGCCAAGATCAATCACAACACACTACATCACAAGGAAAACCGCATAACATGAAAATCATCACCGGTTCGGCAAAATCACCAAAAAATCACCCAATGATCAATGTGGATCAACAAAACAAATAGGACATGATCAAGAAACACCAACAAGCATGTTAGAATCATTAGCAATAGCTGTACCAACACCACTTATTAAATCTTCATCGATCAACATTTGAAACTCACGAATACTCAAACAATAACAATTATCATGAAGAAAGATAACTTGCGGAGCACCAAATCACAAACCATTTGAAATGAAGATACACAAGACCATCCCAAATAATATCCCAAAATATTAGCTCAAGATCTGATCACACCGAATATACTAAAGGAAATATTGTACTATACAAAACAGTGATCACCAAAACAAAACTATAAAACCGGATCATAAGATCTTCCCAATCCGCAAACATCGGAGCAAATTACAGGAATATGTTGACATTAATGATAACAACATATCCGAGCACCAACAATGACCAACAATATCCAACATGCATCTAATGATTCTTTGGGTTGTTCTTGCTAAGTAGTGTTGTGATTATTGATTTGTTTAATTATTAATTAATTAATTAATTGATTTATATAGTTTAATAATAGTAAATTAAATTAATGCATTTAGAGAGTTTACAATAATAAATTAAATAAATAGTTTATATAAATATTTAATATTAAGGATTATTTGTTATTTATTTAATTACTAAGTTGTGGCCTTTATATTAATTTGGGTATTTATTTATACACCCTTGGTTATTTTATTAATGGGCTTTTATATTTAATTGTGCCCATGGTTTAATTTATCCTTTTGGATTAATTAATATTACATTCTTTACCTACCCGGTTTTGCTATTGGTTGTGAGTTTGGGTTAAGTTGATTTAATAATATTATATTATTCTTACCTTGGTTTTCGAGAAGGGTTGGTAAGAAATATATTTTATTCTATTATTTTCGATACGCTGAGGGTTTTCTATAGTTTGGAGTTTAATTTTTATTTATTGAGCATTCTTTGAATGTTGTCAGGTTACCATCCGGGAGATTTTGATTCTGAATTGATTGGGAGCTTGGATTGAAGATTGGATTGCTTGGATTATTGGATTTTCTCTTCTTTGATTCTACCTTTGTTTCGATTGTGATTTATAGGCTGGAGCTCTTTGTCTTCTCTCTGCAAATTTTAATTCAGAAAGATTATTTACTCTGTGTATGTGGAAGAATTTTTTGGGGAGAGGCATTTGATAATTAATGATTACATTTGATTTGGGGAAAGAAAATATGAATTGAGATGGTTATATATATATATATATATAAGAATATGGCTAAATTTTGGAAATGGGAATTGTCGTGTTTTTCCTAAGCTTTGTTAAATGCATTCTTGTTTTGGCTTGGCTTGCGTATGGTATAGAGTTGTCTAGCTTTTCTCTATCTTTTTACTGATATTTTATGCCTACCTTTGCATTATTATATCTCCTTTTTGTTGTTATGTAAGTTGAGGAGGTTTCGTGCACTTTTGAGTACGATTGTGACTTGATTTTGTTATTGAATTCCTTCTATTTGATCTCAATGTCTTTAATTTTGTGTTTCCTTCATGAATTTTTATCCCCCCTCACCTTTTGGGAGTGAGTTTGAGTTGTTTACCAGTCTATGTTCAATTATAGGTGCACTCATCACTTGTAGACTTTATAAACCTTCATTTTTGCTTCCTAACTTAGATGCGCTAATGTTTGCCTTAGATGCACTAATTTTTGGGGTAGGTGTGCTAATGTTTGGTGCATATGATCCATTTTGCACCCCCAATGTGCCAATCTGCATTTTATATGCGCTATTCTGTTCTAGTTTTTGGTTTTTGTCTGTTTTGACCCCTGTAATGGATTTGACCAATTGTGGGAACTATCCAGAGGATTTTGATGAATGCTTTGAGTTTATTGGAATATTTTTTTGTCATTTGGATCTCTATGAGTTGGTTTTGTTTTTTGGTAAGAGGACTTATGCCTTTCAATTGAGGAGTCTGCATACTTGTTATTTTGCTCCAACGAGAGGGAGAATGCCTCGCTATTGAGGGATGATTATCAAAGCTCCAGTGGGAAGTGTAATGCCTCACTGCTGAGGATTGGATCATGGTTTCAAATTAGCCATGATTTCATGTTTATCCTTTAGTTTATGATTGCATTGCTTTGGTAAAGGCTTTGCCTTATATGTGGCCATAAGTGTTCGTAATGATCTATATGTTCTCAGTGATGATGAAATTGTTTCTATGTCAGTAGTGAGACTTCATGATGTTTTTATGATGATTACTTGGATGTATGTTTCACCCTAAGGTCTAGGTGCATGCTAGGGGGAGTGGGATTCCAAATGAGTGACTGGGGTCATGGGGAGTAGACAACTAGGTTACTAGGAGTCTAGGCTGCTAGAATATCTCATTAGGAGTTTACCTTGTAATCAAGTGATAATTTTAAGTAATTGATTCTAGGAGGGTTTGGGTATTAGTAATTCACCATGATAAGATAAGGAATGGATTTGTGGCCTTAATACATGTCCCCGGTGTATTTATAGCGATCAAGGAATGGTTGAGAAGACCTTGGTGATCCAGGTAAGCTAATCTCCCTTACTCCTTCAAGGTTGAGATGGCTCTGCATGTGCATCTAGGATGGCTAGGACAGGTTCCCAGGTTTCCATTTTTTCACATGTGATGACACTTCTCCCCTACATATAGGTCCTAGTGCCTTGAGTCTTGATTTGATGTGTTGCCTCTGGAGGATTTTTTATTGGAGATTCTATGTTTTGCATTCTTGCATTTGTCTTGTATTGGTCTTCATTTGGTTGTTAGGTGTCATCCTAGATCTAGAGTGTGAGTGGGATCTTGTGTCATCTCCGAGCATGGGGGTGGTTCCTTATGGTTCCACATTGTTGGGTGGTTTGATGCCTTCTTCCATTGGGATGTTCTTCATTGGATACTCTTTTGCGTTGATATGGATTCATATCTTCTCTTCATGTAGATAGATTCTTGGAGTATATTTTATATATTGGAAATTGAGATTATGTATCTTATATCATGAGGATGGCGTAACTATAAAGGAAGAATATATAATAGTATCTTGAAATCATATGTAATAGGAATTGTAGAGAATTGAGATCTTGATGTATTGTAATAGAATATGATTATTGAATTCATTTTAAATGACTATGTTGTAAAAGGATATTCATTGTGGATGTAAATCTAGATTGGAAGAAACCATATGACTGGGTTATTTGCATGTTAGCATTATATGAATGTTTTAATGGAAATGTTGTTATTCTTGGTTCATGGATATCTCTAGAATAGAGAGGAATGAGTAGCTTGTAGGATGCATGGTTGTACTTAAGGAAGTGAACTAGTTTACATTAGATGATACCTAATTGAGAATTCATGATGACATGACATGTTAGATGGTTTGGAAAAGGATTAGGAACATTTGGCTGGTGTTTTAAAATGAATCAAATGGATAATGGGGATATGATAGGATGTGCATTTGTTGAATAATGATTCTCATGTTAAGAAGGAAAGTAATTGATTATGAAATGAAAGTAAATAATGTTAAATGGTATCATAGATGGAGATGTGTCTATATGTTAGAGTGGATTACGTGATGGCGTTGAAGTAACCTAGGGAATAGTAGATGTTGTATTGTATTTTGCTTGTGTAATTATGATGTTATGTAAATGTTAATGATATTTTATGTAATCTTGTAGATGATAAATAATGCTTTTGAGTAATGATAGTTTAATGTGTTGTGTTAGTAGCTTCTTTAAAATAAAAAATTATCTCTAGTTATATGTTACTCGGTTGTATTTCTCTAGGGTATTTTGGTGGGCCTTACACTACCTCACTAAACTAGTGCTCTAGTCAGCCAGGAAGATATAGAAAACTACCTGCACACTTGAAATAGAAAATAGTAAATAATGAGCTATCCAATAATGCTAAAAGTGTACTAGCTATAGAAACAAAAATTATATCAGAAATAATTATTACTATCAATCAAGCAGAGTCCTTGATTTAGGATGCTAGCATGCTACGTGGATGTATGTGCATCACACTAACATTTGTATGGTCAAAGAATAGAAAACCACTAGAAAAAACCTTTGAACTTGACTTTATGCTTCAAACCTATTCATCATGTACACACACTCAAACAGGGGGAAAATGTTGGGGCTATATAGGGGTTTGCCTTAGTCAAACCCCCATATTAGTGTTTCCACCTCCATGGATAACAAGATAGATAGATAGATAGATCAGATAAAAGATAAATTGATAACGTAATAAAAACATACCTCGTTTAATGGAGGAAAAACCCTATTACAAGAGATACTAAGATAAATAGATTAGAATGCAATTATATGATAAATGCATTGAAATACTTGATAAATATGATAGGGTAAGTGCACAAAGATGGTGTGCAAAAAGGGGGGTGTAAGTGCACTTTTTTCTGAATCAAGTGAACCTGAACTTGGAGGCAAAAGTTTAAAGTCATCCACTCAAGATATGAAGATAATAAAATAACAAATATTATAGTACTCTGAATCTAGTTTCCAAACGACTAACTTTTTCAAAATTGGATAAGATTAAGGGGTAGAATCCTTTGCGCACATTAAACAAACCCTGATTTTTTCTGAAAAAACATAACATAATGTTTGACGTGTGCATCAAAAAAGTTATAGTTAGATTTAGTATTTTGATAAATCCTTTTGCAGAAAGATAGTTAAGAGTGAGCACTAGAAGTTTTGTATTTATTTGTAATTTTTTGTTGAGTATTTTTTTTTTATGATTTTTCCAATCAAGCGCATCTTGAAAATCAGGTACATGTTCGTGCGTGAAGCATAACTTGCACCAAAACAATTGAAAATACATTTTTTAAAAATTGTAAAGAATCAAGTGAACTACAATAATATATAAAGTTTTTTAAATTTGGATAAGTAGATCAAAAGTTATTAAAAAAATGGTACACATATGTCTCTAAGAACTATGGAGACAATGGTAAAAAAAATTCAATAATAATGTTATTGTTGTTCAAATTTTAAAAAAATTATATGGTTAGAAAGCTCAAAAGATGGGTGAAAATATGGTGTCAATTTTAGAAATACCCACTCGATGAAGTGTAAACCTGATGATGACAAAGTGGAGAAACCAAGTTGATAAAACAAAACATGTCAAAAAGGAGGGAAATGAAGGGAAATCAAATTTCTAACCCACAACTTTGTCATCCAGGCCTATTCACAAGCGTAAATAGTCAAATGTGTGTATGGGATCCCTATACTATAAGCAATGTGTATGTGGTGTCTTTACAATAAGCAGTGTGTACGCGGTGTTAAAGCTTAAAAGCACATACACACTTCTGCTTATGTTTAAAATGTGGGTGTGTGCATACATATATGTATAATATGTAAAATATGATATTTCATGTATATATTGTTAGACAGTTCAAATAACTGGAAGACAACTGAGAGGGGTGGGGGGGTGAATCATTTGTCACAGATTACTAGAACATTTAGCAATTAAAAATTTTATACCGAAACCAAAAATATTAATACCAGAATGCTTAAACCAAATACTAGAATAACAAATAAAACCAATTAAGCATAAACAATAATCAAAGAATAAATACCATCCACATGACACCCAGATTTATATGTGGAATGTTGGCATTTTACACTCTTATGAGAATAGTTGGTGTTTTCATTGATGGCAATTATTTGGAAACCTTTTGGCATTCATTTGGTAAGCCACCGATAGTTACCGACACTGGCATAGACATCTACATACACCGACAGACACTTCACCGATAGCGGCTACAATGCATACCGACACCCCAGCCGACAAGGAATAAACTTTTGTTTATTGTATCTAAATGTAATTATCTTTTGTAACGCTGACATGGCATATTGTAAAAGACTCATATATATGTATGAAATCTTATAGGTCATTATATAGTGAAGTAAGAAAGAGATAGAGAATGATATTATGATATAATTGACAGCGAAGGTTTTGGTAATGGAATGAGCTTAAACCGGTACTGAACCTGGCATAGTTGATACTATTTTGAAGTAGTACATTGTATTGGATTTCATAATCCACTTTTGTAGTCAGTGTGACTCTTATTGAGAAGTGTGCTCTAGGCAATTGGCCTTCCTGCATGTGTAGGCCCCTCATTGCGAGTAATATTTATTCATTGGCTAGTGAGTGAATATTGTGCGTCACAAATCCCACCGAGGTTTTTCCCACATCGAGTTTCCTCGTTAAACATCTTGTGTTATGGTGTGTTTTCTATGTCGTCTTTATTGTTCATGTTTACTGCATTAATTATTATTTACCAGTACACTATTTTGGGGTGCAAAGTTCTTAATAAGTTTAAATATCCTATAGACCGGTTAGATACTGATTCACCCCCCCCTCTCAGTATCTTTGGGGTTGTCATTAATCCTAACAATTGGTATCAAATCTTGGTTCTCTATTTTCAAAAGCCTAACAACTTGAGGAAGATTCTTACACTAGTACAGATGGAGAACTTAAGAAAACAATTGGAAGGAGCTCTTGTAGACTATGATGCAGAGAAGTTGAAGAATATCAAACTTGAAGATGATCTGAGGACTGCACAGGAATTCATTCAAGGACATCAAGAGAATCTTACTATAGCTCGAAATAAAAGAAAAGAACTTCACGAGAAGATGCAGAATGATAATGATGAAAAGGAAACTCTTAATGAACTTGTGAACAAGTTGAGACAAAAAAATAGTACTATGAAGAATGAAATGCAAGATATGACTATGAGGTTTTGTAAAGACATTGAAGACATGAAGAGGAATGAAGATGACTTGACTAGAAGACTCAATAATGCTGGAAATGAAAATCTAAGACTCATTCATGAAAATGATATGTTTAGGACAGATCTGTTTCACATGCAACATGATAAAACTAAACTTATGAGACAAAAGGGAATTTTGGAAAATGAATTGGCTACTGCAAATCAACACAAAAAGAAATTCAAGAAAAGTTTAGAGGAACTTGATGATATGCTGAAAAGTCAGAAACCAAATGGAGATACTAATGGACTTGGATTTGAAGTTGGAGAAAGTTTTAGTCCTGCAAATAATCATGATCAGAGTAAACCGGTAAGACAACCTAAGGCTTACAAGTTTAATGGAAATGTTTCAATTGCAACAAATATGGTCATAAAAAAAATCAATGTAGATTTAGAAACAATCAGAACATTAATGCACCCACCAGTCAATATTCCAAATGCAACAAAGTTGGTCATAATTCAGAAAACTGCAGAATGAATGTGAAATGTTATGTTTGTGGTGTTAGGATTCCCAAAGATACTGAGAGGGGAGGGTGAATCAGTATCTGACCAGTATATGAATTTTCTTGAATTATAACATGAAAAGCATTTCAAAACTATGTACCGGTAAATAAAAAATAATGCAATAAATGAGAACAACAAGCACAACATGAAAGACACACCATAACACAATATTTTAACAAGGAAACCTGGTGTGGGAAAAACCTCGATGGGATTTGTGACCCACAATATTCGCTTATTGGCCAATAAGAGAATATTACTGATACAATAGGGGCCTGCACATGCAGGAAGGCCAAGTCCCTAGAGCTCACTGCTCAGTTACAAAAGAAGTCACACTGACTTACAAAAATGGATTATACAAATCCAATATCATGTACTGCTTTAGATCAACATCTACTATGCCAGATTCAGTACCGGTTTAAGCTTTGGAATAATCATAAACCCTTATCCAAAATCTTCCTTACAATTCACACATTAGGTCTGCAATAATCATTCCATACTTGCATCCTAAATGATCTTCAAGATCTCATACTTATATGAGTCATATTACAATCTGCCATGTCATCTTACAAAAGGATTTTACAATTAAAAACAAAATATAATTAAAAAAAATTCCTGTCGGCCATGGTGTCGGTAATCTTTCTTTTCGGTGCCGTTGAACTGTATACCAGTGTAGAGTCTGTTGGTGCCGGTGCCTACCAGTATCATATGATTGTAAGGTTGCCATCAATGACAATACCTTAAATCGCCTACAATTTCTCATTGGAGTGTGCATTTTCCAACAATCTCCCCCTTTGGCATTGATGGCAACACTCATGAGAAAAATCCAAAAAGTGTCCAAAAAGAATTTGCCAAAATTGTCTTACCAAAACTGTGTTATCAAAATGTGTGCTCCCCCTGAGCTGATGATGTCTTTCTTCTGATCATTTTTCTCATCTCCACTACTCCCCCTTTGGTATCAATGACAAAGGTTGTCATTCATTGTCAGTGGAGTGTGGTTCCTACCTAGATCCTTGTAACTGGTGGGTTACAATCTGATAGATATTCGCTATTGCAAAATTTTGACTGTTGCTGAACCTCTCCTTGTCCTTTAATGTCGCTTCTATTCTCTGAATTGTTTCGGTGAGTATGTGCATTTTCTCTTCCGGTGTCTTAAGACCTCGAACCAGAGCCTCAAAAATTTCTTTTCTCAAAGAAATGAGGTAATCTAGTTTAGGGCCTAGTTTGCATTTTAAATCCTTTGCCTTCTGCTTTATCTTTTCTTTATCTTTTTCTAACTTCTCAATTTTCTCCTCAAGAACTGCAATGTTCTTTTAAATTTCCAAAAATGAATCTAATGTTCCTATTAAATTGTCAGCAATATTGTTGATTTTCTTTTGTGCTTTTCTGATCTCTGAATCTATGTCCTCTATCAAAATTTCTGTTTTGCAGGTATCTCTGTACAGTTTCTCAAAATCCAAAATTGTTTCTCCTAGTGCTGGTATTAAGGTGTCTATTTGTTCCTTATTCTTCTTCACTATTTTCTCAAAGAATTTTTCTTCTCCTTATTCATTTTCTCTTTGAACGTGTCTTCATTTATCTGGTCCAGTGTAATTAGATTGCTAGTTATATATTTAGACAATGTGTCTAATTGGCTCAAAGGATCTTTATTATGTATGTTACACTTTGGAGATATCATTTTCAAAATTGGTAATGTGCCATCTATAGCCTTGTAATCTTGTGCATTACACTCTGTTATTTTCTTTATTGAGTCCAAGAGCACCTATGTCACATTTGTTGGTCGGAAATCAGTCATTCATGTGCCGGATGATTGTCCAACTGTCCTCACAATCTGTAGTCCACCAGTTGTAGTGATAGCTTTGCTTTCCTCTTTCTCAGGAGGATCTGTTTGAGTTTGTATTTCCACTACCAAAGGTTTGGGATTTTTAGATGAAGGTGGCACTGTCTCTATTTGAACCTGTGACTCTAACTGTTTCTCTGCTTTTGTCTCTGTCTGTTTCACTGTTCTCTCGTCTACCAGTTTTTCTGATTATTTCTTAGTGTTGTCTATCAGTGTTTCTGATGCTTTACCAATGGGATCCACTATCGGTTTCTCTATATACACCTCTGTACTATCCATTACTGATATCTCAACTGGTTTCTCTATGTTGTCAGCTGGTGGCTCTAGCTCAGTGGGTTTAGTATTAGTCACCATTCCAGTAGACAGGGGATCAACTGATTGTTCAGTTTGTGTCTCAACCTTAATCTCAACATCTGTAGTCGGTGGCTCAGTAGATGCAACAATATGCACATCTGTGGTCTCTACCTTTTCAGTGTCTGGGGGATCATTTGATTCTTCAGTTTGTTGTTGTTCCCCAATTCCAATGTTATCAATTCCAACATTTTCTGCTGGTGGCTCTGTTGCCACATCTATCTTCTCAGTTTATTCCTTATCTACCACAATATTTACCTCTTGGGTGTCTATGTTCATAGTGTACAAAATTTTAGATTCCAGATTTGTATCCTCATGAGGAGTCTCCATACTCTCTGTTGTCAGTTGTGTGTTGATGGTTTCTACCGGTGGAGTATCAGAAAGAGGTGGGGGAAAGTTATCAGTTATCTTTAGGCTCGGAGGTCTACCTACCTTACCTTTCCCTTTATCCTTGTCCTTTTTGTAGACACTGATAGTCTTGGGTCTTTTAGGTTCTTCTTGTTTCTCCTTTTCAACAAAGAATATATCCCATTGATCTGCAGTTTCTTCAGTGATTTCAGACACTCTGCCTGCCATTAGTGCTACATGTTGATGACCAGTTGAAAATACTGTTTGATTGGCCTCACTGTTTAATTCATCTATCTCTTTAGTGGAGTTCACTGGGTGAACTACAAGTAATTTTTCTATTTTTATCTTTTTATCTAACTCAACAATAGCTACCCTTGTAGCTTCTAGTCTTCTATATAAATCATTGGGTATATCATCAACAATTTCCATCAGAAATTTCTTGTAAATGTCTAAGTGTAAAATTACACTATTCTCTATGATCTCTTTATCATCATTAGAAAGTGTGTTATACAGCTTGCTAATATTTTTCAATTTTCCATCCTTAGTTATTTCATTTAGAAGTTTGTCCAGTGGAGCAATAGCACATTTTACCTTCTTTTTCTTTGGAGTTAACTTCCTAGCTGGAGGCCTAACTACCTGTTTCTTTTGTCTTGTTCTTCTAGGTGTAGGTGAGGGTGCCGGTGAGGGTTTTCTTTTCCTTACCACCCTTTTGAATTCAGCCGGTATATCACTTTCAAAAGAAGTTGCAACTGGTAAAAGATGAGTTTCCAGTTGAAGTCCTTCCAACTCACTTTCCTTGATACTGGTTTTCTTAAGTACATCTTTTTTAATTTATTTAGCTTGTCTAGAACCTCTCCTAACTATTTTTTTAGTTCTCTAGACTCTTTTCTGAGATTGGATGCCACTCTCAATTGTTTCTGCTCTGCCAAAAACTTCCTCAGATGGTTCTTTTGGTGCTTCAAGGAGGGCTTTTCCATAGGTCTCAATGATGTTATCATCAGTCTCATATCCCATCTCGGTTACCCAAAGAGTTCTAGGGACAACTGCCTCCATCTAGATTTCATCTTTCTTAATTACAAAGCATATCTCCTTTTGATATTTGTCACAATCGTTGGAGATAGTCTTATTCTTGTCTTCATTCGGGCCTTCAGTGCTTGAAAATGGTCATTTATATGTTTCTCTTTGTCATCTCCCATGTTCAATATGTCCAACAGTTGCTTTCCTACCGGTATATCAAAACCAAAGTCTTTCTTACCAATACCGGGTACTTCCTTGGTAATGTATAGCATTAAACATACAAGTAGATTTCCAAATCTGAAATTTCCTTTCTTGTCACCTTTGATTTTCTTTAGGTTGTCTATCAATTCATCTTTAAGCCATTCACATACATCTATTCTTTTATTGTCGTTCACCATGTCATATGCACTTTTAATACATAGGCTAGATACTGAGTTTAACCTATTTGCATGTGTAGCCTTATAGCCAAGAATCACACTGACAAATCTGACATTGATGTCCTTCACATCATTGACTCTAAGGGATCTTTTGTCAAATGTTGCGCTAGTTAAGTTCATCACAGTGTCATTTGAAACTTTCTTAGTTCTGTCAAGTCTGCTACCGGTGGAGGGTAAGCCTGCTACTGCCCTAACTACTTCTTTAGTGATCTTATGGATGGAATCCAACCAAAAGAATTCGGCATGGACTCTACTTAGGACTATTCTTATCACATTTTCAGGAAAATTAGGGATGCTAAGAATATACACAAAACCTAGGGTTTCCACTACTTTGTCTTCCGATTTGATATTACCATTTTCATCATAGATTACAGTCCTATACATGTTCTTGATTTCATCATCTCCTAATTCCTCAATATGACAAAGTATATACATTCTAGGATCCTCTGCATAAACTACTCCCTTAGGTATTTGTGAAAATGCTCCTAGGGTATCATCCTTCTTTGCAATTTTGGGAATTAGTTTGAATACAGGTCTAGGACGCTTGATAACCTCAATCACAATAGGGTTTGCAATAAATTAAGGTGCAGATGAAGAAGACAGAGTTATAAATACCTCAATCTTCCTTTAGGATGAGTGCTTGGATGAACTGCTTCACTTTTCGCTAAAAATGCCTTCGCTCAAAAATTTTCATGCTCTCAAAGATTTGAATGCTCGGTGAATGAAAAAAGGAGCCAAAACACTTACTTTATAATGTTATTTTCTTCAACTACCACATTTAATGCCTGTCGGTTAAGTCAAACTTAACTCATCTGTCGGTAAAGAAGTAGTTTAACTTCTCACCATCAACCAAGGGTATATTAGCATGTTTTTCAATTAGTTGCCAAACCCCCAAAGGATTTTCCTTCAGTTAGATGAAGAGTCTACTACTAGTGGAGTGATACTCTATTTTGTCGGTGGAGGAGTATTCCCATCAACATTCTAATCTGACTTTCTAATCCATTGCTTTGAGAATTCTTGCTTTACCTCTTCAACCTTTTCTTTACCTTTCAAACTGGGTCCTTTGTTATTTGCCGATGATATCTTACTTCTACAGCATTTTGCAATATGTTCAATTTTGTTACAAACATAACAAGTCACATTGTTTTTTTGAATAGCTTTCCCATATCCTATGTAGGTATGTATTCTACATTGATTAGCTAAGTGTCCAAATCTTCCACAAACATAACATCTTACATTCATTTTGCAATTTTCTGAATTGTGACCAATTTTGTTGCATTTAGAACATTGACCGGTGTGTGCATTAGTGTTCTGATAATTTCTAGATCTACACTGATTTTCTCTATGACCATACTTGTTATAGTTAAATCATTTCCCATTAAATTTGTAAGCATTAGGTTTTCTTACCGGTTTGTTGTGATCATGATTGTTTGCAGTACCGGAGCTTTCACCAACTTCAAAGCCAAGGCCATTTGTATCACCATTAGGTTTCCGATTCTTTAGCATGTTATCAAATTCTTCTGAACTTTTCTTGAATTTCTCCTTGCGTTGATTTGCAGTAGCCAACTCATTTTCCAAGAAATCTTTCTGTCTCATGAGTTCATTTTTGTCATCTTCTAAGTGAATTAGATCTGTCTTTAGCATATCATTCTCATGACTGAGTCTTAGATTTTCATTTGCAGGATCATTAATTCTTCTAGTCAAGTCATCTTCATTCTTCTTCCGATTTTCAGTCTCTTTGCAAAATCTCATAGTCATATCCTGCATCTCATTCTTCATTGTACTGTTTTCTTGTCTCAGTTTGTTCACTAGGTCATTGAGAGTTTCTTTTTCATCATCATCATTCTGCATCTTTTCACAAAGTTCTCTTCTCTTATTCCTTGCAATAGTGATATTTTCTTGAAGTCCTCGAATGATATCCTCTGCAGCCTTTAGATCATCTTCAAGTTTGATATTCTTCACCTTTTTTGCATCATTGTCTGAAAGAGTTGTTTCCAATTGCTTTCTCAAATTTTCCATCTCTACCAATGTCAAAATCTCCCTTAAGTTGTTACGCTTTTGAAAATAGAGGACCAAGCTCTAATACCAATTGTTAGGATTCCCAAAGATACTAGGAGGGGGGGTGAATCAGTATCTGACTGGTATATGAATATTCATGAATTATAACATGAAAAGCATTTCAAAACTGTGTACCGGTAAACCAAAAATAATGCAGTAAATGAGAACAACAAGCACAACATGAAAGACACACCATAACACAATATTTTAACGAGGAAAAACCTTGGTGGGATTTATGACCCACAATATTCACTTACTAGATAATAAGAGAATATTACTGATACAATAGGGGCCTGCATAGGCAGGAAGGCCAAGTCGCTAGAGCTCACTGCTCAGTTACAAAAGAAGTCACACTGACTTACAAAAATGGATTATACAAATCTAATATCATGTACTACTTCAAATCAGCATCTACTATGCCAGATTCAGTATCGGTTTAAGCTCTACAATAATCATAAACCCTTATCCAAAATCCGCCTTACAATTCACACATTAGGTCTGCAATAATCCCTCCATATTTACATCCTAAATGATCTACAAGATCTCATACTTATATGAGTCATATTACAATCCACCATGTCAGCTTACAAAAGGATTTTACAATTAAATACAAAATATAATTAAACAAAATTCCTGTCAGCCATGGTGCCAGTAATCTTTCTTTTTGGTGTCGGTGAACTATATGTCGGTGTAGAGTCTACCAGTGCCGGTGCCTACCGGTATCATATGATTGTAAGGTTTCCATCAATGACAATTTCTCATTGGAGTGTGTATTTGCCAACATGTGGAAGATATGGACACTTATCTAATCAATGCAGAACACAAACCAACATAGGATATGGAAAAGCTATTCAAAGGAATAATGTGACTTGCTGTGCTTGTAACAAAATTGGACATATTACAAAATGCTGTAGAAGTAAGACTTCATCGGCAAATAATAAAGGATCCAGTTTGAAAGGAGAAGAAAAGGTAGATGAGGTAAACCAAGAATTTTCAAAGCAATGGATTAGCAAGACAGATCAGAATGTTGATGAGACTATTTCTTCACTTGTAGAATAGAGTAATCCTCCATCGGCAGGAGATTCTTCATCCAACTGAGAAGTAACCCTTTGGGGATATTGTAGTAAATTGAATATCATATAGATTACCCTTGGTTGATGGTGAGAAGATAAATTTCTTCTTTACCGACAGATGTGTTAAGTTTTCACTTAACCGACGATCATTTAATGCGGTTGTTGAGAGAAATGTCATTATAAATCATCAGATTTCCATCATTTTTGATTCACCGAGCATTCAAAATTAGTTGAGAGCACAAAAAAGAGCTAAGGAATTCAAGGCGAAGGTGTGAAGCAATTTCTTTCAAGCATTCAGATATTATCAGGCAACTAGAGGTATTTTTCAAATGGCTTCATCTTCTACTCCCAAATTTATTGCAAACCCTACTATCATGGAAAACGTAAAACGCCCTAGGCCCGTGTTTAAGATAATTCCCAAAGTAGCTAAGCAAGATGATTCCATAGGTGCTTTTTCAAAAATTCCTAAAGGTGTAGCTTATGCTGAAGACCCTAGGATTTATATTCATTGAAACATTGAAGAATTAGGTTCTGAGGAATTGTTGAAAATGTTTAGAACCATAATTTATGATGAAAATGACACTATCAAACCTGAACACAAGATTGTGGAGACTTTAGGTTTTGTTGAGACATTGAATATCCATGAATTTCTAGAAGTAGTGAGAATTGTCCTAAGTAGAGCACATGGAGAATTTCTATGGTTGGATTTTGTCTGCAAATTTACCTGACAAGCAATTAGGGCAGTAACTGGTTTACCCTCAATTGGCAGTAGACCAGACAAAACAAAAAATTTCCTAACAACAAAGTAATGACTCCTAACTAGAGCAACATCAGACAATAGATCACTAAGAGTGAATGACATCAAAGACATCAATGTGAGATTCATAAGTATGATACTTGGTTACAAGACTACACATGGTAACAGACTTAATTTATTTTCTAGTCTTTGCATTAATAGTTCTTATGAAATGGTCAACAACAATGCAATGATTGATGTGTGTGAGTGGTTGAAAGATGAACTCATTGATAATTTGAAAAAGATCAAAGGAGATAAGAAAGGGACATTTCACGTTGGTAATTTTTTAGTATGCTTAATGTTGTATTTCACTAAGGAAATTCCCGATATAGGACAAAAAGACTTTGGATATGACATACTGGTAGAAAAACAATTACAAGAATCTTTTACTGGCATAGGAACTGCAAAGGACAACAATATAACTGAATACTTTAAAGCTTTTCAAGCCAAAATGAAAACTAGAGAAAGACTACCGCAGAGTGTAGTGGACAAATATGATAAAGAAATCTATTTTGTAATAAAAAAGGATGAGACATGGATGGAAGCTGTACTTTCTAGGACTGTATGGGTAACTGAAATGGGCTATGAGGTAGATCTCAACATTATTGAGACATATGCAAAAGACTTGTTAGATGCACCAAGAGAACCAACTGAACAAGTTTTTGGTAGTGCAGAAACTATTGAGAGTGGTGTGAAAACAATGAAGCAAAGGAAGAAAAGAGAAAAGTATATTAGGGATGCATCAAAGAAGGTAAAGGAAATCAAAGAAAATGTTATGAACATTACTGGTATAATGGCTAGTGAGTTGGAAGGACTACAATTGGAGGCACACATCTCTCCAGTTGGGACATCTTCTGACAGTGAGATACCAACTGAATTTAAAAGAGTTTAGAGGAAGAGAAAACCTTCACCGGTACCCTCTCCTTCACCCAAAAGAATAAGGACTTTAAGGAAGAAACAACAAGCAATAAGGCAACTAGCTAAGAAACTAACTCCCAAGAAGAAACGAGAACCGGTTATACCTTCATTGGATAATTTGTTAAATGAAATAACTGATGATCACAATTTGGCTAATGTAAGTAAATTGTATAACACATTCAAAGATTCAAACAAGGAAAGCATTGAAAACAATATAATTTTACATCTGGATATATACAATAAAGTTCTAATTGAAGTTGTGGATGGTTTTCCCAATGAACTATATAGAAGATTAGATGCTAAGAGGATTGCAGTGATGGAATTGGACAAGAAACTAAAAGTTGAAAAACTTCTAGCTGTACATCCGGTTAACTCAAAAGAAGTAATTGATGACCTGATTTGTGAGGCTCACAGATCCGTTTTTGCTAGTGGTCACCGACAAGTAAGTTTGATGGTAGGTAGAGTAAATGAGATTGTAGAGGAGACAGCTGATAAATGGTTTATCTTTTTTGTGAAAAAGGAAAAACAAGAGGAAATGAACAGGCCAAAGAAAACATTCAAGGTATATCAGAAGGATAAGGACAAAGGGAAAGGTAAAGTTGGTGGAATACCAAGCATCAAGATAACTGATAACTTGCCACCACCTTTGGATACTGCACCGGTACATACTGTTGATCAGCAGTTACTGAAAGTGAAGGTATCACACATGATAACACTAATCCTAAATCTGAAATACTATTCACCATGAATATGGATACTCAGGAAGTGAACATTGTTGTGAATAAGGACACTATAGAGGTTAAGGATGATAATGCTGATAGTGGCAACATTGCTGAGAAATCGGTAGAGACTGTTGAGGTTGAGATCCCAACAGAGCAATCATTACAAATAGAGAAACCATTGGATACTGGGAAGAATACTGAAGGTATAGATGCTAGCACAGAGAAACCTACCAAGACTGAGATACCAATAGTTGAGCATACAGAGAAACCTATAGAGGCAGAGGTACATATTGAAGCAGAGAAACCGGTAATCACTAAGACACCTAAACAATTAGACAAACCTTTACTGGTTGAAATGGAAACTTAGACTAATCTACCAAAGGATAACACAAGCAAAGTGGTTACAAATGTTGAAAGCACAAAGGTAATTAAGGTAATAGGTCAGACATCCGACACTTCATCAAGTGAATTCAGACCTACTAATGTAATAGAGGTACTCTTGGATTCAATTAAGAAGATAACAAATTGTAATGCATTGGCCTATAAGGCAATTAATGATACCATACCAATTCTTAATTTATTGCACCAAAATGTAACATAGATCTTGTAAAGGATTCTTTAGGTAAATCGGACACATTGTCCAAATTCATTACTAACAATGTAATAATAGTTGATAAGGTGAATGAGGACACCTTCAAAGAGAAAGTAGAAAAGGAGAAGGATAAATTCTTTGAGGACACAATAAAGAAGTGTACATAACACTTGAATACACTATTACCAGCACTGAACAATACAATTTTGGAATACAAAGAGCTATACAGAGAAACATGCAAACCACATCTTTTGACAAAGGATATAGAAAAGGAAATCAGTAGAGTACAGAAAGAAATCGATGACATAGCTGATAACATATTTGGTTCATCCGAACCTATATCAATTATTGAGCAGGGAATAGCAGGTTTTGAGGAGAAATTGGAGAAATTTGAGAAAGAGAAGGCAAGGATTAAGGCTAATGCCAAAGAACTTAAGTACAAACTTGGTCCTGAGTTGGACAATCTAATCTCTCTGAGAAATGAAATCTCTAAGGCATTACTTCAAGGAGAAAGATCACCGGAAGAGCACATGCATCATCTCATTGGCATGATCCAACATACTGAGGCAACCCTAAAAGACAACAAGAGATTCATGAAGAGTCTTAATTTTGTTTTGGCAAACATATTTCATATTGTAACCAACTGGTTACAAAATTTAAGGTGAATTTTTTGCACTCGTTTGACAATTTTTGACAACCTTTGTCAGTGATGTCAAAAGGGGAGTAGTAAACAAAGAAAAATGATTAATCAGAGGAGATCATCTGCTCAAGGGGAGCACATATTTTTTGTAACTTTTTGAACTTCAATTTTTGGATTTTTCTTATGAGTGTTGCCATCAATGCCAAAGGGGGAGATCGTTGGCATTCTACACTCTTATGAGAAAATTTGGTGTTGTCGTTAATGGGAACCATCTGGCAACCTTCTAGCACTCATCTAGTAATCCACCGACAGTTACTAGTACCAACATAGACATCTACATACACTGACAACGGCTACAATGCATACCAGCACCCCAGCCGACAAGGAATAAACTTTTGTTTATTGTATCTAAATGTAATTATCTTTTGTAAAGCCGACATGGCATATTGTAAAAGACTCATATATATGTATGAGATCTTATAGGTGATTATATAGTGAAGTAAGAAAGAGATAGAGGATGATATTATGATATAATTGACAACAAAGGTTTTGGTAATGGAATGAGCATAAACCGGTACTAAACCTAGCATAGTTGATGCTATTTTGAAGCAGTACATTGTATTGGATTTCATAATCCACTTTTGTTGTCAATGTGACTCTTATTGAGTAGTGTTCTCTAGGAAGTTGGCCTTCCTGCATGTGCAGGCCCCTCATTGTAAGTAATATTTATTCATTGGCCAGTGAGTGAATATTGTGGGTCACAAATCCCACCAAGGTTTTTCCCACACCGAGTTTCCTCGTTTAACATCTTGTGTTATGGTGTGTTTTCTATGTTTTCTTTATTGTTCCTATTTACTGCATTAATTCTTATTACCGATACACTATTTTGGGATGCAAAGTTCTTAATAAGTTTAAATATTCTGCAAACCAGTTAGATTTTGATTCACGCCCCCCCCTCTCAGTATCTTTGGGATTGTCATTAATCCTAACATGGAAAACCTGGTAAAGGGAAAAACCATGGTGGGAAGCCTACCCATAGTCAGATAATACTTTTGTAGTAAGTATGTGAACTACAATTGAATGGTCTTCACTTGTAGGAAGGCCAACAACCTAGAGCGCATTGCTCATCACAAAAAGAGTCTCACTGACTACATAGAAATCCAGACTACAATCTGAAAGAATGAATGAACTGCAAAGATAGCATCTCCTATGCCTGAGTATAGTTTTGGTTAAGCTCAATACTAGAGGACTAAATCCTCTTACATAAACCCAACTCAATCTCCAATGATCGGCCAAATCCTCTGCTTGAATAATATTACATTATTCACATACTACATATCCATATCCCATACCATGATGATCTACAATGAGATCTTACAACATATATATACAAACCCTCGACCATAAACAATCAGGTTGACCACCAGACAATAAAATAATTACAAAACATGTCAGCCTTAGACCAAAAAAATAATATCCAACCAATAAGACATCCCAGAAACACATCGAGAGGTCCAATCCACACGTTACATTTAGCTGGTCCATAACCTAGATCAATCGGGACCCAAATTAGGTCCACACGCTAAAGAAATGATACCAATCCACCAAGTATCAAACATAAACACCATCAGCATCCTAAATCCATACTAGAAGTGACACCAACACCACTTATGCATATCATCAAATATTTTCATCAAAGCTCTGTCGGTGAAACCCTCGCCAGAACCACAAACCATGCTTCCAAGTAAACATGATAGCATCCAATCATAGAACCAAAACCAACTGACTGGATATGAACATGAGTAAGCCAGTTCCATAACCCAAACATACCAGAGCATACTGTATCATGCCAGATCCAAACCAACCAGAAAACACACATCCTATCGGGACAAGAAGGGTATCGGTAAAGCATCCAAAATAGCTAGTGTTGACATCAATGACAAAACATCAATGCAACACATAATCAGTTCCTCCAAATGGCCAAAAATTTCCCCCTTTGGCATTGATGGCAACACTAGATGTGAGATAACATCTAAGTACCAATAAATGCCAAACAAGTCTCCCAGAATCTCCACTAGAAGCTGAACTAACACCACTTATGTATATCATCAAAGATCTTCATCAAAATCTCTATCGGTGAAACCCTCACCGAAACCACAAGGAAATCTTCCAAGCAATGAGGATAGCATCAGATAACCAGAACAAAACCAACTGATTGAATATGAACTTGAGTAGCATGAATAATCCAATTCCATAACCAACTCATATCCGAGCCTACCAGATCATGCTAGATCCAAACCAACCAGAAGGGTGCTGGTAAAGCATCCAAATAGCTAGTGTTGACATCAATGAAAAACATCAATGCAACACATATTCAATTCCACCAAATTGCCAGCTGTTTGTTCTATGTTTCTACATTCTAGTTACATTTTTATCTTTCTGGTGGTTTAAAGTTAAGTTTGAAAATCTGCTAACCAATAGATCACTGATTCACCCGCCCTCTCAGTGATCCCTAATTCCAACACTTTTTTCCTATGATATTTTTATCTATAGGTCTAGAGAATAGTTCCCATGTCTAATTCTTCTTAATTTGATTGAGCTCTTCCATTTATTTCATCCATTCACCATCCTTTCTATAATCAACAAAATTCTTGGGTTCCACCTTTCAAAGGAGATAAAGGTTCACTTTCTCACTTGGTTTTGTAATTTTTCTTCTAGTTAGCATGCCTTCATTCTAATTACCTATAATTTGATCTTCTAAATGGTTCTTTTGAATGTACTTTGATAGATTTTTAGGGGCTTTCTTTGATTTCTTTCCCTTCATTTCCTCTATTTCTTCTTCTTCTTTAATGCAGATATGTTCTTATGATATGCAATATTTAGGTTTGTATTCATTTTGACTCCATTCTTCATACACCTTGGCATTTGAGATATCAACTATCATCTTAAATCTTTTATTGTAGCATCTATAGGCCTTGCTTCTTGTAGAGTAACCAAGAAAGATCACTTCATCACTTCTTGAATAAAATTTTCCAATATCTTTTTCATCTCTTTTGATGTAACATTTGTTGCCAATTTTTTTGAAATACTTGCCTATTGGAGGTCTTCCATTCCATATCTCATAAGGAGTCTTAGAGTTATTTATCCTTACCTGCACCCTATTAGTAATATGGACAAAATTATGTACTGCATCTTTCCAATAAAAATCATGCAAATTGGCATCTTTCAAGATAGTTTTAACCATCTCTTGAGCTATACTATTTTTTCTTTCAACTACCCTATTATGAAAAGGATTCTTAGGGGTAGACAAATGTATCCTAATGCCATAACCTTCACAAAACTTTTTAAACTCATTTTAATTGAACTCACCTTCTCTGTCAAACATTAGACACTTGATTTTAGCATCTATCTCATTATCAACCATAGATTTAAATTCCTTAAAATTATCTATGACTTTTGATTTTTCTCTAGAAAAAGTAACCCATATCATTGTAGAGTAATAATCCACAATCAAAATAAAGTATATTTCACAAGTGAATACCTAAGTCTTGGTTGGTTCACATAGGCTAGTATGTATTAGCTCCAAAGTTTTTTTAGTAGATTAATCCTTGCTCTTGAACCTAATCCTTGTTTAATCTCCATTTAACATTTTTCACATAAGAGGTTTGTATGTTTAGGAATATTTGTTATATCTCTTACCACATGTGTAGAGTTGATCTTTACCATGTTGTCAAAGTTGATGTGACCCATCCTCTAGTTCCATAACCAATAGTAAATGGATTGTCCCAATAGATATCTTCCTTCTTTGGATTAATTTAGATGATAAATATTTCTTTTAGTTCATGTTTCTTTTTCCATTAGCTTTTGTGTGCTAGATTTTCTAATTTCACAATTTCTATCATGAAATGTGTGATTATATTCTTTAGTGCACATCTAACTAACACTAAGAAGATTATGTTTTAGTCCCTTAACATAAAGGGCATCCTCTATCTTATATTATTCATCAATAGTTATAGTTCCTTTTCCATAGATATGTGTAGACCCTTCATTACCAAACCTTATTGATCCTCCATTCCACTTCTCAAGGCTAATGGATTTTCTATTATCACTACTGATGTAATTAATGTTGGCATTGCATGAAGATTGTACTACAAAAGTATAGTGTTGTCATTGATGTCAATTGCAACCAAAAATGAAGCAATAAAGAAACTGGTAATGAAGCAGTGTTGCAACCAGTATTGAAGTAGTGAAGTTCAACTGGTAACCCTAACCAATTGAGAAGCAAAAGCCTAACCGATGGATCTTGGAGATCGGTTATGATGATCTATGACCGAATGATGATCGGTGATGAAGATGCCACGTAAGCATGTTGCATGTGATGAGTTTTGAAAAGGTTTTTGCATGTAAAGATAATTGTTTATCTTAGGAATGATCAAATTCATGGTATGAAGTGAAAAATGCATGATGTGTTACAAAATTCTAAGTGCGGTGATCGAGGAGAAGTTGTGGATGCCTAGAAGAATGTGAAGTTGATTGCATGTAATATAATGGTGAAGATTGAACCGATGTGTTTGTAATCTCTATGAGACTGCAGGGTTTGTGTTGTGTTGCCGACCTAATGTATTTGCTTATAAGGTCGATGATTTGATTCAACGATGTTTTGGCAAACTTGAATAAGTGTGAAAGTGATTGTTGACAAACTAGGAGATGTATCTGCAGAATGATGTGAAGGCAGATAGGAGTAGTAAAGGATTCAATTTATCAAGGAAGTGCTATTTCTAGATCAGTCAAGAACCTGTTGTTCTCTAACCATTAGAGCAGTAAAATCCCTTAATCGGGTAAGCTTTAACATGCTTGTTGTTGAAATCCTCTAACCAGGTGATCCATTAGCTTGGATTTGAAATCCTCCACCGAGGTTACCTTTAACAAGGTATTTATAGTCAATCCCTTAACTGAGTGGTCCTTAACTGGATCTGTTCCTAACGAAACATTATTGTATAAGCTTCTAACAAGGCTTGGCTCCTAATAGGGTGAACTTCAGAAGAGTTAAAAATACTTGTGGGTATTCATCCCCACCATGGTTTTTCCCATTTGGGTTTCCATTTGAAAAATCATTATGTCAAGTGGTGAATGATTTTGTGGATGTGTTTTTGGTATGGTTGATATGAATGATTAGTAAATTTGCATAGATATATTTTAATGAATGGAAATGATTTGAAATGTGTTATTACCGGTATTAGTGAAGTGGTTTAAGGTTTTAGTAAAAGGATATTTATGTTTCAGATCTGTTACATTGTATCCCTAAATTATTTGGTCAACCAGTAAGGTTTAATAGCGCAACTACATTTTTGGTTAAAGTGTCTAAACTGGTAAACTTTGTGAGTTGTTTTTGAGTTGGAAATAAGTTTGGTGAAAGCCCAGTTAATTTTCTATCTACTGATTCACCCCCCCCCCCTCTCAGTAGTTGACCAGATCTTTATAGTTTCATCATATTTTCAATTGGTATCAGAGCATTCCAGGTCCTCTTAAGTTTAAGCCTAACAGCTTGAGGAAAATATCTAGGAGAAAATGATGAAGAGAGAAGGTTCGAAGTTTAATAGAGATAACTACAAAATTTGGAGTGATAGGATGAAGATTTATATCAAGAGCTTAGGAAGTCAGTATTGGGATCAGGTTGTTACTAAGTATAACTTGCCTAGTGGAATTCTGTCAGATGATCAGAAGAAGGAACAACAAGAGAACAATCAAGCATTGGAGGCCATGATCAGTACCTTGTCAGATTCAGAATATGTTGATGTTCATGGTTTGGAGACTGCATATGAAGTTTAGAAGAAACTAGAAGAAATCTATGATGATGATGAGCATGTAAAGATAGCCAAGGAAGAGAGTCTCAAAGGAAAATTTGATGACATGAGAATGGCTGAAGGTGAAAACATTCAATAGTATGGTCATAGGATCAAGGAGATAGTTGGAGAAATCAAAAGTGTTGGAGGTATAGTGGAAGATGCCACAGTGGTTAGCGAGGTATTGAGAATCCCTCTACCAGTCTATGCTATCAGAGTTGCATCCATTCAAGAACTCAAATCTATTGACAAGACAAAGGTAACTCTTGACTCTATCATTGGGAAATTAATTACATTTGAATTAAATGGTTTTGATGGAAGTGTTCAGAGGTCAGAATCTGCATTTAAAGCCTCAGCCTCAACCCCACCATTAAGAAAATGCAAAGAACTAAGTTACAATCATTAATCTAAATCCAATAGAGAGGTAGATGATGAAGATAGCCTGATAGAACTTGAAGCATTGTTGGCCAAGCAGTTAACTAAAGGTGCCAGTAAGTATAGAGGTAAACTACCACTAAAATGTTTTGCATGTAACTGGATAGGACATTTTGCTGCTAACTGTCTCCAAAAAATGAGAGAAATATAGGAAGTTTAAAGGAAAAGGAAAGAAAAATTATTTCATTGCAGTGGATGGAGGTATTAATGATGAATAATCCAAGGAAGATTCAAATGAGGACATTGTCTTTGCTGATATCAAAGAAGACATATTAGATCAGAAGACATTGGTCTCTCACTTGGATAGTTCAGATGACTGGATTATTGACAGTGGTTGTACACACCACATGACTAGTGACCAGAGCAAGTTTCTAACATTGGAAGAATTTGATGGAGGTGTTGTCAGATTTGGGAACAACTCTCCCTGCATGGTGAAAGGAAAAAGATCCATTTTCCTGAATAGTAAGAGTAGTGTAGATGATGTCTACTAGGTTGAAGGTTTGAAACACAATCTTTTGAGTGTTGCTCAACTCAATGACAAAGGTTATCTGCTAGAATTCACGAATGGAGTTTGCAAGATCTTTGGAAGCAAAGGTGAATTGATTGCAATAGGTAAACAAACCAGAGGTAACTTATTTCACTTAAACTCTAAAGTAAATAGTTGTTTGATTGCAAAAATAGAAGATAGTTGGCTTTGGCATCAAAGGTTTTGCCATGTGAATTTTGATAACATTGTAAGAGTCAGCAAGTCAAAATTAGTAAGAGGTTTACCACAGTTGGACAAACTAATGATTGCTTTGTGCAAGGAATGTCAGTTAGGGAAAATGACATCCTCAACCTTCAAGAGAAAATCTTTCTCAATTGAACATTTTCTAGATTTGGTTCATACTAACCTATATGGACCAATAAGGACTAGGAGTATTCAAGGTGATCAATACTTCATGATATTTATTGACGACTGCTCAAGAATGATGTGGGTCACATTCTTGAAAGACAAGACAAAAGCATTCAGAAAATTTAAAACATTCAAAGCCTTGGTTGAGAATGAAATTGGAAGGAAGCTAAAATATTTGAGAATTAATCAAGGTGGTGAATTTACTTAAGCGGAATTCACTAGATACTGTGAAAACAATGGGATTAAGAGGCAACTATCTGCATCAAGGACACTGTGTATGCATGTAAAATTCATCTTAATAAGAATATATCAATTAATTAGAAATCAAGGGAAATCATGAATCCCTATCTAATCAAAGAATCTAACAAACAATATAATGAAATAATGCAAATATTAGGAAATAAGAATTATAATAATTCAATGAATCTCCCTATTCTAAGATTGCATATTGCTTCCATTGCTCTTTTCTTCCCCGTGGTATGATGGCTCTCAGATATTGCGCCGGTAACCTGCAAGTGACACAAAGATTTGAAGTTCGTGAATATTGAAAATGGAGATTGAATGCTCAATTTATAGAAAATTGGAGAAGATTGATTGAAAGGTGGAACAAATTGATCAAGAGGTGGAACTCAGGTGAGCTCACATGAAAATTGATAGTTGAATTGCTGATTGTAGGAGTAAAACTCAATAGGTGGAATAGATTAATTGAGTCAGCTGATTGAGAAAAAGCTGACTAAAGGAAGAAAAAGAATGATTGGAGGAAATAAAGAGGATGACAAAGAAAGCTTAATTTAGAAAAAGCTAACTAAAAGATGGAAATAGAAGTTGAAGAGATAATGATTTAATTAATTAATTGATTGAATTAATTAATTTTAGCATGTGCTTGCATTTAGATTTAGATTTTCAATTTAATCTTTGCATGATATTTATTCAAATAATTGAATTTAATTTAATTCAATTTAGCATTTGAATATATTTAGAACTTGACTTTGATTTTCAATTTGGTTTTTGAAATCATGCACATGTATTTGAATTTGGAAGAAATTAGAAGAATATGAAATTAAATTGAATTAGAATTTGGGGGTTTGGAAATGGAAGAATTAATTAGTTAATTAAATAATTTAAAGAAACTATTTAATTATTTAGAAATAGAATTTAATTAAATAATAAAGATTATTTAATTTAAAGGATTAAATCATAATTAATATTTAATTAATATTTAGAAAAGGGTTGAATGATTAGATGATTAGAGATAGAAATTGAATAATTAGTCATTTATTTAAATAACAAAGATTATTTAAATTGGGGAATTAATCATAATTAATTAAATAATAAATATTTAATTAATATTTAGAAAATGATTAAATGATGATAGAATAGGAAAATAGAATAATTAGTGAAATAATGAGGAAATATGAAAAATAGAAGAATTAGAAGAATAAGATTAATTAACTTAATTTAATAATCAAGGACTTATTTAATCAATTAGAGGAATAATTAGTACATGATCAATAAGACATTTAGGTGTCTACATTTTCCTCTCTTTGAGACAATGTCGAAATGACGTTGTTTCAAAGAAAACGAAAAAAATGCCCCAGTATGCCCCTGCTCTAGTATGCCCTGGTGATACTTAAGGTGTAATGCCCCCTTGAGAGATTGTTTGTGCATTAAAGACATGAATGATCTCTCAAAAAAAAAAGAATGTGAGATGAAAAGATAGAAGAATGGTTAGTTGATTAGAGATAGAGATAAGTGATGTGAAGATGATATTGAGATAGAATATGAGAAAATAGATTGATGAAAGAAATAGAATAATGTTAGGTGAGAATTAGAAGCAAATGAAGATGATTGATATGAGATGATAGATTGAAAATGATAAAAGAATCAGCAAACTAGCAAGAAGCAAATGAGATGAAAATAAAATTGAATGAATCAAGAACCTGTGTCATTATTTATTGTGCAATATATATTTATCACCGAGCCTTATTATTGAACAATCAAGCTTAGCACATCAGGGTATAGGGAACCAAGATGTAAAGATATCTCATTGAAGAAACAAACATGTAGCAGACAAGCAGCAAACAAAGAAAAAGATAATGCCCATCATGGCTCCTCTAGTCACTTGTGGACATCCTTGAGTAGCATAGGAACATAATCTGTCGCCAAATGATAAAAGATAAAGACAAACCTAGACAAAATTCAGCAGCTATATTGACCTTGTGCCTTCGTTCTCAGTTGCTTGATGTGATGGTTGATAATGTCTAATCTCAGAAAGTTATGGATCCCGTTTAAGACTAACCTGTTTGACTTTGAGTGTATCCTCTTCTTTTTAAGACAAGATAATGATCACTTTGATATGGATATGATGCGATTGATAAGACAGTTTGATCAGTTGATTGCAGATGTTTGACTGGATAGTCATATCCTTTGTTAATTTCGTATGAAGTGTTTGCTGGATATCTGCTAGGGTATTTGTTTCTCACAAGACATTTTATTGCAAGTTTTTATGATTGATTGATTTTCGATTTTTAGTTCTTTTCCAAGAGCTTTTTCGATGTTTTTGGATTATGTAGATTGATATTTGAATGTTTTTGATTGATTTTTTCAGGAAATTTTTTAGATGTTTTTGGTTGATTTTTTTAGGTCATTATATGGATGTTTTATGATTTTTGAGTTTTTCATTGTTTTTGGATTTTGAGTTTTTCAATGTTTTTGAATTTTGAGTTTTTCAATGCTTTTGAATTTTGTGTTTTTCATTGTTTTTGAATTTTGAGTTTTTCATTGTTTTTAGGTTTTTTTCAGCACTTTATATGATTTTTAGGATTTTTTCAATTATGCCCCTAGTGTGCAGACCTATATGACATGATGATCTACAGAATGTATGTGGAGACAAATAAATTTTGACATAACCTATGTGAATGCAATATGCAGGATGAAGATGCATTTCCTATTCGAATAAGGTTGACTGTGTTTGTTTTTGCATTTGTAATACACCAATTGAAATGGAGGTGCAAAACATTTCATAGATAAGCTATCAATCGATCCCTAAGGCCCTTTGGAACATTCAACTCAACACACTTAGTGACTAGGATTTACAAATGGAGATGCGGAAAACTTCCCCACTGGTTCTTGAAACTTAGATCTTCGTTTTCCCATTTGTGTGCAAATGAGTTAATTTTTGCTCTTGTGTTCACTAAAGATCCTTAACATCTTATATGACTAGCTACCTGGATTATCCTAACTTCAAAAGCATCCCGAATAGAGCCTCGCTGCCAGCAAGCCTTGAGAGCTCCGATGAGGTTATAGACTGTAATTTCTCAAATATTGCTCCATTGCCAGTAGGCGTTCATAGCCCTGATGGAGTTACTTGCATGTTCCCATAGTCAAGATTTTTTTTGCATTTGTATGTGTGATATTTTAGTTATATATCATTGCTCTTTTGCCCTGAGATGGATATTCAGCATAGCTCTTTTTCTCTCTTTTTTTTTTTCTTGCCTTGACTTGTAAGTAATAAAACCTACTTGGGTGAGACAATTACAGTAGCGCTGAAGTAGAATTTCAGATTTCTCACTAGTCATATGATCAACTAGGTGTCTAGAATGAATTAGAGATCCTCTTAATGTGTGAGATATAGCAATTGATAGATTGTGGGTTAACAAGTCTCAAATAGTGAAATTGCCACCCAACCATAAGTAAAGCATCGTCACAGGGTAGTGTTGAAAATGAATGACCTTAGGACCTCAAAGACTTCATGTCCGAATATCTAAGAAAGGAGATGACCCTTATTTCTCTTGAATGCAAACAGATGATAAAATTGAACAGTTGCCTTGTTTTATTGATGCTGCTATATGTAATTGCCAAAATTTTGAGAATGTTATGCATTTAAAAAAGAAGCTATATGTAATGCAGTGTTTTAAATGATATGATATGAAATGTGGAAAGTAAAACTTAAACTAACCCAGCCCTTAGGTATAATATTTGTGCAGGTAGTTCATTGGTCTTTGTTTGAAGAGCCGGATAAAGATGTGTTTTTCAATAGGACATAAGGACTCAGCTGGGTGTATATGTTCAGCATCTCCATTATTGATTTTCTTATTTTTTGGATTTTGTGGATCATCATAGGGAAATCTAGCTCTAGAACCCCTGAATTCAGATATAGCCTTATGAAAATCAATGCAATTCAACTATGGTAGATCTTCTTGCCCCCAATATTTCAAGTGTGGGTATGTGAGACAAATTGATTCTAGTTTTGAAGTTGTGACATGAGCGGGTGTTATGCTTGTTTTTGTCACTACATTGGCTTTTGATGATGGCACACATATAATTATTGACAAGTTGCTCTATATAGTATGATCTAGATTGGTGATTTCATTGATAAGGGGTTCATGAACATCATTTGTAAAGGGATTGGGATCATGAGGAGAAATGACAAGTTTATTTGAGAGGGAATCTTGTGAAGAACATGGAGGATTATGACATGGAGATGAAGAGATGGAGGGATCTTGATCAAGATTTGGAGAAACAATGGGCTCTTTTTTAGGACATGAAGGTAAAGGTATGCTTTGATCTTGGTTTGTAAAGGGATTATTAGGGAGGATGGAAGGGATGTCTTGATCTTGCTTAGGAGGTGGATGTTGAATGGGACTTGAAAGGACATTTTGTTCTTGAGATGGAAGGGTGTCATTATGAATGTAATAGAAAAGAGCGAGGGGATCATCATAAGATTCTTGGTTGGTGGGATCTTGATAAAAAATTGGGTAAGATGAAAGTGGTTGTTCTTGATCTTTATTTGTTTCAGGACTCATTTCTTCTGATTTTGGATCATCCTCTTGACGCAAAGAAGTAGTTTGAAAATGCATGGGAGATTGTTGGAATGCTTCAACATTTTGGCTTGATGAAGAAGGATTTTGAATGAGATCCTCTGAATCATGACATGAATTAGATTGGATTTGTATGATGGATAGCGATTGGGAGGTTGTGTTATTAGATAAAGATGGCATGAATTGGTCTTGCGTGACTTTAGGGGATGATGAAATGATGGATAAATATGATTGATTTGGGATTTGATTTTGGTTGAAAGGAGTATGATTTTGGGTGAAAGAGGTTTGATTTTGGTTGAATGAATTTTGATTTGGACTTTGGTTGAAAGGGGTGTGATTTTGGTTGAACAAGGTTTGAATGTTGGGTTGATATGAATTTTGATTTGGACTTTGGTTGAATGGGGTTTGATTTTGGTTGAACGAGGTTTGAATGTTGGGTTGATATGAATTTTGATTTGGAATTTGGTTGAAAGGGGTTTGATTTTGGCTGAACAAGGTTTGAATGTTGGGTTGATATGAAATTTGATTTGGAATTTGGTTGAATGTGGTTTGATTTTGGTTGAACAAGGTTTGAATATTGGGTTGATATGAATTTTGATTTGGACTTTGGTTGAATGTGGCTTGATTTTGGTTGAAAGAAGTTTGAATGTTGGGTTGATGTGATTGGTATGATTGATGTAGTGGGTTGAAAGAAAAAGAAGGTTTACATGACTCTAATGTTGGTTGAACTGAGGTAGGAATGATTTTGTTGAAGAATTAAGGTTGGCATGTTTGAATGGTCTCACAAGAATAAGAATGTTGGTCTAATATTGATTCCCTCATGGCCATGACTTCTCTCATCATGTTTTCTAACCAGTCCCTATGGTTGTCGGGACTAGCCATGTCTGTCACTTGTTATTGCAAAGTTTTGATCTGTTGAGCTAAGGTTTCTATGGATGGCAACGGAATAGGAATGGAAGGGATGAATCCTCCACCTTCCCTACAAAATTTATAATTAGAATCTATGATGTTTTCTTGCTTGGTTTGGACCTAGGATCACAAAATGTAAGATATTTTCTCCATTTCTCTGAATGTGACAATGTTTTGTAGTTTTCCAAATCTGAGAACAATTGCTGGTAGGTATGTATAGCTGACTGACTCAATTTTCATACAATCTTGGAAAATTTGGAGATACGTGGGATAGGGCCTGAAATAGCCCAAGGGATTGACTCAATACTGGTCTAGCACAATGATACATAAAAAAGCACAAAATACAATCTTAGGTTGGATAGGGGAAACCATTCAAATGAGGCCCTTACGAAATACCAAGACAAAACGAACAGATAAAGAGTCTAGCAGCACTGGCTCCACTCTATGGCACACACTTCTTGGGCATGCCAGTCTCTCTTACCCTGAAGATTTGAAGATCTTATAGCTGAGGGATTTTTGTATCATAGTGTAAGGTACATGAAGGGTATCTATGGGGTATGATCCACACTCTTGGAATCACTAGATGTAGGATTTTTGGCAACTAAATTGGTTCTTAGTATTAGGTTTCAAGGGGTCCCAATCCAATGATGGATTCTTAGAGCAAGCCACTTAAGACTTTAGTTGAACTTATCGGTGCAGGGAAGGCCCCCACATACATCAAATTCACTCAACACTCTAGCTACCTAACTAGTATATTTATATAGCAGCTCAAAAAACCCACTCGAGAGTATGCTCGGAGAGATGATATCCCTAATGCATCCCAATTTGAAGTACCTCTATGGGGTGATGAAATCCCCAGTCAAAGATACCCCTCACTACGTAGAATAAAATAAAATTTGGATGTCCTTGTCACCTTCCTTCTTTCTCCCAAGACCCTGAAGGCGGGTGGAAAGTCAGTTAGTGCAATAGTAGGTCCACCCCAGACACAATAAAAATTCTTTACCTTAAGAAAAAGAAAAATGATTTAATCTAATGCAGCGTAATCCACATTCATTTTATAGCCCAAATTTAGGTGTTAGATATGCATGTGCATGTCTATTTTAAACACCAAATCAAAATATGAAGGCATACATGTCAATTTTTAACCATTTGTTGATTTTAAGCATCAAAAACCAAGTGTGAGATACATGCATGTCAATTTTAGCCCATGTTCATTTTAAGCACCAACAATGAAGTGTGAAATTATCCATGCATGTCCATTTTAACTGTTGTTGATTTTAAGCACCAAAAAAGAAGTGTAAAGTGTGCATGAAAAAAATACTAATCTAATCCTCTCTGCAAATCTACCACAGGCTATAAACAAAAGATTAGTAGTAAATTCCAAACAACAGAAACTAGAAACTCAAAATTTGAAAGAAACTAATGTGTAATCCTACCTGCGTGAATACGTGATACTTACAGACTGAATGCGTGAACTTGACAGAACGAAAGCCTAAATCTGACAGACTGAATGCGTGATGAAGACTGATCGATTGCATAGCACCAACAGGGCGATTGCGTGATAGAAGGCAGACAACAACAAAAGTTAAAAAGTAAAAAAATAAAAGGAAACTAAACCCAATCAGGAACTTGCAAAACCAATTGTGAAGCCCTAGCCAAATCTATCATCATCCATTCAATATTGATTAGATCATATTTAACTGTATAAGAAAGAACTAGGCTATTATATCTATCTAAGGCCAGTTGCTCTTCCGAATCCTGTATCAATTTTTCTACCTAGAGAACCTTTTGATAGTGTTTGGCTCCTCTTCTTTGTTGTTTCATCCTTCTTGCACCTGAAATCCTAAACTGTACTTTTCTTGCCATAAACTGTTATAATCAAATCATGAAATAAAAGCAATTTGATCCCTGGTTAACCCAAATTGAGACAGAATTAGATAGACGAAAGAAAAATTTAAACAATAATTAACCTTACGGATGCGTGATGCAGAAAGGGCGATTACATGATCTGGATAGGGTGATTGCATGATCCTGTTAGAACGAATGCATGACTATGAAGGGTTGAATGCGTAATTCTATTTATTTGATTACTTGATGATGTAAGATTAATTGTGTGATGGAAAATCTTTTCTTGAAATTCATGCAACCTGCAAAAAAGATAAAAAAAATCTGTACGATCTGCAAAATCCACACAGAACACAAAAAAGGTTAAATTGTTGTTAGTTCATGTTGGGTTCACCAAAATGTGAATGCATGTAAAATTCATCTTAATAACAATATATCAATTAATCAGAAATCAAGGGAAATCACGAATCCCTATCAAATCAAAGAATCTAACAAACAAGACAATGAAATAATGCAAATATCAGGAAATAAGAATTATAATAATTCAATAAAACTCCCTATTCCAAGATTGCATATCTCTTCCATTGCTCTTCTCTTCCTTGTGGTATGATGGCTCTCAGATATTGCATTGGTAACCTGCAAGTGACACAAATATTCGAAGTTCGTGATTATTGAAAATGGAGATTGAATGCTCAATTTATAGAAAATTGGAGAAGATTGATTGAAAGGTGGAACAAATTGATCAAGAGGTGGAACTCAGATGAGCTCACATGAAAAATGATAGTTGAACTGTTGATTGTAGGAGTAAAACTCAATAGATGGTGTAGATCAGAAAATTGAAAAATCATCAAAATAATAGCAATTAGGACAACCACAAAACCTAAAGCTGCTATGAAAGCAATCCCAATCCAATCAATGAAGACATAAAGACAATATATTCAAATCAAATGAAATCGAAGCAAACTGACGTAGATATCTCCTTCATGTGGCTCCATTGTTCTTCTTTCACCTTCAAATTTGATGTGGATCTCACCTACAAGTGTAAAATGTAAGTGGAAAGCAAGTTGTTGAGAGATGAAATTCGTAGCATAAGGTTACTCGAAAATGTGATTGATCGATTGATTCCTTCATTGAAGAAAATCATCCAATTTATAGACAAATTGGAGAGAGGACAAGATTAGCATGAAGAGATTTGAAAGGAAATTCAAATCAAGAATGGCAAAATTATGACAAATGTATGACAAATTATGACAAATTATGACAAGATTGAAATGCCATTCTCATGAAATTAGGAGAAATATTAGAAAAATTAAAGAAAATAGGAGAAATAGAAATTAGGTGAATTAATTAATAGGTTTTCATCCATTAATTAATTCATGAAAGAGACCTAGGACTAAATAAATAGATTTATTTAACCCATAAAGAAGATGAAAAGGATTAAATGAACAAATCATAAAATCCTAGAAATAAGAGGACAAGGAATTAGGTCAAGACAACAAGAAATTAATGTAGGTTCGATCATGATTCTGATTGACAAAGGACCAATGTTGATAAATGATTGAGATTGATTGACAAAAATCAATGACAAATTGACCAAGATTGACAAGGAGATCAAAGTGATAGGTGCCAATTGACGAGGAACAATGACTAATCGATCCAAATTAACATGATTGAAAAGGACAAGGATCGATGATGAATCGATCGCAAAATGACAAGATTGACAAGGACAAGGATCAATGACGAATCGATCGCAAAATGACGAGACTGACAAGGACAAGGATCGATGACGAATCGATTGCAAAATGACAAGATTGACAAGGACAAGGACTGACGACGAATCGATCACAAAATGACAAGGCTGACAAGGACAAGGATCAATGACGAATCAATCGCAAAATGACAAGATTGACAAGTTGATAATCGCAAATGATTACTAACAAGCTAAAGATGATTGAAAGATTGACAAGAGGACAAAAACCTAATTCTATCATCGATTAGGATTGACGATGTCCAAAATGATGATAAATGAGCACGCACCATGATGCAACAGGATAAGATCGACCAAAATCATGACTGAAGATTGCTATCGACAAGACCTAATTCGAAAGTGATGAAAATGAGGAATGCAAAAGAAGGGCTCAATGCTTGCAAATGATAAAGACCAAGCGCGCAACATAGAAGAAATGTTAATGCGACGCAAGAACCCTAAAATAAGGCAATGCACAAATGTTAAAGTATGACTCCACAAGCGTTGACCATTTTTAGACGTCTACAGATGGAATAGATTAATTGAGTCAACTGATTGAGAAAAAGTTGACTGAAGGAAGAAAAAGAATGATTGGAGGAAATAAAGAGGATGACAAAGAAAGCTTAATTTAGAAAAAGCTAACTGGAAGATGGAAATAGAAGTTGAAGAGATAATGATTTAATTAATTAATTTAGCATGTGATTGCATTTAGATTTAGATTTTCAATTTAATCTTTGCATGATATTTATTCAAATAATTGAATTTAATTTAATTCAATTTAGCATTTGAATATATTTAGAACTTGACTTTGATTTTCAATTTGGTTTTTGAAATCATGCACATGTATTTGAATTTGGAAGAAATTAGAAGAATATGAAATTAAATTAAATTAGAATTTGGGGATTTGGAAATGGAAGAATTAATTAGTTAATTAAATAATTTAAAGAAACTATTTAAGTATTTAGAAATAGAATTTAATTAAATAATAAAGATTATTTAATTTAAAGGATTAAATCATAATTAATTAAATAATTAATATTTAATTAATATTTAGAAAAGGGTTGAATGATTAGATGATTAGAGATAGAAATTGAATAATTAGTAATTTATTTAAATAACAAAGATTATTTAAATTGGGGAATTAATCATAATTAATTAAATAATAAATATTTAATTAATATTTAGAAAATGATTAAAATGATTAAATGATGATAGAATAGGAAAATAGAATAATTAGTGAAATGATGAGGAAATATGAAAAATAGAAGAATAAGATTAATTAACTTATTAAATAATTAAGGAATTATTAAATCAATTAGAGGAATAATTAATACATGATCAATGAGACATTTTTAGGTGTCTACAAACACCACAATAGAATGGTATTGCAGAAAGAAACAATCGGTCAGTGGTTGACGATGCTAGGACTATGTTAATTCAAGGAGGTGTAGATAAGACATTTTGGAGACAAGCTGTCAGTGCAACTGTTTATACAATGAACCAGATTGTTGGCATTACAATAAGTTTGTTGGTATGATGATATTGAGAAGGTTGTTGGAGATTGATGATATAATTGATAAAGGATGATTACTGTCTTAATAATATTATTTTGTCATTGATGTTAGGCAATTGATTTTATGATTCAGTATGATGTTGCCATATCTTAAAGAGTATGTTTTGATGAGTATAAAGATGTCGGTAAGTGACACAAAAAGAATGTGAAAATGAAGGGGAGTAATAAGTTATCAATGGGCAACTATTACTGAGTTAGACAGTGATGAGATTATGTTATTTTGATTGTTTTGATATCCTATATATGTGTATTCGAAGACTAAATAAGAAGGAGAAAATATTTCATGTAATAGAATGAGTAAAGGTTTGATACTGTTCTATTTTACCGAGCAAGGAGCTAGTCAGTAAACACCAAGGTTATCAGTGTCAGTTAAAGAAGAAAGAAGTTATCGAGTAAAGTTTTGTATTTATTGAGTATCAACTGAGCAGTTACAGAATGCATTGGATGAATAAATACATTATTAAATGAAGGATGCCAATGAGCTGGAGATTTATAGAAGATTGGAATGTCGTGCAAGAAGTTTGTTAAGGATCAATGGTAATGAAAATTCAAGAGTTGGATCTATAGCATAAATTGAACGGTCATAACCAAGCACAAGTACCAAGGAAGGAATACAAGTTTCAAGGCAAGATAAAATGTTTTCTAGTTCGAAGGAATCAATGAACCTAGTCAAGTTTGAAGATCTGATGGCTACGATTAATCATGGGAAATATGATTAAGGAGATTAAGCAGTTAGAAAATCGCTTATAAATAAGGAAAAGTTGATGAACAAAGAATGCGAGCAAATAGAAGAGCAGTGATACTTCAGAGGTGATTACCGAGTGTAGACATATTAAAAAGACCGTATTCCTAAATGAATATTTTATGTTCATTTCTCTATTTAATTAAATCCAATTTAATTAAATTACCCACATTCCTCTATTTAATTAAGTAAATTACTCAATTTATTTAAATTAAATTCACTATATCCATTTAATGAATAAATTATTTTCTTCAATTAAATCCCTCCTATCCACTTTTAATTAAATTCAAATTTAATTAAATAGTTATCCTAAATTGAATAAATCTAATTTATTTAATTTCTCCAAATTACAACCAAATTGAATTAAATTACTTTATTTCAATTAAATCCTATTATCCCTCCATCCACTTGCAAAATCCCAAACCCCTTCCTAATCCCTTCTAGAATCTTCTAATCACTTCTAATTAACCTAACCCCTCTTCTAAACTTGGTCACATCCCTAAGCGAAGGGAAGTCACTTCTCAAACCTCAAAGTCTTTGATAACCATTAAAGGTTTTCAACCTTCAACCACTTAAATCCTCAAAGTCTTTGATAGCCATTAAAGGCTTCCAACTTTCAACCACTTAATCCCCCAAAGTCTCTAATAACCATTAATGGTTAACTCAAACCCTCCTACATGGTTAAAACATTTGTTTTGACTCAACCTTCATCCAACCCAAGGGTCTCATCAAACCTTTAATGCTTTGACCATGATTATCTCTTAATCATTTGCACAAAGATTTATCCTTGGATTAAATCTTAATCTAATGGGTAAGCCTAACTTAGACTTGACCCTTACCCTCTAGATAACCATGAGGTCTTCTCAGGCCTTTAATGCCTCCAACCCCTTCTCTCAACCCAACCCTATGTTGACACTTGTCACCATTTCATTGGTGCAAATTGTGCACATGGATCCCCAACTTTCAAACTTGGCCCTTGATTAAACAATTCAATCTTGACCATCCATTGCGCTATTTTTGCTATAAATAGAGCTCTCATTCCTCCATAACAATCATCCTTCAAATTTGTAGCATCACACTTATGCTCAAATACATTCAATCTCTCATTTCATATATGCTCATCATTTAGCCTCTCTTTAAATCAGGAAGTAGTCTAAATATGCATGCTTAAAATAATTTCTTTATCATTTTAGCTCAATCATAGACTAAATATAGTATGCTAGGATAGTATTCATACTAATCTTGTCATCTTATCATTTAGTTTATTGCATTTCTAGAATTAGACATAGCTTAGAATACATCTCATACTAAAAATCTATCAAAGCATCCCTCGTTCTTGCATTTGCCATCCTTGAACCATTTTGCTCAGTAATCTGAGAGCAAAACATTGGTTTGAGGGACATTGTGAGATAGAGAACCATGGGACCCTCCTTGGGAAGCTGAGTAATATGTTATTACTCCATAGCTTGCATCAAGAAGTCCTCTCTGTGTGTGTGGACTAGTATTTAGCAATATTTTCACATATTGAGTTTTATCAACCCACTTTTCCCGCATACATTTCTAGCGCCCACCATGGGGCTAGACCCCATATATCAAATCGGTTTTTGAATTTAACCACTTTTGCAGGTCCGCGAGAAACATGAATCAGCGCGTGGGAAACATTCCCTGGTGCATCTGGTTAACAGTCTAGCGCATCCCGCTTACTGTTTAGTGCGTGGGGTCCATACTCTAGCGCGTGCAGTCCATTCTTTAGTGCATAGCCTCCACTAATTTATTTTTTGTAGGTATCAACGCGAAAGAAAAATAGAGTAGCGCATTTGAAAAACATTTTAGTGCATCGGGTTTGTTAGATAGCGCATCAGGCTCACTGTTTAGTGCATGCAATTTATTCTATGGTGCGTAAAGTCTTTTCTTTAGCACATCATATTTCTAATAGTTTTCTGTAGGTATCAACACGAGAGAAAAATAGAATAGCGCATCGAGAAAACAGCTTAGCGCATTGGAGGCACATAATAGCGCAAGTATAAGTGACATTTCCTCTTCTCTTTTCTCTTTCTTATACTTTAAGTTATATTCCATATATATTGTCAGGATGTTTGAGAGAGGTTTCGGACCTCTAGGAGTTATAATGCAAAATCTAGTTTTTGGAAGATCTTCCAAATTTCAGACTTAGTCAAATTTCAGGGCATTTCAGGATCAGGATTGTAAAATTTGTAACCAAGATCAGAATTTAGGCTTTTGTAAGCCCACACTAACATTTGATCACTGACTGTGTGCAGGTTCTAATATTTTTTGTGCAGGGGAAGGAGCAAGTTTAGAGGCTTTAAGTTTCTTATTTTACTTTCTTTCAACAAAAGTTGGTTAAAAAGAACTCACTCTCCTTTTTACAAAAGTTAAAATAAACCTCATCATTTCATTTGGATACATAAAATGAACTTCATGCCTTCCTTTTTGGTGTTTTAAAATAAACTTCATCTTTTCTTTATTGCAAGGTAAAAAGAACAACAAACTTCATATTTGTTTTCTTGCAAGATTAGAGGAAAAACACTTCATTTTGGAAGCTGTAAAAAGAATCAACAATCTTTACTCTGGCAAAAGTTTTAAAAAGAACATCACCATCCTTTGGTTTAAAAGGATTCACTTCATTTTTCAAAGTAAAAGAACCTCATATTCATTTTGTGCAAGGCAAAGAGGGAAAGTTTTCCCCTATCGACTTTAATTTTGTTGACCAAACATCACGATTTACTTTGTTGACCAGACTTGTTTTACAAAAGTTTTGGAAATACACACTTTGCTATGAAAGGTTAAAAAGAACATCATGCTTTTTTGGAGCAACATCTCCAAATAGAAGTTAGCAAATCATTGTCTTGAAGGCTAAAAAGAACAACTTGATTGCCTTGTCTCGAAAGTGGAAGGTATATGCTCTCCCCATAACTGGGTGACCAAAAAACCAAACCACTCTTAAGCTTTTTGTACTTCAAGCATTTACATCCTTTAGCAGGCCTACCTTCCCGAGGGGTTGAAAAACTCTTAAAGCCATTTTTTGGCCGGTGAGAAGGGAATGACCTAAGTGGGGAATGACTTTAAAGCCAAGTGTTCCAACCCACTATAATCAAAAGTGGAGGGTGACGAAAGTCCCTTTCAATGGTTACGCGCAGCGATTAGCCTTCCTCCAGTATCTTTACGATACGTAAAGCCTTTGTTCTAAAGGTTGGGAAGCCTCCTGAGGGAGTTTATCACTGACGGCCGAACAGGAAGCCTGATTACGAACCTTAGCATTAGAAACTTTGAGCTAAGTCAGTTACCAAACATTGGCAATATCACAGTGCAAGGGTGGGGAAGAATCTGCCCCCAAGATTACTCACCATATATCTCCCAAGATAACTACTCAACTGTGAAGCAATTCACTTTGAGTTAATTTCTGGCAAAAGGCAAAAAAATGGGCACCCTCTAGGGGGTGACAAGGCTGTTTGAGCTGACGGAGTATCGAGACTAGTGGGCTATGATATTGTCAATGACCTTTGAATAAAGAGTCTATCTGATGTGTCTTTTGTTGTAGATCAAACCAGTGATAACATCGAGGATTTGAACACATCCTCAAAAGAATATACACTCAATGTTTAGCATTAGGATGATCATTGTCTTCATGTGTGCTATGTATTCTTGTCACAAATGTTAAAATATCTTGCAAAGTATCCAACAATCAAACTCAAAAGTCAGTTCAAACAAGGAAAAATCATAAAGTGGAGAAAATTTCCAAATCCAACAAAACATCTTTTGAGATGGTTATCAACATTTCAACCATCTTTAGGAAAGACTTTCATCCAACAAGATTAGGGGAATACCAAACCAAGTAATCAAGAGTTTATCTATTCAACTTAGTAAGCTTGAGTATCCAAAAAGAAATCATCCGTCAAAATCACAAGTGTTAAAAATTCCAAAAATCGTAGAAAAACCAAACCAAAGGAACAATCAGGGCAGTTTAGCACATAAGAGCAACTTCTTAGCGCGTGGGGTAATTCTGTTTTCGCATCCAAACATCAAATTAGCACTTCGGGTCCAAACAGTAGCGTTTATTCCAAGATAAATCAGTGTTGACACGTTTTAGCGCATCAAAAAAATAGTCTAGCACATGGAAGCAACATCTTAGCGCGTGGAAACCAAAAATTAGTGCATAAAGTCCAATAGATAGCGCGTGATAGACCCAAGATAGCGCATAGATTTTTCAGCAACTAGAAAAACAATTTCAAATAGTCCAAAAACTTTAGCGCGTGTCTGGGGGCAGCCTAGCATGTGTGGTTATTCTTTTAGCGCATAAAGGAATTTCAATAGCACATATAGACTCTGTTCTAGCGCGTGATCCAAAACAGAAAAACAGAGAGCAAAACCGGAAAAATTTTGAAATTTTCAAAAACATTTTTTTAATGCCTTTTTCCATCAATATCATCTTTCATCAAAACAGAGTGACAAACAAACCATTAAAACTATTTCTTGCATTAAATTTGTGTCAAAACAAACGTTGTCAGAATCCAAAACGAATCGCGCCATAAATGATGTCTCTCCTATCATAATCCAGAAATTTCATCATCAGTATCAACAGAATCCTTTACCATCTTACGGATTTTTATCTCAAAACACTTGTTTAAAATTCTCAAGTTGTCAAATCCAGTTTCCAGATCAGGAAGCTTTTAATCCATATCATTTGACACACTTTGTCATGAAGGGGCATCTAAAAGCCTTCACTTTGATAGAGTAAGATTTGAACTTTTTCAAACAAGAATCAATTGAATCCAAACCAATCAAAGGAAACCATTGATCACTCATGCATGACTAATCCCCTTATTCTGAGAAGAAAGAACCTTTATCACAACATCACGTTAAAGAAACAACAACCTAGTTTTTCCAAATTCATCAAAAGAAACAAGTTCTTATACATCAATCATCAACTATTCCAATCTCATCGGGTATTCCTACATCACGTCAAACGTCATATCCAAAACAAATCTAGTGAATTTGATAAGGAACCCTTGAAAACAAGAGCATACTGTCAAAAGTCTGCTTTTAATCAAACCATAAACTGTAGCGGAAAGATCAATCCAGCATTTTGAGATGAACAAGTCTTTATCAAAAAACTAAGTTAAAGAAGAGACAACCTAGTCCTAAGACCCTTACCAAAAGGAGTAAATTTCTCTACATCAACCTATCAAAAACATCAACTTTGATCATTCATATGACCATTCATCATCAAACCGAGAAAATGAAACTCAGTCAAAGGAAATGAGTCCTAACATAAATCAAGATCAAGATATCATGGCTCTCCAATCTAATCCCATTTTTGATCAAGATCCCACCTATCAAGAATCTTATGATGATCCCCTAAAATTTTGGTATTCCATCCCCGATGATCCCCTTTCATCTCAAGAGCACAGTCCCATTCAACATCCACCTCCTAAGCAAGAGCATGATATCCCTTCCATCTCCTCCACTCATCTAATTCAAAATCAAGAGAAAAGCACAAACTCAAATGATATTACTCCAAGTCAAGATCAAGATCAAGGAATTTCTTCATCCTCCAAATCTATCTTAGGTCCTTTCATTCCAAAGTCAAACTCTTCTTCTTCTAAATCTATCTTAGGTCCTTTCATTCCACAATCAAACTCTCCACCCCTTTCATCCATCTTGGGTCCTTACTTCCCTCCATCCACAAATCCATCACCTCAAATGATCCATAAGCAAGATCCACAAAGGCACACATCTTTGAACTTCTTTCAACCCTCTATCTAAACATCTTTCCAAAACTATTCTTCTATCATTTCCTCTATCTATTTAGGGTCCTTTTGTTCCAAAATTCAATTTTCCTCCATCTCTTCATCACTTCTCAAGTACCAACACTCATCCTAAAAACATTTCTATCTATCCTTGCACAAATCTTCAAACATTCTATCTATTATCCAACACCCCTTTCATTCAATCCTTCGCATAAAATCTTTCATCTGTGAGATAGGAATTTGTGTCATTTTGTCACATACTTGCCCATGCTTGAATCTCATGTTCAGTCCTTTTCCTAGATATCTATTCATGAAATGCTTCAGAATCCGAGGTTGTTCCTCTTTAACATTTTCTTTTGGTTGGGATACACACTCAATCCAAAAAAGAACCACTTATCGTATCTTGGTACCGACATCTTTTGATTACTATATCTCATATACTTAATCGATTGCTCTAAATCATTGCGATCTCTTAAATTGAAGACATGGCTAGTGAAAAATCTAAAATCTTGCTTCAGTGCCACTTTAACTATCAGACCCATGTAAGTTTTATCACTTACAAGCCAATGCAAGAAAAATAAAGAGAAAAAAAAAAAAAAAAGTATCAAAAGCATGAGCAAGAAAATGAATATCAAGAAAAGCAAAATGCAATGAAATGCAATATCAAAATGATTGGCTATGGGAATATGCAAGTCACTCCATCGGGGCTATGGATGCCTGGCTAGCAATGGAGCAATATTTGTGAAATTACAACGATAACCTCGTCGGAGCTATGGACGCTTGCTGGTAGCGAGGCTCTATCCAGGATGCTTTTGAAGTCAAGGTAACTCATGTAGCTAGCCATGTTGGATTTTGAAGATTACAATGATCATATGAGCCAGAATGAACCCACTTGCACACACATGGGTAATCAAAGACTAAGTACCTTGATCCAGTTTGGGATTCTTCTTCCCTTTTGAGTTTGCTTCCTAGTTGCTAGAAATGTTCAGTTGAGATTTCCAGAGGTTCTAAGTGTGGATTGGGTCTCTATCTTTGAAAAGTTCAAAAACACTTATTCAGATGGTGCTAAATACTATGACAATCTTACATATCACCTTTTTGCAAATGGAAACCTCTATGCTTGGGGGTAAAGTTCATCCACTCTATTCTTCCTACCATATCTCCCATGTCCTCTAATCCATATCCCTTATCCTATCTATTCATATCTTCTATCATCCAATTATTTCTACAATCTTGCTTCACTCTAATCCATATCCCTTATCCTATCTATTCATATATTCTATCATCCAATTCTTTCTACAATATTGCTTCACTCTAATTCATATCTATCTATCCTATCTATTCATTGCTTCCATTATCCAGTGCTATCTATATCCTATCTCTATCCATATCCCCTTTTTCATCCTTGATCTTGATCAAAACTATGGACAACAAATCTATTTCCACCTCAATGGTTTTAGTCATCCATTCATCCATTCCTTGTCTTGATATACATTGGGGCAACCAAATACATCTTTCTTCTAATCCAAAAAATCAAAATATCCAAAAAATCAAAAAAATCAAAGCATGAACACATGGACCATCAACAATAGGAAAACTCTCAAAGCCTGCAATCAAACTTATCACATGTCTTGTTAATCGATTCATTACTTGAAATCAACATCAACATCAACATGTCTTATAAAAGGATAGGTACACTCAAAACCAGACAGATCGGTCTTATATGGGGTACTCACTCTTTGAAACCAGACATTCTTATCAATCATTGACCAAATCATAACAATGACATCAGTTAGTATGACTGTTGGATTTTTATTATAGTTAGCCTTATCTTTATCAATTGATGGAAATACATGTTTCACAAATCATATTGTACATATCATATCCACCCATCTGAGACATCACCAGAAATTCACAAATGCTTATCAATCTTGGACATACTTAGTGTAGTCAGTGTCCTTGGTTTATCTAAAACAATTATCCAAATCATATCCCACCATGGCTTGGTGATCAGTGTACATATCCATATCAAATTAGTATCAACAATAAGGGGAAAAATCCTAACCTCGCTAGGGGCATTTCGCCTTCAAGATTTTCAATAGCAAACCAAAAACGTAGCAAGACAACAAGGATCAAAACAACCAACAAATGCCAAACGACAATGCGAGAAGGCTCAACATCACAGACTTGAACTAATTTCAACTAAACAAAGATCTATTTGCAAGATGTTTTAATTGACAAGAATACATTCCAAATAGCATGCATGCTTACTTATGGTTGTTAATTTTTGCTTATCATATCTCCTAAGTGACTCAAGGATGTCTTATGACTAGAGAAGAAAGGAAGGAGTGTGATGTTTTATTTGTCTTCTATCTATGAGTGAAGTCTTTTATCATGCAAATTTGTCCTACGAAGCAATCAGGTGGCATATCACTGAGGACATTTCAGATTTGTATGGGACAAAGGTTAACTCTTGTCTGTTTACACAATACGCACTCAGGTCGTCCTGGTTCAATTATACCTTGACACTTGTGCTATCTTGCAAAATCAAAAATTATGTAAATTTTTCTCAGGTCATTATGGTTCAATTATACCTTTATGCTTGTATGAATTTTCAACATATCCTAAACAAATCAATGCTCAATGATGATATCTACAAAGAAAGCAAACAAATGGCTATATCAGATGGCAAATGCAGAATGAGGATGCTACCAAAAACATAGTTACATATCATTTTACACATAGTTACATATCATTTTACACATAGTTGCATATCATTTTACACATAGTTACATATCATTTTACAATTAGTTGCATATCATTTTACAATTAGTTGCATATCCTTTTACAATTAGTTGCATATCATATCATACATCTCATTTTCAAAATATCATTCAGCATTCATCATTGCATGCCTCGCATGCATATCTATCACATCATCATGGAATCTTTCTTCACTTTCATATCTCTATCATTCTTCCAACCTATCTTCTATCATTCTTCTAAACTATCTTCATCATTCTTCCAAACTATCTTCTATCATTCTTCTAAACTATCTTCTATCATTCTTCCAAACTATCTTCTATCATGTCTTATACAGGATGTATCTTTCCCGCAACCAGATGTTTTGATCAGCTCTTATACAGGATATATCATTCCTGAAACCAGATGTTTTGATCAGCTCTTATACAGGATATATTGTTCCTAAAACCAGACGTTTTGATCGGTCTTATACAAGATATATCATTCCTGAAACCAGACACTCGATCATCCATGTCTTATACAGGCAATATCATTCTTGAAACCAGACGCTCAATCATCCATATCTTATACAGGCGGTATCATTCCTGAAACCAGATGCTCAATCATCCATGTCTTATACAGGAGGTGTCATACCTGAAACCAGACTTGCTCTCATTCCAATCAATCTAATCAATCTTATCAAACCCATGCATGCCATCACTATCTACTCTTCTATCTTTCAAACAACATTCTTCTTCTTTCAAGAGATCATTCATGCTTTGTGTGCACGAATGATCTCCCGAGGGGGCATTATCATATCAAATCTCAACATCAAATCCAATATCAGTTTCCACATCAAAACAAAAATATCAAAATCAAACTCACATCAACAACATGAAACAATTTGCTCATCTACATCAAGTTCAAAATCCTATCATTTCATATCAACTTGTAAAACAACTCAAGTTATCAAAAACCATATCAAAACTTGTAACACAACTCAAGTCTCCACAATCACATAAACTTGTAAAACAACTTAAGTTTCCCACCCATATCAGCTTGTAACACAACTCAAGTTTCCAACCCATATCAGCTTGTAACACAAATCAGGCTTCACACATTGAACTTGAAACAAGGTAAGCAAATCATCAAATCAAATCAAACGATTTTCAAAAAAATTGATTCATCTCCCAAGGGGGCATCACACATCAAATCGAATCTGGGACATGATTGGCAAATCAAAAGAACGACACAAAAATTGCATTTGATCATAAATCATGATAAAACACATCATTTTCTTTGAAATAACATGTGCGCACACGTCACTTCAAAGAGGGGCAAAATGTAGACGTATAAAAATGACCATATTCCTAAATTAATATTTTATGTTCATTTCTCTATTTAATTAAATCCAATTTAATTAAATTACTCACATTCCTCTATTTAATTAAGTAAATTACTCAATTTATTTAAATTAAATTCACTATATCCATTTAATGAATAAATTATTTTATTCAATTAAATCCCTCCTATCCACTTTTAATTAAATTCAAATTTAATTAAATAGGTATCCTAAATTGAATAAATCTAATTTATTTAATTTCTCCAAATTACAACCAAATTGAATTAAATTACTTTATTTCAATTAAATCCTATTATCCCTCCATCCACTTGCAAAATCCCAAACCCCTTCCTAATCCCTTCTAGAATCTTCTAATCACTTCTAATTAACCTAACCCCTCTTCTAAACTTTGTCACATCCCTAAGCAAAGGGAAGTCACTTCTCAAACCTCAAAGTCTTTGATAACCATTAAAGGTTTTCAACCTTCAACCACTTAAATCCTCAAAGTCTTTGATAGCCATTAAAGGCTTCCAACTTTCAACCACTTAATCCCCCAAAGTCTCCAATAACCATTAATGGTTAACTCAAACCCTCCTACATGGTTAAAACATTTGTTTTGACTCAACCTTCATCCAACCCAAGGGTCTCATCAAACCTTTAATGCTTTGACCATGATTATCTCTTAATCATTTGCACAAAGATTTATCCTTGGATTAAATCTTAATCTAATGGGTAAGCCTAACTTAGACTTGACCCTTACCCTCTAGATAACCATGAGGTCTTCTCAGGCCTTTAATTCCTCCAACCCCTTCTCTCAACCCAACCCTATGTTGACACTTGTCACCATTTCATTGGTGCAAATTGTGCACATGGATCCCCAACTTTCAAACTTGGCCCTTGATTAAACCATTCAATCTTGACCATCCATTGCCCTATTTTTGCTATAAATAGAGCTCTCATTCCTCCATAACAATCATCCTTCAAATTTGTAGCATCACACTTATGCTCAAATACATTCAAGCTGTCATTTCATATATGCTCATCATTTAGCCTCTCTTTAAATCAGGAAGTAGTCTAAATATGCATGTTTAGAATAATTTCTTTATCATTTTAGCTCAATAATAGACTAAATATAGTATGCTAGGATAGTATTCATACTAATCTTGTCATCTTATCATTTAGTTTATTGTATTTCTAGAATCAGACATAGCTTAGAATACGTCTCATACTAAAAATCTATCAGAGCATCCCTCGTTCTTGCATTTGCCATCCCGGAACCATTTTGCTCAGTAATCTGAGAGAAAAACATTGGTTTGAGGGACATTGTGAGATAGAGAACCATGGGACCCTCCTTGGGAAGCTGAGTAATACGTTATTACTCCATAGCTTGCATCAAGAAGTCCTCTGTGTGTGCGTGGACTAGTATTTAGCAATATTTTCACATATTGAGTTTTATCAGCCCACTTTTCCCGCATACACCGAGTACAGAAGATTGGAGATCTGAATGAAGAACAGATTGAGAAGCCCAGCAAGGAGGAAGATAAGTCTTTTGACAAGATTATTTTGAGCACATAGAGTCTACTTTAACATTTCAGATGTGAAGTTGTAGATATATTTTATTACTGTTATTTATTTTTGTAAGTGACAGGAAATCTCTTAACCGAGTGGACCTAACAGTCTTATTTGTAAATCCTCTAGCAAGGTAACATTTTGAATGAGTGTTTGAAATCCTTTGACAAGGTCACTTCTAACAAAGTGCAAGATTCTGATAGATCTAAGGGAAATCCCTTGACTGGGTCACATCTAGCAATGTGTTTATGTAATCTTTAACAGGATTGGCTTTTAACCGAGCATACTCTAGAAGAGTATGTTTTCTTAGTGGGTCCGAAATCACACAATGGTTTTTCCCTATTTGGGTTTCCATGTTAAATCTAGTGTTAAATGTGTTTTGATGTTTCAAGTTTATCAGTTTATGAGTTTGAATGATTTACAGTCATAGTTGCATATCAAGTAAGTTCTACCAAGGTTGAATTTGATGAATATTTTGTATTGTGAGTTTATCTGATTCACCCCCCCTCTCATCTAGCTAACAATTGGTATCAGAGCTAGAACTTCGAAAGAAAAGTTTAAAGGAACTTGAGGCAAGATCCGAAGATGTATAAAAGGGATGCACCAAAGTTGAACAAGTCAAGTTTCTCCACATGGCAGAAAAGGATGAACGTGTACTTATTAGGAATTGGAGAATATGCAACATATTATCTGGAGAATGATTACACTGCACCTAGCACCTACCCAATGACAATGGAAGAGATAAAGGCAAAGCAAGAACATATTCAATCAATGATTGAAGTAACATCAGCATTGACTGACTCAGAGTTTAATGATCTAGAAGGTTGTAATGATGCCAAAGCTATGTGGAATAAGCTTATATTTGTGTATGGTGGTGATGAACATGTTCAAAGAGAAAAAGTAGATAGACTAAGAGGACAACTTGAATCCATGAGAATGAATGAAGGTGAGAACATAATCCAATACAGTACAAGGTTAAAGGAAACTGTCAATCAAATCAAAGGAGCGGGAGGAACTATTGAAGAAAAGGATGTAACAAGTAAGTTGTTGAGAACACTTCTACCTGCTTATGCCATTCGAATCTCTACAATTAATGAATTAAGGTTTGTACCAAACATGCCAGTCTCTTTGGATGCTACTATCGGTAAGCTACATGCTTTTGAGTTGAGTAATTTTGATAACAATGGGTCTTCGGTTAACAAAGTTGAATCTACATTCAGTTCTTTTCATCTTGGTGAATCTAATGATTACGATGATAGAATGTATAAGTATGCTGAAGGAAATCACAGTGGAGGAAGTGAGAGATTTTGCAAAAACATGGAAGAAGTACACAAACTATATGAGGAAATCAGAAAGCAAGAAGAGTTTGAAGCATTATTGGCCAGAAGGTTACTAAGAGGCAAAGGTAAGTATAAAGGAAAGTTACCTTTGAAATGTTTTAACTATGATAAAATTGGACATATATCTTCAAACTATCCTGACAAAGAATCCAGTGAAAAGAGAATACCGAGATGATAGATAGAAAGACAACCAATACAGAGGGCACCGAGACTTCAGAAGGAGAGATAGAAAGACATGCCTAGTAGCTGATGAGGAATCCAATGATGATAAATTTGATGGGATTGAGACAAAGGAAGTTGTATATGTGGCTATTAAAGATGGATCAGATGAAGAAAGGTATGAAGAAAAAGCCTTAATATCACACATAAATAATAATGATTCTTGGATCATAGATAGTGGATGCTTACATCACATGACTGGTGATAAACACAAGTTTGTTAAATTAGAAGATTATGATGGAGGTTATGTAAGATTTGGTAATGATGCACCATGTCCTGTGAAAGTTAAAGGATCTATCACACTTCTTAACAATGCTAAATGTGATGATGTATATTGGGTTGAAGGTCTGAAATACAATTTGTTGAGTGTAGCATAGCTAAACAATACAGAATACTGAATAGAATTTCAGAAAGGAAATGTCAAAGTTCATGACAAACATGGAAAGTTGGCTGCTATCAGGACTCAAACAAGAGGTAATACTTTTCATCTTGACTCAACTTGGAATGATTGCCTGTATGCAAAAATAGAAGATACCTGGTTATGGCATAAAAGGTTTTGTCATGTAAATTTTGATAACCTAATCAAAATAAGTAACAAGCACCGAGTAAGAGGTCTACTGAGCTTGGAAAAACCTGAGAATGCAATATGCTGAGGATGCCAGATGGGTAAGATGACAAAATAAATCTTTACAAGTAAGTCTTACACTTCTAAAGGAATTTTAGATCTTGTACACACTGATCTTTGTGGTCCTATGAAAGTTCAAAGTTATTATGGTGATAAATACTTCATATTATTTGTGGATGATTACTCAAAGATGATGTCAGTTATGTTTTTAAAAGAGAAATCAGAAGCCTTTCAAATATTCAAATGGTATAAGGTAAGAGTTGAAAATGAAATAGGAAGACAGTTGAAATGTCTAAGATTTGATAGAGGAGGAGAGTTCATTTCAAATGAACTTAACTTATTCTGCAATGATCATGGTATAAAGAGACAAGTGTCTGCACCGAGAACACCACATCAAAATGGGATAGCTGAAAGAAGAAACAGATCAATTGTATATTGTGCCAGAACTTTGATGATAGAAAAGAGAGTACCTCAAATATTTTGGAGAGAAGCAATAAGTACTAAAATTTACACCCTGAACCGAGTACAACTGAAGAAAGGAACTATGAAGACACCGTATGAAATCTAGTATGACAAGAAACCAAATGTAAGTTATTTTAAAATATTTGGAAGTAGATGTTATGTTCACAAAGATGACAGAAATGGAAAATTTGATCAGAAAAGTGAGGAAGGAACATTTCTTGGTTATTCCTCTAGGAGTAAAACATTTAAATGTCTGATCAAATCATCTAACAAAATAGTGGAAAGTGCAAATGTGAAAATTGATGAATTTACAAAAAGGAATGATGAAGGAGACTCCAAAGAACTAGAAGATTATGAAGAGTTTGTATATGTACAACTGAGAAGTCTAACCAAGAAAGCCGATGAAGAAAATACTCAGTTACCGAGTGATGAAGAAGATCATACAAAGCCTATTGAGCCTATATTAGCAAAATATGTCAAAAGAAATCATGAATCAAGTCAGATTATAGGAGATAAGGATGCTCCAGTGATGACAAGGAACAAACTGAGATAAAACACATGTCTAATATTCGAGTTTGAACCAAGGATAGTAAAAGAGGCATTAAGAAATGAAGATTGGGTGAATGCTATGACAGAAGAGATTGAACAAATCAAGAAAAATGAAACATGGACACTAGTCCCAAGACCAAAAGAGAAAAAAGTAATTGGTACAAAGTGGATTTTCATAAATAAGCTAAATGAAAAAGGTGAGGTCATTCGGAATAAAGCAAGACTAGTTTGCAATGGTTATGCTCAAGAAGAAGGAATAGACTATGGTGAGACTTTTGCACCTGTGGCAAGACTTGAAGGAGTGAGAATATTGTTGGCATATGCTGCTTACAAAAATTCCAAGGTATATCAAATGGATGTTAAATCTGCATTTTTGAATGGTATACTAGAAGAAGAAGTTTATATTGAATAGCCTGAAGGATTTATTGAAGTAAAGAATAAAGATCAAGTATGTAAGTTGAACAAAGCTTTATATGGCTTAAAGCAAGCACCTAGAGCATGGTATGAAAGGTTGCACTCTTACTTAATCAAGATTGGATTTATGAGGACTAGTGAAAAAAATATGTATATGAAGAATGATGAGGATAATGGAATACTGATTTCAGCCATATTTGTTGATGATATTATTTTTTGTGGAAATGATTCTTTATGCAAGAACTTTGGAAATGAAATGTGCAAAGAATTTGAGATGTCATTAATCGATGAAATAAATTATTTTATAGGTTTACAAATATTGCAAATGAAAAATGGGATTTTCATTACTTAATCCAAGTATATAAAGGAAATCTTGAAGAAATTTGGAATGGAGGATTCTAAACCTGTAAGTACTCCTATGACTACTAATTGTAAACTATCAAAGAATGATGAATCTGCATCTGTTGATGAGACACTTTACCGATCTATTATTGGAAAGTTGCAATATGTAGTTCACAACAAGCCTGATATAGCACATGCAGTAGGTATAGCTGCAAGATTTTCTGCAGATCCCAAAGAAACCCATATGACAGCAATCAAGAGAATTTTCAGATACTTGAGAGACACTAAAGATTATGGTTTACCATATAAAAAGAGGAATGATTTTGACTTAAAAGTCTATACTAATGCTGATTGGGAAGGAAATATTGATGACAGGAAAAGCACAAGCGGTGGAGCTTTCTTTTTGGGAGAAATACTTGTGAGTTGTCTTAGCAAGAAATAAGGATGCATTTCACCGTCAACAACTTAAGCTGAATATGTCACTGTAGCATTGAATTGTACCAATATAGCATGGCTCAAACAACTGTTGGAAGGTATGAATGAGATAGTTACCGAGCCAGTAACTATATTTTGTGATAATACAAGTGCTATTAACATTTCAAAGAATCCAATAATGCACTCTAAGACAAAGTATATCTCTATAAAGTATCATTATCTAAGAGAAGAAGTTCAAGAAAAGAAAGTTGTGCTGGAATATGTTAGCACAAAGGAACAAATAGCAGACATCTTCACAAAGCCACTGCCAAGGGACACTTTTGAGTATCTTAGAAGTAAGTTAGGGGTCCTACCCCTATCTAGTACTCACTGACAGAGTTTGGTGAAAGCATCAATTCTATGACTCTACAAAATTATGTTTGTGAGTTGATGTTGATTTACACACTTTAGGAGGTTGCCTAAAGTTGTGTAGGAAACAGTGAATGAAGACAAGATGCTCTAACCGAGACTGAGATTATAAATTTGTATATGTTTTAACAAACAAGGAAATTACTTCACAGGGGAAGTAATCATGGATTAGTTTTACTTTTGGCATTGTTGTCAAAGGGGGTGAAGACTAATGACAGGGGGAGAAGATCACAGGAGAAGTTTATAGCTCAAGGATAACAAGAGAAGAATAACAAAAGTCTAAATCAATTGGAATAAATCAAGTTGGTAATGCCATCAATGCCAAAGGGGGAAATTCTTAGCATTACAATAAGTTTGTTGGTATGATGATATTGAGAAGGTTGTTGGAGATTGATGATATAATTGGTAAAGGATGATTACTGTCTTAATAATATTATTTTGTCATTGATGTCAAGCAATTGATTTTCTAATTCAGTATGATGTTGCCATATCTCAAAGAGTATGTTTTGATGAGTATAAAGATGTCGGTAAGTGACACAGTAAGAATGTAAAAATGAAGGGGAGTAATAAGTTATTCAATGGGCAACTATTACCGAGTTAGACAATGATGAGATTATGTTATTTTGATTGTTTTGATATCCTATATATGTGTATTCAAAGACTAAATAAGAAGGAGAAAATATTTCATGTAATAGAATGAGTAAAGGTTTGATACTGTTCTATTTTGCCGAGCAAGGAGCTAGTCGGTAAACACCAAGGCTATTAGTGTCAGTTAAAGAAGAAAGAAGTTACCAAGTAAAGTTCTGTATTTACCGAGTATCAATCGAGTAGTAACAAAATGCATTGGATGAATAAATACATTATTAAATGAAGGATGCCAATAAGCAGGAGATTTATAGAAGATTGGAATGTCATGCAAGAAGTTTGTTAAGGATCAACAACAATGAAAATTCAAGAGTTGGATCTACAACACAGATTGAATGATCATCACCAAGCACAAGTACCAAGGAAGGAATACAAGTTTCAAGGCAAGATAAAATGTTTTCCAGTTCGAAGGATTCAATGAACTTAGTCAAGTTTGAAGATCTGATGGCTAAGATTAATCATGGGAAATGTGATTAAGGAGATTAAGTGGTTAGGAATTGCTTATAAATAAGGAAAAGTTGATGAAGAAAGGATGCAGGCAAATAGAAGAGCAGTGATACTGCAGAGGTGATTACCGAGTACAGAAGATTGGAGATCTGATTGAAGAATAGATTGAGAAGCCCAGCAAGGAGGAAGATAAGTCTTTTGACAAGATTATTTTGAGCACATAGAGTCTGCTTTAACATTTCAGATATGAAGTTGTAGATATATTTTATTACTATTATTTTTTTTTTTTAAGTGACAGGAAATCTATTAACTGAGTGGACCTAACAGTCTTTTTTGTAAATCCTCTAGCAAGGTAACATTCTGAATGAGTGTTTGAAATCCTTTGACAAGGTCAGTTTTAACAAAGTGCAAGATTTTGATAGATCTGAGGGAAATCCCTTGACTGAGTCACATCTAGCAATGTGTTTATGTAATATTTAACAGGATTGGCTTTTAATCGAGCATACTGTAGAAGAGTATATATTCTTAGTGGGTCCAAAATCCCATAGTGGTTGCTCCCTATTCGGGTTTCCACGTTAAATCTGGTGTTAAATGTATTTTGATGTTTCAAGTTTATCAGTTTATGAGTTTGAATGATTTACAGTCATAGTTGCATATCAAGTAAGTTCTATCAAGGTTGAATCTGATGAATATTTTGTATTGTGAGTTTATCTGATTCACACACACCCCTCCCCCCACCTCTCATCTAACTAACACCAGCTACTGGTCAAAAGAGGTAAGGACAAAATATCCTATGAATACTGGTATGGTAGATCACTGAATGTTAGTTACTTGAAAAAATTTGGTAGCAGATGTTTTATTAAAAGAAGTGATTATATTAGAAAGTTTGATGCCAAAAGTGATGAAGGCATATTTCTTGGCTACTCTACCAAGAGCAAAGCTTACAAGTTCTACAACAACTGGACTAAGAAGTGTAAGGAAGTTAAGTAGCGGAAACAACTTCCTACACTAACCTTGAGAGGAGGGTAATGCAAAACTTTTTCAGATCATTACAACAGTTATAGAAAATAGAAATAGATATAATAACATTCATACCACAACACAATGATTTACGTGGGGAAAACCCTTTCGGGAGAAAAACCCCACCCTCCAAAAGTAGCTCAATATTTTATTCAGCAATCAAAACAGATTACAACATACTTGCAGAGCAAGCTCTTCGCAGGAGTACCACTAATCAGAGATTCCGAGGCAACTCAATAGCCATAAGACTCTTACACACAACCTCTATCTCACACACCTCATAAATAGGAGATACAATACAAGAAACCGTCAAACGGTATTACAAAACCATGGGCTAAAACCACCCAATAAGGTGTAGCCGACCTTATCTCCCTTCTAGATGCCCTATGACATGTTAAAGCACACATCAACATGTGTCGCTCCCTTTTACAACTCATTTATGTATCCGATACAAATTATTTTTTCCTATTTCAGGAGTACAAACTTTCGGAGGCCATAACTTGAGAACCGAGTGTCCGATTGATGAACCGTTTGAAGCGCCGGAAAGCTCACGAAGTGCTCTATCACCTCGTAACCGGCTTCGCCGGTTACGGCCACTTTTCAGGGCATTTCGGAGCCTCTAAAGTCCCCAAAATTAAGTTTAAATATTTTATTGCACCCCTCCAAGACGAAAACATTAATATCTTCAAAACTAGCTGTGACTTTGCGACGCAACTTTACCGGAATGCTTATCTAGCCAACCAGAAGCTTCAGGGAGAGTTTCGCACCATTTCGTGCTCAAATGAAAACTTACTATAAATAGTAACCTCACATAAATGCAAGGTTGAGACACCATTTTTCCCAACAAGAAGATCATTGAAAGTGTCAATGTCTGAGTAGATGAATTTCCTAAAAAAATTGAAGAAACCAGCAAGAAGAAGGAAGAAGAAGAACCAAACATATTTTTTTTGGAACCGGAACCGGTAAAGCCAGAAGTTGGAGAACTAAACACAAAATCCCCAGTTCAACCAGAATAGGAAGGTCCACCAAAAGATGAAGAAATTGAAGAAGAAGATGAACCTGAAAAATCAAGATCAATTTATTCCAAGGTATGTCAGACTCAATCACAGCCCCAATCAGATTATTGGAGACAAGAATGAAGGTGTGTTAACTAGAAGAAGGCTAAGAGAAAATTCTTTTATGATCTCCACCATTGAGCCTAGAACAGGAAAATAAGCTTTTACAGATGAAGACTGGATCAAGGCAATGAAAGAAGAACTTGATTAGATAGAGAAGAATAATACATGGGCATTGGTCCCCAAAACTAGAAAACAAGAATGTAATAGGCACAAAGCGGGTATTCAGAAACAAATTGAATGGAGATGGAGTAGTGGTCATGAATAAAGCTAGATTGGTATGCAAAGGATATGCACAAGATGAAGGTGAAGATTATGGTGATACATTTGCACTAGTAGCAAGATTGGAAGGAGTAAGGACTCTACTTGCATTTGCAGCATACAGAGGATTTAAGGTATATCAGATGGATGTTAAATCAACATTCTTAAATGGAATATTGGAAGAAGAAGTCTACATAGAATATCCAGATGGTTATGCATTAATATAAGAAAAGGATATGGTGTTCAAGCCACATAAGGCACTATATGGATTGAAATAAGCACCAAAAGCATGGTATGAAAGATTGCACTCTCACTTAGTAAAGATAGGTTTTCAAAGAACTAGTGAAGATAGTAACATATATCTCAAGATAGAAGGAGATAAAATGTTGGTAGGTGAGGTATTTGTTGATGATATCATTTTTGGAGGTAATGATGATATGTGTCATGATTTTGCTAATGAAATGAAGAATGAATTTGAGATGTCACTGGTAGGTGAGATAAAAAAATTCATAGGTTTGCAAATCCAACAAATGAAGGAAGGTATTTTTATTACTCAATCCAAGTATGTGAAAGAAGTGTTGAAATTTTTTGGAATGGGAGATTGTAAACCAGTTGGAACACCAATGGTTACAGGCTATAAATTATCAAAGGAAGATTATTTTTCACCAATTAATGAAAATGAATATAGATCCATGATAGGTAAGATACATAATGTTGTCCACAGTAGACCAAACATTACTCATGCAGTAGGATTGGTTGCTAGATTTCAGAAAGATCCAAAGGAGTCACACATGATTGCAACCAAGAGAATTTATAGATACTTGAAAGGCACAATAGATTATGGATTATGGTATCCGTAGGCAGGAGACTTTGACTTAAAAGTCTATACCGATGCAGATTGGGAGGGCAATGTTAATGACAGGAAAAGTACAACCGAAGAAGCATTTTTTCTTGGAGGCAGATTAGTGTCTTGGAGCAGCAAGAAACAGAGTTGTATCTCTCAATCAACAATAGAAGCTGAGTATGTTTCAGCTTACATGAATTGTATCCAGGCAATCTAGATGAAACACATATTGGAAGGTTTCAAGCTGAAGATATCTGAACCGGTAAGAATTGTTTATGATAACACCATCACTATAAATATTTATAAGAACCTAGTGTTGCATGCTAAGAAAAAGCATATAGAGCTGAAGTATCATTTCCTGAGAGAGAAAGTTCAAAGCAAAGATGTATCACTAGAGCATGTTTCCATTAAAGAATAACTAGAAGATATTTTTACTAAACCTATACCTAAGGCTACATTTGAATATCTTAGAGGTAAGTTAGGGGTTGTACCCCTACATGAAGTCAACTAAGCATATGTGGAAGACATCGATCCTAGAGCCTATTGAAAATATTGAAGAATGATTAGTGAAGAATGGAGCTACTCCACAGGGGGAGAAACTAATTACAGATTGGTGAAGAATGGATGAGAACAAGAATGGTTTACCTTCACTTTGGCATTAATGTCAAAGGGGGAGAAGAAATGTATATGATTGATAGCCTCATATGATAAGGAGAGAAGACAAATTGCAGACCAGTTACCAACTGAAGACATGAAGATACAGTTGAAGGATAGTTTATGTTGTAAGATGTAAACTAGGATTCCTATACGTTTGTGTATGCTTTACTCTCAATCATAACAATCAATTAGTAATGATATTTGTATTTCCATCAATGCCAAACGGGGAGAATTTTGGACATGGCATGAAGATTGCATTGGAGAAGTATAGTGTTGTCATTGATGTCAATTGCAACCGGTAATGAAGCAGTAAAGAAACTGGTAATGAAGCAATGTTGCAACCGGTAATGAAGCAGTAAAGCAACTGGTAATGAAGCAATGTTGCAATCGGTATTGAAGTAGTGAAGTTCAATCGGTAACCCTAACCAGTTCAATGAGTTTTGAAAAGGTTTTGGCGCTTAACGATAACTATTTATCTTGAGAATGATCAAATTCATAGTATGAAGTGAAAAATGCGTGATGCATTACAAGATTCAAAGTGCGCTAATCTAGGAGCAGTTGTAGATTCCTAGAAGAATGTGAAGTTGATTGCATGTAATCTAACAGTCAAGATTGAACCGATGTGTTTATAATTTGTATGAGATTGTGGTGCAGGTGCACTTAGAAGACCAAAGAACTCAATGAATCCATTAAATACTTTTGAAGGTCTTAGGAGTGAAGGAACAATAAACTATGATGTATTGAAGCCCATTATGGCTTTTTATGAAGAAAAATGTAACAAGTTTGTAATTTGTCCTAAAGGGCCTGGTAAGGACCTTAGGACCAACAAAAAAGATGTAATAGGAGTTTAGGGATTAGAGAGTCTAGAAGGTTTAGAAAAGTTTAATAAAACATTTCATGACCTTGAGTGTCAATAGCTAGGAGTTTTTGATCAAATTATGTCATTTTACATACTTGACAAATTAGAATATTTGAAAGGCAACGACTAGGTAGTTTTGGAGGGAAATTAGTTTTTAGAAGTTAAATGCTTTAACCATGAAATGTAACCAATATAAAGTGGTTGATATAGTTAAGGGGAAGTTATAAAAGGTTCATGTAATTATTTGTATGACAGATCATGCTAGTGTACGTACTAAGAACCAAGAAAATCAGTAAAACACTTTATTCTCTGCCATTTTTTATGTTTGGTGCATTATAATTTTGGTTTTAATTGGTGGTGTTGATCTCCAAAGCTTTGAAAACTTGTAGGAACCATAGATACACTATTTTATGCACTAAAGATTCATTTTTGGTTTTAGTTTTACACATTTGGGCTGACTGTCTCACAATTTTCTTGCATTTTTCATAACAGATGGTAGTTTCTCTATGAACGGAGTCATTCCATGAATTCTTGAGGCCTAAAATTCATGGAATGACATTTTTCTAAGATGTAATATAGAAATATAATAGGGTATGTGCAAATAAGGTCGAGAGAAGGGTGATCACCATAAAACAATGAGCAAAAATGCATTGAAATTGCTTGCTAAGGAGCAGAAGTAGAAAATCCAATTTAAGGAGGTGTCTATTTTATGATTTTAAGTGTTTAAGTATGCCTAATACAAAGTGAATACATCATCATTTGGGTGGTATAGTGTCTGGAAGAGGGGTATGTGTGAAACCCTACTTTTAAGGGTTTGTGGAAGGCTAAAGTTGGGATCTTGCACTTAGGAAGGTTAAACCTTAAATGTAATTGCATTTTCCTTATTTTTGAACCATATTGGATGACTGTTGAGATTTTGGGAGTCAGGGAGTTAAAAAATTATATACTTCCTTTGCAAATTTACCATTTTTGGAGCCTAAAAATAGTGCATAGTTGCAGGATAGCATATACTTTCCAAAACAACCATATGTAATATTTTTATATGTCAAATGGAAGACAAATTGGTGTTGGAATATATCATTTTTTTGTTTAGTTTTTTGGAAAATTTGAGTGAAAACAATTCATTTTCCTCGCTGGGGGGTAATTGGGCAAATAGGCCTAGAAGGCTAAAAAGAGGGCTTTGCACTTAAACAAGTTCTTAGAACCACAAAAATAGTTGGAACACATTATTTGGAGGTAGTAAAAAAATTCCATACCTTTGGAATCATTTGGAGAAGTGTTGGTTTGCATTTGACCTATTTGAGCCATTTGGGTGCTAGTAGGCCTAGGGGTTTGAACCTTGTATTTCCCTTATAAATATTGAAGGTTCATTTATCACACCCTTCCTCTGCATTAGGTGGTATCAGAGCTTCAATTAGTATATCTTTAAGGAGGAAAACTAATAAACTAGAGCATGGTGCCTAAAAACCAAATGGCAAGAGAGATTGAAGAGTTGAAAGCAACCCTAAAACATAAGGAAAGAGAGAATAGAGAGTTAGAGGCAAGCAAAGAGAGGGAAGAAAGACAAATGAGAAGGGAGAGACTTCAATTGTTAGGAAGGATAGAAGCCTTAGAGAAAGAAAGAAGAGACCCTATAAGAGAAGAGAATCATGAAGACAATAATGAAGGAGAAGAGCAAGCACATGGGAGACATAGGGATTTCATAAGGTTGATTAAGGCAGTACAAGGTACTGGTATAAAGACACAAGTTGATTTTCCAATCTACCAAGGTAAGATGGAGAGTGAAGAAGTGCTTGGTTGGATAGAGGCACTTGAGAACTATTTTGATCTAGAGGATATAGATGGAGACAAGAAGGTGAAAATAGCAAAAGCAAGGCTAAGGGGACCAACCCTTACATGGTGGACAAGTATTCAAAATGAGAGAGAGGATAGGGGATTGAATAAAATCTCAGATTGGGAGAGGATGAAGACAATGGTGATAAGTCAATTTTTGCTGTCAGACTTGGCAATCCAGATAAAGATGAGGAGGAACAACTTGAAACAAAAGGACTTAGATGTAATGTCCTATACTAAACAATTTCATGCCTTGAGCATTAGGGGAGGAGCATAAGATGAAGATGAGAAGGTGGTTAGATACATCAGTGGCCTCAAGTATAATATTAAGAATGAGATAGGGTTTAATATGCTAAGAACCCTTGGAGAATGTTTTCAGTTAGCAGTGAGAGAAGAAGAGAAGTTGAAGAGGAAGAATGAAATACAAGGAAACAATATAGGAGGTGGATTCATGAGAGGAAGAGGAGGAAGAACAAATCAGACTTGGGAAGAAAAGGATAAAGACAAGGGGACTACTTCAGAACCAAGAGGAGGATACAACCATAGAGGTGGAAGATTTGGAGTAGGAAGAGGAAGTGGAATTTTTCAAGGCAAGTGTTTCAACTGTAAAGAGGTAGGTCATCAATCCTTTAGGTTTCCTAGGTGGATTGAATCAGATACAGAAAAAGAGAGAAGAGTGGGTTTGTCACAAGAAGAAGAGAAGAAGGAAGATGGCGAACCAGTGCTAGCATATCCAGAGACAAGGGGAGAATTCATTATGGTGAGACAAGGTGAGAAAATACATGAACCAAAGGTGAACATTTTCAGAACATATTGTTTGAGCAAGGGTAAATTATGTCAATCGATTATAGATTCTGGTTCACATAACAATTTGGTTTCAGTTGATATGTTGACTAAGTTGGGATTGACAATAGTGGATCATCCTAACCCTTATAAGACCACTTGGGTTGATCAAGTGTTGAATGTGGAGGTTAGACAAAGAGATCTTGTTAATTTTCAATTGGTCCCTATCATGATCAGGTAATGTGTGATATCATACCTATGAGTTGTGGACATATAAGTTTGGGTAGACCATGGCAATGGGCAACAAGAACTCTTCATGACGGTTACTCAAATGCCTACATTGTGCATAAGTGTGGACAAATATATAAGTTACAACCTCTAGATTACAAGAGTAATGACAAGATGGTGATGTGTTTTGGAAGCAACATTCCATTGAATGAGCAGGGTAGAGATGAGTATGATACTAGTTGGGGGTAGCAAACCCAAGGCAACAAAACATTGGTTATGATAGAGAAGCAGAACAATCCTAAAAGAGAAGCTGATTGGGACTTGAAATATGTTGAAATAGGCACTATTAAGTGTCCATTAGAAGGTTAGATGAAGGGAGAACAGATAAGGTGGTGCAGCAAACAACAAACCACTATGAAGGAGCAAAGTCAGATGGGGCAGCAAGGCAGCAATCTGATCCAAAAATAGGGTCAAATACATTTTGTTTTCATTCTAATATTTTTGGTAAAGTGAGTGCAGGTGATGGCAGGAAAAATATCACATTGGGAGGCCAACCAATGAGGAGGCATTGGCCAGTTGATGGAGGCAAACTCAAACCAAACTCTTGGGACAAGAGTTTTTTCATTTTTGGGGAGCATGGTGCAGGTGCACTTAGAAGACCAAAGAACTCAATGAAGCCATTAAATACTTTTGAAGGTCTTAGGAGTGAAGGAACAATAAACTATGATGTATTGAAGCCCATTATGGCTTTTTATGATGAAAAATGTAACAAGTTTGTAATTTGTCCTAAAGGGCCTGGTAAGGACGTTAGGACCAACAAAAAAGATATAATAGGAAATTAGGGATTAGAGAGTCTAGAATTTTTAGACAAGTTTAATAAAATATTTCATGACCTTGAGTGTCAATAGCTAGGAGTTTTTGATCAAATTATGTCATTTTACATACTTGATAAATTTGAATATTTGAAAGGCAATGACTAGGTAGTTTTGGGGGGAAATTATTTTTTAGAAGTTAAATGCTTTAACCATGAAATGTAACCAATCTAAAGTGGTTGATATAGTTAGGGGGGAGCTATAAAAGGTTCATGTAATTCTTTGTATGACAGATCATGTCGGTGTATGGACTAAGAACCAAGAAAATCAGTAAAACAATTTATTCTCTGCCATTTTTTATGTTTGGTGCATTATAATTTTGGTTTTAATTGGTGGTGTTGATCTCAAATGGTTTGAAAAGTTGTAGGAACCATAGATACACTATTTTATACACTGAAGATTCATTTTTGGTTTCAATTTTACACATTTGGGCTTACTATCTCACAGTTTTCTTGTATTTTTCATAATAGATGGTAGTTTCTCAACAAATGGAGTCATTCCATGAATTAGTCAGGCCTGAAATTCATGGAATTACATATTTCTAACATGTAATATAGCAATCTAATAGGGTATGTGCAGATAAGGTCAAGAGAAGAGTGATCACCATAAAACAATGAGCAAAAATGCATTGAAATTGTTTGCTAAGGAGCAGCAGTAGCAAATCCGACTTAAGGAGGGGTCTATTTTATGATTTTAAGTGTTTAAGTATGCCTAAGACAAATTGAATCCATCATAATTTGGGTGGTATAGTGTTTGGAAGAGGGGTATGTGTGAAACCCTACTTTTAAGGGTTTGTGGAAGGCTAAAGTTGGGATCTTGCACTTAGGAAGGTTAAACCTTGAATGCAATTGAATTTTACCTAGTTTTGAACCATATTGGATGACTTTTGAGAGTTTGGGAGTCAGGGAGTTAAAACATTATATACTTCCTTTGCAAATTTACCATTTTTGGAGCCTAAAAACAATGCATAGTTGCAGGACAACATATACTTTCCAAAACAACCATATGTAAGATTTTATATGTCAAAGGGAAGCCAAATGGGTGTCTGAATATATAATTTTTTAATTTAGTTGTTTGGAAAAGTTGAGTGAAAACAATTGATTTTCCTTGTTGGGGGGCTAATTGGGCAAATAGGCCTAGAAGGCTAAAAAGAGGTCTTTGCACTTAAACAAGTTCTTAGAACCACAAAAATAGTTGAAACACCTTATTTGGAGGTAGTACAAACATTCCATACCTTTGGAATCATTTGGGGAAGTGTGGGTTTGCATTTGACCTATTTGAGCCATTTGGGTGCTAGTAGGCCTAGGGGTTTGAACCTTGTATTTCCCTTATAAATATTGAAGGTTCATTTATCACACCCTTCCTCTACATCAGATTGTATGGTTTGTGTTGTGTTACCAACCTAATGTATTTTCTTATAAGGTCAATGATTTTATTCAATGATGCATTGGCAAACTTGATTAAGTGTGAAAGTGATTATTGTCGAACCAGGAGGTGTATCTACAGAATGATGTGAAGGAAGATAGGAGCAGCAAAGGATTTGATTCAGCAAGGAAGTGCTATTTCTAGATCAGTCAAGAACCTGTTGTTCTCTAACCATTACAATAGTAAAATCCTTTAACCGGATAAGTTTTAACAGGCTTGTTGTTGAAATCCTCTAACCAGGTGATGCATTAGCTTGGATTTGAAATCCTCCACCGAGGTTACCTTTAACAGGGTATTTATAGTCAATCCCTTAACTGGGTGGTCCTTAACCAGATCTGTTCCTAACATAATAGGTATTGTATAAGCTTCTAACAAGGCTTGGCTCTGAACAGGGCGAACTTTAGAAGAGTTCAAAATACTTGTGGGTATTCATCCCCACCATGGTTTTTCCCATTTGGGTTTCCATGTGAAAAATCATTGTGTCAAGTGGTGAATGATTTCATGGATGTGTTTTTGGTATGGTTGATATGAATGATTGGTAAATCTACATAGATATACTTAAATGACTGGAAATAATCTGAAATGTGTTATTACTTGTATTAGTGAAGTGGTTTAAGGTTTTGGTCAGAGGATATTTATGTTTCAGATCTGTTGCATTGTATCACTAAAGTATTTGGTCAATCGGTAAGGTTTAATAGTGCAACTGCAGTTTTGGTTAAAGTGTCTAAACCAGTAAACTTTATGAGTTGTTTTTGAGTTGGAAATAAGTTTGGTTAAAGCCCAGTTAATTTTCTATGTATTGATTCATCCCCCCCTCTCAGTAGTTGACCAGATCTTTATAGTTTCATCATATTATCAATTAAAACATCCACTATCAATTATCCATGTATTTGGTTCTCATTCTACATGGAAGGAAATCCACAAAATCATTGATTTTTCACTATTCTTAGTTTGTAGGGTAATGAATCCCTTATATTTCTTAGCATTACTTTGTCATTAACATTCACAACCATAATTAGTGTTTCATCATTTGAATCATCACAACCCTTATCCTTAGATGAATAAAAAATATCTTTGGAATAAAGAATTATTTTGAGTTTCTCTGTATAATTTCTATCTTCTCTATTGCTATGTTCTATAAAAAGTACATTTAGATGCAAAGTGACTAATTTTTCCATAATTAAAACATTTCAAAGGTAACTTAACCTTGTGTTTGCTGATGTAATTCTTCAATAATCTTACAAATTTTTCTTTAGCATCATTAATGCCCTCATATTGATCAATATAATTTTTCAGTGTTCTTACTAACTTTGAATGCAACTATTACTACTTATTAAGTTGCCATTAGTTTTATATCCAAAGTCATTCTATACACTCTAGTCGGTTACTACTACCGAAACATTCAGTTGGTATGCACAGAGTAGTCGGTTATAGAAGAAAGTATTCACAGAGCCCAATAAACACCGAGTTGTCTACCAAGTAACACTGTATGTCTACCGAGCAGAAATAATGATACACCGAGTTGATATACACCAAGTGAAATGTGTTACCAGATTCATTGAACCTAGACACACATGTGGAAACGTGTTACAAGATCGAGGAACAAAGAACCGTTATCACATTGCAAACTGCACTTAAGGATTGTGTATGATTTTGAGGTCATCTATCCAATGAAATATTTTGTATGGTTATTCATTTGATAAATCATGTTTGTAAGATCGGAGGAATGAACCGGATCACTGACATAAGAGATCTATTTATACAGCATGGATTGAGATCAGATAGAGAAGTGACAAGAAGAGATATAGAGGTGTATGAAGCAAGAGATGTGTGATATATAAGAAAGCACTGAGTGTTATGACTGTTACAGAGACACAGAGGTCACCGAGAAGGATTTCAGAGAACAGTCAAGGAACAGAGTAAATAGAAGGGTTTACCGAGTTACTTTATGGGTTACCGAGGTATGCTATAAGAAAGGTAATCTCATTTTGAGCACATAGAATCTGCTATAACATTTTAGATGTAAAGTTGCAGATATTTTTAATGATTTTATTGTAATATTTTGAAGTTGTAAGAGAAACCTTTAATAGGGTAAAAGACTCTAACAAAGTCTATAAATTGTAAAGCCTTTAACCAGGTGCATCATTTAGAATAAGTTTTGTAAAATCCTTTAGCAAGGTAGATTTGAAGATCTTGATACTCCTAATAGGGTAAGCTATCAAAAATAGCTAAACATGTAGCTCTAACCGAGCACTCTTTATTATTGTAGTAGTGAAGTTGTGGGTGCCATCCCCACTGCAGCTTTTCTCTCTAACCAAGAGTTTTCGCGTAACCAAAATATATGTGTTATGGAGTGAATCATGTATGATTGTTATCTATTTGTTTTAGCTTTATGTTATGTTATAGCAGTTTTTGGTTTATACATAATAGTAAAGATATTGTTGATAAAAGGTTTTGAAGTACTGATTCACCCCTCCCCTCTCAGTACATTAGCTTTCCATATTGGGCCTAACAATTGGTATCAGAGCTTGAATCTTGGAAAAGGGTTTAATAGACTAAGGAAAAAGATCTTATCAATGGAAGGCTATAAACAATCTCAGAGAATTGTGTATTTGGAAGAAGAATTGGATCATGCTAATCAAGTGATTGCAGATATGCAAAGACAAATGCAAAAATCATTGAAAGTTAGAAGAAGATTGTCTGATGATTTGCAGGACTCTCAAGAGTTAGTGGAATAGATTGAGACATCATCTAAGAATAGTATATCTGAAGAGACTGAAGAGATGATTGGAGAACTAAAAGAAAAGAACAAAACACTGACTGATCAGCTAAAAGCAATGAAAAGAGGACATGAACATTTCAGCACATAGATGACTGAAAATGTTGATGCATTGAGGACAACTGAGGATATAGTAAGAGATCTAGAAAGAGAAAAATAATAGCTTGAAGCATTAGTATCTAAAAAGAATGATGAAATCACTAGGATGATTGGAATACAAAGTAATCTGTCAGATCAATTGGGTTATGCACATCATGAAGCAAATCTAAAGGATAATGAGAACCAAGCATTGAAACTTGAAGTATCAAGGTTGACTAATGAACTTGAAACAGAGAAGAAATCCAAAGAAACACTAAAGAAGAGTTATGAAGAATCGAAGATGTTGGATGAGCAACTGAATACAAGAAGACCCAACAAAGATGTAGGACTCGGTTACAAAGGAAAAGACTCTACTGAGAGAGGAAAATCATCAAAGCAAGCTGGAAACAAGAAGAACATCAAAGGAAAGAAACCTATTTGCAACTAATGTGGAAATCAAGGTCATACTGCTAACTTGTGCCAAATCAGAAAAGGTAAGCAATCGAATGTCACTAAGTCTAATGGTTATTATTACAATTCCAATAAATATGGTCACACATCTAATCAATGTAGGACAAAGTCTGTTAACAATTATCAGAAGGCAAAATTCAAAGGGTTTTGTAAAAACTGTAATAGATATGGACATAGTATCGAGAAGTGTTGGTTTAAGCAAAAGAACTATATGTGGTCTGCACACCGAGCAAATACTAGAGGTTACCAAACTCACACAGATCCTTACCGACAGTATTCTGCAGTACCATGGGATTACAATACAAGGATATGGTGTGAATGTTGTGGAAGATATGGACATATAAGTGCCAACTGCTTTATAAGGTTTGGAATGAACAACCGAAGATCATGGAGAAATCTTGGTATGGCATGTTTTCATTGTCACAAAATTGGACACTTGGCTAGAGATTGCAGAGATCAACCTAGAGGAGACACTAAAGAAATAAAAGGCAAATTATAGATGATTTGGAAAAAGAACGAAATTGTGTCAAATGAAGAAAGCACCTTACCTACCAAGTTAGGTGCACCTATTCCAAGTTAATCGGTAAAGGTGTGAAGAGACTGCATTCTCTCAAAGGTTAAATCTTAATAGTTCCTATTTTATCATGCGCTTAATTCAAAATCTGCATAGTTAAAGATGAATTAGGAAATTTGAAATTTTATCAAGTCTTTTGGAAGCCTGTCTAGTCGGTGAATACAGGAAGACTGGCTACTCAGGAAAAGCATAGAAAGGAAGTGGTACTGAGTGCATTTAATGTCTTTTGACCTAACTGCACGAAGCTCGATAAGGTATATTGTGTACTTAAAGGTTTTTCGTGGTCATTTCACACTTACCAAGTTTTCAAGAAAGCATAGCAAAGCAATTCAAGGTGATCAAACCACCTCCCAAGCGAATTTCAAGGTATTTACACATCGATCTCAAGCATTTCTAAGAACTAGTTTACCGATCACATCAGTTGTGAATATCTGTTTGGAAAGCGTATGTCGTTTGAAAGTTTTCAAACCCTAGGAATCTTTTGTTAAGTGATTATCCGAAATATGCAATGGCACCTAAGATCCAGAAGCCCGTTGTTGTTGAGAATATTGAAAAGATCTCACTGAAATACTCTTTAACTCCCAAAGTAGCTTTTGAACCAGATGATAAAATTGCATTTTTACTCATTCCAGATAAGGTTTTACTAGTTGAAGATGTCAGATTCTTCACTAAGTGTCATGTTGAGGAACTAGGTCATGTTAAAATCAAGGACACATACGATGAATTATGTACCGATGGGAAATTGGATAGCAAGTATGAACACATCAAAATCAAGGGATTGACCAAAGCCCTAACCTATCCCCATGTATTCAAACCCCAGTGGGTCAAGTTCATTCTAAGTAGAGTTCATGATTATTTCATGTGGTTAGAAGAGCAACCATTTAAAATCACCAAGGAAATCATTCATTTGATCACCGGTTACCCTATCTTTGATCATGTTCAAGCTCAGAAAATGATATCACAAAAGGAATTGATCACTCTAACCGGAGTTGAATCAGATTGTAGAGGATTGAAACTGAACAATGTAATAGATACAGAGCTGAAGTTTGCCATTAGAGTAATAGGTTATTGTTTCTTCCAATCGGCAAGGGAAAATAGTGTACCCTGTGTAGAAGTCGACTTAGCATATAAAATTGTGAAGAAAGGAATGAAAATTGATCTTTGTGAAGTATTGCTAAAAAACCTATTTGAGAATCTAAACACCATAAGGAAGCCGAAGAAGAACAACTCAGCTAACACTTTGAAGTTTGGATCACTTCTAGTATGCATGTTTTTCTATTTTGAGAAATTCTTTCCATCAGTTGGTAATGTAGTTTGGGAGCTACACCGATCAATCACCCATCAAATCAATGACTTCATCAAGAAGTTAGGTGATAATTTTAATGATATTATGGATGATTACTTTAGCAAGTTTCAGGAAAGGATGCATAACATGTACCGGATCCCACCCTAGTTAGTAGAGAAATACAAGGATGACATATGTTTTGAAGTGGACACTGATTACTGCTATGTTAATGTTGTGGAACCGAGAACCCAATCTTTGCCACCTATGGGTTATGAGATTGATTTTGACATCACACAACAGTAGATAGATGCTTTTCTTACTCTACCAAGGCATACTACCGAGCTGAGATACGGTACATATGAAGAAGTAAAAGAGAAAGTTAAGATGAGTATTATAGTACCAAAGGCTGCAAGGAAAGCAACAAAGATGATCAAGGATTTAACAGAGAAATTTGGAGAAGGTTCTTCCTCTACACCTATCAAGGGCACTATAGTCATCACCGAGGAGGAATCTAAAGCTCAAGAGGCAGCTATTACATTGAGCACCAAATTACCTAAAGGGAAAGTTCTGAAAAGGAAGAAACTGGATACATCAAAGGTATCACCAACTCCTTCAGTCAAGCGCCCTAACACAAGATCATCTGCAACATCACCGAGTAAGAAACCAAAGAATGTTGCCGCACCAAAGGTAACAAAAACTTACAAGAAATCTACTTGGAGACTCATTTTGACTAAAGAGTCTAGTGACACCAAATCTGAAGATGCAAGCAAATTTCTGATTGTTAAAAGCAAAAAGGAAGAAGTACACAGTGTTGATAACTTTTGTGCTAATTTGAAGCAATATGGTGGATTTGGATCATTTAGATATGTTAAATATGAATCCAGATATGATGAAGAAAAGAGACAAATAGAAGAAGTTGTAATCTGCACACTTATGAAATTTCGATTGGTCCCATTGGAAGTAACTAATTCTCTTCCAAAAGAATTGTATTTGCATATTGATAATAGGTGGAAATATGCCATGGACTTGGAAAAGAAGATGAGAGAAAGAAGTTTGGTACATATCTTTCTACACATGTCGGTAGATGAGATCACTGAACATCTAACAAACCACCACTCAAACTTCCTAGTCAAGCAAAGAGCTTTAAAATTGATGAATGGATTTTATCTGGATGTAGAGAATGAGACTAAGGAAAAGTGGCAGGAAATATTTCGAATCAAGAATGCTGGTGAGAAAGATAAAGTTGAAATAGTTGATGTTACCGAGGAAGATCCTAATATCACCGAGCAAGACCTTGCTGACACTATACAAATTGAGGAGGATATCATGGACACCGAGGCACCTGAACAGGAAATGATAGAAGGGAATGCATATGCCAAACTGGTATCCAGTGAGTCAGTTTTGGAGCAAGTTCAGCCCTATCCTCCAGTCACTCAGCCTATTTCAACCGAGGCCCCTCACGATACTGAACAAGGGACAGAAGGTCACAAGTCTACAGAAGGAGAGACTGCTTCTCAGGCCACTGAAGGACAAACCTCTCAAGCTCCTTCTAGCACTAAAAATGTTACAACCGAGACCTCAAGCACTGAAGCACCAATGGACACAACAAAGGCTACATTAGAGGCTCAAGAAATTGATAAAAGTGTTGCCTCTACCAAGCAACCTACCAAGGGTCAACAAGCCTCACAAGCCATTGTGTTAGTTCAACCAATGAAAGGTAAAGAAAAGAAGATGAAAAAGCATAGTTTCAAATTAGATTTATCAAAACCAATAGTGTTACCAAATGTAGACATTTCTAAATTAAAAGGGCAAGCACTCATTGAATTCGGTGAACTATGCAAAGCCAAAGCTGAACAGGAGAAACAAATGGCTATTCAAAAGAAAAATAAAGTACTTCAGAAGATGAAAGCACTATTAATAGATATGCTACCTGAAGTTACAGTGACAACAGATGCAACCATCCATGTTCAACTGGATGAACTTCTAACTAAAATTGAGACATCTGGAGTAGATGCATCCGAATATTTGAGCAAGTTAAAGGACAAAGAGCTCACTACTAAAATGATTTAAGAGGTACAGAAAGCTATTACTATTGGCAAAGTAAAACTTGTCAAATTTATTGCTGAGTTGTCCCCTCAACTCAAGCACATTCTTTATTTATTTCAGAAACTCTGTACATTTTCTTTATTCATTAAAGATATCAAAATTAAAACAGAAGTGAGTGAGAAAGAGATCGCCGATCTCTCTAATAAGTTGACCACTAAGCCAAACTCTATTCAGAATTTTTATACAAAGCTACAAAAGCTCATGGCTCAACAATTGAAAATAAGGAGTGAAGAGCATAAGATAAGGATGGACATAATGACTCTTCAGACATTATTCATTCCTCATCTTTCATCCGTCCAAGAATAGATCAACAAGGCTACCTCCCTATCCACTCAACAAGAGGGAAGCACCTTAGATGGACTCCTTTCACTGTTAGCTAACATTACAGCTCAGAATTCACTCATGGACAGTGTCAAGGATGCCCTCTCTACCACTCTCACTGATGCAAGGACAAAATACAAATCCATTTTTGACCAGTTGCCTCCACCGAATGGTAACTAAGTTTTGATGTTTGTCAAAAAGGGGGAGAGTAGTATCAAAGTATACAGGGGGAGTATACTGGGCACAACAGAGTATTCATAGGCATAGTTAATTTTGACAGAAAGAGTAGTGAACCAAGCAGTGACAAACAAGCATTTTATACAGAACACTGATCACCAAGAATTTAAAATCAGAATTTTGTACAGTATATTGATAAGGGGAGTATATCTAAATATACTATTTCATTGACTAATGTATATATTGTTTGTTGAGTCAAATTTTGTAAGTATATAGATTTTTCTTATGACTTTGAAAGTAGTTTTGTCAAACATCTCAACTAATGTCAAAAGGGGAGATTGTTACTACTTATTAAGTTGCCATTAGTTTTATATCCAAAGTCATTCTATACACTCTATTTGGTTACTACTACCAAAACATTCAGTCGGTATGCACAGAGCAGTCGGTTATAGAGGAAAGTATTCACAAAGCCTAGTATACACCGAGCTGTCTACCAAGTAACATTGTATGTCTACTGAGAAGCAATAATGATACACTGAGTTGATATACACCAAGTGAAATGTCTTACCAGATTCATTGAACCTAGACACACATGTGGAAATGTGTTACAAGATCGAGGAACAAAGAACCGTTATCACATTGCAAATTGCACTTAAGGATTGTGTATGATTTTGAGGTCATCTATCTAATGAAATATTTTGTATGGTTATTCATTCAATAAAACATGTTTGTAAGATCAAAGCAATGAACCAGATCATCGACATAAGAGATCTATTTATACAACATGGATTGAGATCAGATATAGAAGTGACAAGAAGAGATATAGAGGTGTATGAAGCAAGACATGTGTGATACATAAGAAAGCACTGAGTGTTATGACTGTTACAAAGACACAAAGGTCATCGAGAAGGATTTCAAAGAACAGTCAAGGAAAAGAGTAAACAGAAGGGTTTACCGAGTTACTTTATGGGTTACTGAGGTATGCTATAAGAAAGGTAATCTCATTTTGAGCACATAGAATCTGCTATAACATTTCAGATGTAAAGTTGCAGATATTTGTAATGATTTTATTGTAATATTTTGAAGTTGTAAGAGAAACCTTCAACAGGGTAAAAGACTCTAACAAAGTCTATGATTTGTAAAGCCTTTAACCAGGTGCAACATTTAGAATAAGTGTTGTAAAATCCTTTAGCAAGGTAGATCTAAAGATCTTGATACTCATAACAAGGTAAGCTATTAGAAATAGCTAAACATGTATCTCTAACCGAGCACTCTTTATTATTGCAATAGTGAAGTTGTGGGTGCCATCCCCACTACAATTTTTCTCTCTAACCAAGAGTTTCTACGTAACCAAAATATATGTGTTATGGAGTGAATCATGTATGATTGTTATCTATTTGTTTTAGCTTTATGTTATGTTACAACAGTTTTTGGTTTATGCATAATAGTAAAAATATTGTTGATAAAAGGATTTGAAGTACTGATTCACCCCTCCCCTCTCAGTACATTAGCTTTCCATATTGGGCCTAACAACAACTTCTCTTTTATGAGCAATTTTACCAAATTCTCTAATCTCAAAGGTAGTTAGAGAATCGTATAGTTGATACCTTGTATATTTATCCAATTCCTTACATTCTTCAATAGAAAATACCTTAGTACAATATAATTTAGATAGAGATATGAGTACCCTTTTCACAACTTCATCTTCTTTCAATCTAGCACCAAGACCTCTGATACTAGCTACTGCATCATCAAATCGGAGCATGAATCGAGCAATATTTTCATCCTAAGAAAGATTCAAATTCTCAAACTTGCATTTGAAATTATACAACTTGATTTGCCTTACCTTATCATCTCCTACATTTATTTATCAATACCACAGTGCATCACCTTCACAAGTTGTGAATCTTCTAATCTACTCATGATTACATTCGCTCTTTTGCCATTTTTTTTGTATAATGCAATATTAGTTGCATCAGTTAGAAGAGTAAGAGGAAATGTATAACCATATGTGTTTGAGTTCCATACTTCAAACCCTAAGGATGTCAAGTAACCTTTCCATACTACATTTTCAAAAGGCAAATTTTTTGCCATCAAACTTAGGTGCCTTGTGAGATCCATATTCTTCTATCTTGGATCTTTCCTCAAGTGAATAATCTTATTTAGAGGAACTTGTCTCTAATACCAATTGTTGAACACACCCCAAGACTAAGGGGGGGGGGGGTGAATTAGTCTTGAATAAATCATAACACTTTATACCTCAATTCAATTCAACTTTAAAATTTAATCTAATTAGCAACAAAGAAAGATAATAAATGAATAGATATTTACAAGATAACACCAAATCTACATGGAAAACCCAAGAAGCGAAAATCATGATGAGAGTTAACTGGCACTATATAAATAGTATTACAATTTATTTTAGTGCTTACTACACTAGAAGGATATGTAGACTAAGGATTGCCTCCTTAGGGAAAGATACAAAGGAGTTGCTAGGGAGACTCACTATCTCTAAGAAAGTTACATACATATCTAAGTTACAATGAATAAGCCTTCAACAACAATGCATTCAACAATCTCCTCTAAATGTAGTTTCTCTTGATTCCCTGTCTCAAGCAAACATTAGGAACTTAAACTCCAATACTTCCACCACACACACTTATAGATTCACATTTTTCAGAGTCATTGATGGACTCAATATCCCAATATTACCTACAAAACCAAGATCAACCTTTACATGAGAGAAATAGAGAGGATGAAATGCTGAAATATGGTGCAATAATAAAATGATGATATTATCACACTCCAAAAGATATAATATGGATCAACACTCTCTTGTATTGATTGAACTAATATGATCTCATCTGATTTAGCTTTGAAATAGATCATAAGGGAGAGGTGAGTGTTGATTATATAGAAAAATGTGGGCACATAATTCCAAGAGGAATAAAAACTCCCAAATAACCAAATTTGGTGGGATTTGTGCCTACTTGGAAAATGCCAAACATGTGGCAAACCAACCTAGGTAAGGACAAACAAATGGTTATAGGGAGGTGGAAAATGAGTCCAAAAGAGAGTGTGGCATTCAACCACCCAAATTTGGGTGTGAATGGCACATGCAAATGTAAGGTCCTATTCCCCATGTCCTCATATAAATCATTTAATATACTTAAGTATGCTTAATAATATGTAGGAAAAATATATATAAAAAACCTACAATAACACCCACCCTTAAGCATAGCTTAGGTGGGTGAAGAGATGCAACAATGCAAAAATAGGTCGCAGCTACAAGGCCATGTTAGGTACATGTTGGCAATTTTTGTGCCAACCCTTGCAAAGATTCATTTAGAAAGTTCAGTGTCATATAACATGTCATGTTAGTCGATGTAGATAACATATTGTGTTATCGCACTCAACAGAGTTATCTGCTTCCTTATATTTTTCAAAGCACATAGCACAAAGGTTATGTGGGTGTCAATAACATGATATGTTATCGACTCGTGCCTTGTAAGTAACACCAACATCTCATGTGAATAACACATCATGTTATTTGCTATCTTGTAATGGAATCATGTGTTATTAACCATCATATGTTATTGACTACATCAAGCTATTTACCACAGTGCATTATTCAATTGGTGGTAAGTCCTTTTGTTATCCCTCAGGGTGAAAGAAGAGATCAAAAGGGTCGTGTGGGATAAGAGAGCAGGCAAAGATAGTGCTCCCCTTCCTTACCTCGCACTAAGATCAAGGCACAATGTGACATCATGTGGGATAATAACGATAAGCATTTTTCTTATCTCACAAGGAGTAGAAAGGAAAATGGGGGGCCGTGCAAGGTAAGAAAACCATAAGCAATTTTTCTTATCTTGCAAGGTGAAGTGACCAAGGCACAAGGTCGTGTGGGGTAATAAATTCCAAAGGAAGAATATGTGGCCCCCCCTTATCCCACATTAAGAAGAATACAAGGTTAAGGGCCATCAAGGATAAGAGCAGTGAGGGGTGGAAGATGGACCCGATTACCCTAGCAACCACATCAGTGATGGTGGATGACCTTGTGGGCCTAGTAGGCCCATCCTTCCTCCAGTGCATCTTGGTCATCTATCTCAACTTAAAATATGATCCGATGGTCATGATATATTCTTTTGTTGGCCCCCTTGATGCTCTCTTGGCAAGATCTCATGCATCCATCTGCGTGTGATATCTCCTGATTGACGACTAGCATTTGAACTTCCTATGAGACATTAGGATTTAAAATTTTGTAGGTGGGTTGTTGTTGACCTGATGATTGAGATGTTCTTCCTTCTTAGTCAGCACCTCATTCTTGATCAAATTCTCACCCAACCATCAGATTTCCTCGCCTTTACTCCAGATTGGACCCTACAGGCCAATTTTTTATGCCCCGATGCCCTCTTCAATGTAGAACATAGACTTTTTGTCCCTGCAAGTGTGCTCGACCATGCTTGTTGACATGGATTGTTTCACTGATGGGTTATTTTGCTTGCCATTAGATCCTCCCTATCAATCTGATCTCCTCCCTCTTGTAGATTTTTATAACCTAGCCCTAGGAGGGTTAGGGTTTCAGTTGGTAGTTCAATTCTGATTTATGCCTCAACTATAAAGGAAAATTTTGTATTTTTTCCAAAGGATCTTCTCCTCTTTTTATCTTATAGTAGTCTATGACTCCTACAACTATAAAAATTATCTTGCCTTTGCATTAATAGAATTTGTTTGCCTTATCTTGTTTATGTTTATACAAATTTGTGTATTTCTCTTACTTGTTTGTGTGAATGCATCTTTTTCTTGTTTTCTTAGCATCTGTGATAGTGTTTCTCCTCTTAGAGTGGCATATGATAACATTATTTGTTCCTATTCCATTGTTAAGAATTCCAACCTTGACTCTATCTTAGAAAGATAGACTTAGATAGGAATTAGTTTATCTTTTGGGCAGTTTTATTGATGTTTTGTGTAGTTACAGGTGGGGGTAGATCAACTTTCAGTCTACGTGCAAACCTTTTTTCCCTTCTTTCATGCAACCCTTCTCTCTGTCTCCTTTTTCCCTATCATAGCATAGATTAGTTTTACCAGTGTTGGGTTGGTCCAATACCTACACTAAGATTGAATATGAAGCTAGCCTATTCTCTGGAGACTCAACCTCACAATCTGCAAGTCCTACACTTGGGAGGTTGTTCCCATGTTTCACAAGATTGATATTCAAGGTTGATCATTAGAGGGTGCAAACTTTTGTGACAACAGTTTTTGGCACGCTCGATGGGACACAATTTCAACATTCTTGTTAGGGATTTAGTGTCGATTCTTGGCATTCTTGCCCTTAGAGGAAATTACGTAAGCACTTGATGACTCTCTTAAGTACAAATTCATATTCTCTATGATAGTAGTTGTAGCCTATGCCAAGAAGACAAACCAGATCATCATCTAGAGGTATTAATCAATTTATCCAGCTCCCTTATTCAAATTATAGGAGTAGAAGGGGTAGACATTATTTGTCGCCTATTAGGGGAACCCAAGAAGAAGTATCAACACCTTCAAGATCCTTCTCTATCCCTCCTATCTCAAGATTAACATGACCTAAGGGCCCTACCATCCATATCAACAAGCCCCTATTTGCTATGGCAGTGCTAAGAGCACATACATTTGTCACCTTTAATGGTGGAAGCCCCTTGGTTCTTGCTCAAAAGAATGATATTCCAATAGCAGCCTTGAAGGCTATTCCATATTTTACTGGAGAGACATCTACCTCCCCAGAGGAAGACATACAAGATGTGTCAAGCATTTGCACTATGTTTGATGTCACTGAAGATAATGTTGTAGTGAGGCTTCTTGCCTCCTCATTCAAGGGAAAAGGCCTTCAATGGTATAGAGGACTAGCTCCAAACTTCATTCACAATTGGGATGAGTTAGGAGAAAGACTATGTAATAATTTTGAAGACAAAAGTGATCATCTATCACTTATGGAGCAGCTGACTATGATAAAAAGAGCACCTCATGAGTTCATGGGTGATTTTAATTATAGATTCTAAAAGACATGGGATAGAATCCCATCATTAGTAAATCCTTCATCAAATCATGATTTTCTATATTTTATTAAGTCTTTAAATAGTGATATAAAAGCTATGATACAATTAATTAGAGTAGACAATCTCCCATTAGCTTATGAGATTTCCATAAGGGCAGAAAATTGTTTAGTATAGGATGGGAAGTTGTCCCATAGGCCTCCAATTCCTCTGTTCTTAGAAGCTCCTATTTAGTGGTATGTTTTGAATCCTATTCCGGTTGTTTCCACAAGACATTTTATCACACCTACACCCCCCCCCTTATCTTCTGAGATTGAGGAGTTGCAGGCCTCCCTTGAGGCCTCAATGCAAAAAATGATTAGTCCATTACAACAACAACTGCACGGGTATGGAAATGAATTGGTCTCAGTAAAGAGACAGTTACCACAGGCTAACAACAAGCCTTATGAATAACAAAGTAAGAACAATCAGCTTCAGAGGCCTAATTTTTAATGGAAGAATAAATGGAGTAATGCTAGGCCATTGAATAGCCTAAATCCATCAGCTACAAGTACCTCAAAGGCTATAGTGCCAATTCAGAACAATCTTGCTCTTGAACAAAATTGGTGTGTCCCATGCAATTAGCCACATAACCAATCTGCTTGTCAGAATGGTGAGTTTTCTTAAGCCTTGGTAGCATAAGAGGAGCCAACAACATCAAGGCAACAATAATTTGCTTACTGTCCTAGACATCCACAAGGAGATACAACTTTTATGAATTGGCAGGAGGCTGATTTTTGTGGAATGGATCAAGTAGGTGAGGACAATATGGCCAACAATACAAGTTCAAAAAAGATGGCCATAGACCATAATGTCTCTTCTACCCCAACAGATCCAAGTCCAAAGGTTGTCATGAAGACTACAATGCCAAATTCAGAACAATCTTGCTCTTGAACAAGATTGGTGTGTCCCATGCAATTAGCCACATAACCAGTCCGCTTGTCAGAATGGTGAGTTTTTTTAAGCCTTGGTAGCATAAGAGGAGCCAACAACATTAGGGAAACAATAATTTTCTGACTGTCCTAGACATCCACAAGGAGATACAACTTTTATGAATTGGCAGGAGGCTAATTTTTGTGGAATGGATCAAGTAGGTGAGGACAACATGGCCATAGACCATAATGTCTCTTCTACCCAGCACATCCAACTCCAAAGGCTTTCATGAAGACTACAATACCAAAGACCCCAGATAAGGTGGTTGCTCTAAATAAAGAGCATGATTTGACTCAAAGGGTCACACAAGGGGAGCCACCTAGGGCTCCCATAATATCAAAACTATACCTTGTTGCTACAAAGGCCCCTACTAAGGTTGTCATTCCCTTTAATATTGTTGAACATATGAAGAAGGCCAAACTCAATGTATCCAAGTGGGATGCTCTTGTTATCCCATCTCAAAGAGACCTACTTCAAGAAGCCCAAAAGGGGATAGATGTCGCAGAGGATACTAGTCAAGGTTGCAACTCTTCAAATTCTACAAGCCTAGTGAAGCCCTTGGAGGTAGAGAATAAAAAAAAAATCAGTAAGCCTCCCCCTCTTTAACTATCATTAATAATAGGAAATAATATTATTCATAATTGTATGATAGATAGTGGGGCTAGGAGCTCAGTTATGCCTAAGGGGATAGCTAGCCACCTAGGTATCAAGTATGAACCTATAACAAGAGGGGTGGTACAAATTGAGGGCACATTAGTTTAGATTTTTGGGGTCATTAAGGATTTAAGTATAACCTTGCATGCATGCCCGAGTTGTAGAGTGTTGCAAGAAATCTCAGTGATTGACCTCCCTGCTTATTTTGCCATTTATTTATCTAGGGAATTCACTGCCAAGATAGGTGGCTACCTATCTTCTGATTGGTCTCACATGTTGTTTAGGAAAAGATATGGCACCAAAGTAACCATTAGGGTTGAGCCTATTTCCAATGATCATATAGAGCCCTATACCCCAAGTCCTATCAATATGAATTGTACCCTCCATGAAGAGAAAGAAGAAATTTTAGTAAGGGAGCCTACAAGTCAATTGGAGGAGGTTCCTGATTGCCTACTTGATGAATGGGCAAATGCATTTCAGTTTTCCCTATTGATAAGGTCAAAGATACATACCTATGTACATATTGCATGCATGAGAAGGATTCCCCTATCCCCAATATCTCAAAGGAAGATAGTGACATGCATGGACTGTGAAATATGTTCTTTGATGGATCAAGGAACAAGAATGGTGGAGGGGCCAGTGTACTACTAATTTCTCCTAAAGGGAATAAATATTACTTTTCTTTCAGACTTCATTTTGGTTGCTCTAATAATGTGGATGAGTATGAAGCCTTGTATTTGGGTCTCCAAATGACATAAAGGAGAGGGATCAAATCCTTGAAGGTGCATGGAGATAGTGAGTTGGTTGTAAATAAATTCAGAGCTCAGAATACCACCAAGAACAACCTGTTAGATACTTGATCAGTCCCAATGACACTGAGAGGGGGAGGGGGGTAAATCGGTGTCTAACCGGTAAAAAAAAGATTTAAACTTGTTTGCAACTTTATAACCCAAATTAATATACCGGTAAGAAAATAATAATGCAATAAAGAGAAATAGAAGAATAACTATCAATGCACACCATAACACATATATTTTTGGCGAGGAAACCTGGTAGGGGAAAAACCTTGGTGGGATTTGTGACCCACAATATTTATTCACTGGTCAATATGAATAAATATTACTTATATAATAGGGGCTTGCACATGCAGGAAGGCCAACAACCTAGAGCTCACTGCTCAATACAAAAATGGAGTCCCACTGACTACAAAATTGGATGATTAAATCCAATGACAATGAACTACTCAAAATAGCATCTGCAATGCTGGATTAAGTACCGGTTTAAGCTCTGTCAGATACCTCTGCCATAAACCTTTCTTCACTCTTCTTTGCTTTTATTCACTCATAAAATAATTACATCATAATGCATATACAATTATTCGTTCTCATAGTCCACTTACATTCATTACCTAATTATATTTTCTTACTTACAAAATGACATACAAGATCTCATACATATATGAGTCTTTACAATACATCATGTCGGCTATATAATATAATTATAATATAAAACAATATAATTTCCATGTCGACTAGGAGTGTCGATAAGATCTTCTATCGGTGTAGACTGGATGCTGGTGAGAATAGACTTGTAGTGCCTTGCGGTGCTGCTAGATGATGTTTGTTGCCGATGTAACCTATGAACCAAATTACCAGTTGGTTTCCATCAATGACAACATTAACTATTCTCATCTGAGTGTATAATGCCAACAATCTCCCCCTTTGGCATTAATGGCAACACTCATGAGAAAAATCCAAAAACTAATATCCAAAAATAAGAGTGCTCCCTCTGAGGAAATGATCCCTTTTGTACATTTTTCTCCCACACTACTACTCCCCCTTTGACATCAATGACAAAGGATAACAAAAAAAATCAAAGAATTCAAAATTCTACTTCAAAGCCTATAACCAGTTATGTACAATCTGAAAGATATCCGCTAAAATCAGATTAAGACTCTACATGAATTTAGTGTTGTCAGAGATAATGGTTTAAGTCTGTTGGATCATACCAGTCAAATAATGCATCTGTTGCTCTAATGATCTTTCTCCTTGAATGGTTTCTTTAGATAGCTCAATCCATTGTGTTAGAAGGTTGTCCAATCTAGGACCAAGTTTATTTTTCAGCTCCCGGGCCTTCATTCTTATCCTTGTTTTTTCCTTTTCTAATTTCTCAATCTTTTCTTCAAAAACTATCATTTCTTGATTCAAAAATGAAGTAAGTTCTGAAGAACCTATCATGTTGTCTGCTATATCATAAATCTCCTTTTGTGTTTTCCTTATCTCCTCATCAATATCCTCTGTTAGGTGGTGAGGCTTGCATGCTTCCTTATACAATTATTTATATTCCAAAATAGTGGAATTAAGTGTCAGTAATAAAGAATCAATATGCTCAGTACAGTCCTTAATAGTATTATCAAAGAATTCACCTTTCTCCTTATTCACCCTTTCCTTAACTATCTCTTCATTAATTTTATCTAGAGTTAGAATATTTGAACCAATGAATTTGGATAATGTGTCCAATTTACCTAAAGATCCAAAAATGTGATCTACTTTACATGTCCGTGCAATCATTTTCAAAATAGGTAAAGTATCATCAATGGCCTTAAATGCTAAGGTGTTGCACTCAGTGTTCTTCTTTATGGAATCTAAAAGTACATATGTCACATTAGTAGGTTTGTAATCCATGGTGGAAATGCTAGGCAGAGTGTGAGATTTTGTAGTTGGTTTCTTCTCATCTCTGGATTCCTTAACAACTTCTTCTATCTTGTTTCCATTATAAACCTCTTCTTTATTCACTATATCTTCGTTCTTCTCACTCTTATTTTCAACTTTATTTTCATCCTTACTATCATCCTCACTGACTACTGGTTCAACTACACTTTGTTCATGTCCATTTTTTGCTACTGCTTCTACTTGTGCTTCTACTGGTTTCTCAATGTTAAAATATGTATCATCAAGGATGGTATCCATTTTCTTAACTTCAGCTGTTTCCTCAATATTCTACTGAGAGTGAATAGTGTTGACCGGTAACTCAAAGACCTCAACATTTGTAGTTGTAGCTCTCTTTACCTCTACAGTTTCCTCATCCATGACAATGTTAAAATCCTGAGTGTCCACATTCATGGTAAAAAGAATTTCAGACTCCAGATTAGTGTCATCTCTTGTCATTTCCTCTGCCTTCTCTTTCGGTTGACTATCAGTTTGTGTCAGTGCCTCTGCAGTTAATGGTGGGGTGTCCAGAGCCGAGGGAGGAAGGTTATCCTTGACCATGATATCAGGTACACTTCCAATTTTCCCTTTACCCTTATCAGCCTTTTGATATACTTTAGCAAAATATTTATCTATTTTTTGTCTACCCTTCTCTTCTTTCTTCTCTCTTTCAAGAAAAAATATATCCCACTTATCCATTGTTTCATCTATAATTTCCTTAACTCCGCCTGGCATAAGGCTAACCTGTCGGTGACCACTCACAAAAACTATTCTATTTGCCTTTGATATTAAATCATCAATTTCCTGATTGGAATTAATAGGATGCACAACAAGTAGAGCTTTTTCCTTTAATTTCTTGTCTCACTCCATTACAGACATTCTCTTAGCCTCTAACCTTATCTACAAATCATTTGGTAGATCATCTACAACTTCAATAAGAACTTTCTTATAGATATCAAGATATAAAATAATACTTTCTTCTATGGTTTCCTTATTTGAATCCTTGAAAGAATAATAAAATTTATTCACATTACTAAGGTTACCATCTTGGGTGATTTCATTGATCAACTCTTCCAGTGTAAGAGTATCCAGTGCCTTAGGTTCAAATTTCTTCTTTGGAGTCACTTTCTTCTTTGGACCATTGGGCTCTCTTACAACCTGTTGTTTATTTCATTGTGTTCTTGACTTCTTGGGAGATGTTGCAGGTGCCAGTGAGGGTTTTCTTTTCTTCCTATCCACTCTCTTGAATTTAGCTACCCTGTCACTATCAGAATCAGATGAAGTAGCCATAGAAGAAACGTGAGCTACCGGTTTTTTGCTCTGATTAACTTTTATTCACATGAGAAGCAATACTACCAAGATTTATCAATCTTTCTATAACATCCTTTACCATCTTAGAAGCATCTTTCATAATTTTCTCTCTTTTCTTCCTCTACTTTTGCATGTCTACTTCCTTCTTAATTGTTTCTGCATTTCCAAAAATTTCCTTTGATGGTTCTGGTGGAGCATCTAGGAGTATTTTAGCATATGAGTCTAAGATGTGAGAATCTACCTCATATCCCATTTCAGTAATCTAGATAGTTCTGGGCCTAACTGCCTCCATCCAGATTTCATCTCTTTTCACTACAAAGCATATTTGTTTATCATATTTATCCACAATGCTTTGGGGAATCCTTTCCCTTTGTCTGATTTTAGCTTGGAAATTCTTGAAATAATCTTTTACCAACTCATCACCATCAAATCCCATGCCGATGATTGCCTCCTTTATCTATTTTTCAACAAAAATATCATAGGCAAAATCCTTATGTCCTATACCAGGGATCTCTTTTGAATAGTAAAGCATTAAACACACTATCAGACTTCCAAATTTAAATGTTCCTTTCTTATCACCTTTGATCTTGTGCAAATTCTCTAACAGTTGATCTTTTAACCATTCACAAATATCAATCTTTGCATTTTTCAATATCATCTCATGTGCACTATGAATGCATGAACTAGATACATAATTCAACTTGTTAGTATGACCAAATTTATAGCCAATGACCATGCTAGAAAATTTAAAATTTGTATCCTTTATATAATTGACCGTAAGTGACCGGTTTTCAAATGTAGTTTCGGTTAAGCTCATTACCTGTTTGTTAGCGATTTTATTCTTTTTGTTGGGTCTAGAACCGATGGAGGGTGTACCAGTAATAGACCTTATAACTTCATTAGTAATCATAAATATTGAGTCCAACCACACAAATTCACCGTGAACCCTGCTAACGACATAGCAGACGGCTTCATCTGAAATTTCTGGCATATGAAGGATGTCAATGAAACCTAAATCCTCAACTACATTATGTTCTAGTTTCACTACCCCATTCTTGTCAGTGATTAAATTCATGTACATGTTCATCAAATATTTAGACCCTAAACTTTCTATGTAACAATGTATGTATGCCCTAGGGTCTTCAGCAAATACGAATCCCTTCAGGATTCTAGAAAATGCACCAATAGAGTCATCCAGTTTTTCTATCTTAGGAATGATCTTGAAAATGGGTCTAGGTCATTTTATGTTCTCCACAATGGTAGTGTTTTCTATGAATTTGGGACCAGAAGATGAAGATGCCATTGCGAAAGATAAATACCTCTTAACTGAGAAGTCCTTGAATGCTCTGAAAACACCTTTGCTGCTTTACCTTTAGAATGCCTTTGCTCAATTTTTCTCTCTTCGAATGGTTGGATGCTTGGTAAGTCAAAATGAGAAGTTATCAAGCCTTTATAACCAAAAAGTTACTTACAACCGCAATAAATGCTTCATCGGTGAAGTGAAAACTCCACAAATCTGCCGGTAAAGAAGAAATATAACTTCTTACCACCAACTGAGGGTAAATGCATGATTTTCAATTTATTTCGATACCCCTAAATATTATTCCTTAGTTATATGAAGAATCACCTGTCGGTGCAGGATTACTCTGTTCTGTCGATACAGAGATAGATTCATCACTTCTCTGATCTCTCTTCCTAATCCATTGTTTAGGAAATTCTTGCTTGATTTCAATCACCTTTTCTTTACCTTTGTTATTGGATCGTTTATTGTTCACCGGTACAATCTTACTTCTACAAAATTTTGCAATATGCCCACTCTTTTTACATGCATAATAAGTTACATTGTTTCTCTGAATAGCCTTTCCATAACCTTGACTGGTTTGAGTTTTGCATTAATTAGAAAGATGTCCAAATCTACCAAAAAAATAGCATTTCACATTCATTCTACAATTTTCTGAGTTATGTCCATTTTTATTACATTTGGAACATTGATCGGTGGGTTAGTTTTCATTGTGATTATTCCTAAAGCTGCACTGATTTTCTCTATGACCAAATTTGTTACAATTAAAACATTTCCCTTTAAATTTATAAGCATTAGGCTGCCTTACCGGTTTATTTTCATCATGATTGTTTGTAGTCCCAGAACTTTCTCCATGTTCAAATCCAAGTCCAACTGTATCTCCATCAGGTTTCTGGCTTTTCAACATATCATCAAGATTATGTGAACTCTTCTTGGATTTGTCTTTGTATTCATTTGTAGTGACCAACTTACCTTCCAAAGTGCTAACTTGTCTCATAAGTTCCTCTTTGTCATGTTGCATGTGAATCAAATCTGTTTTGAGCATATCATTTTCATAACTAAGCCTTAGAGATTCATCTGATCTTTTATTAAGTCTTTTGGCCAATTATTCTTCATTCTTCTTTCTATCTTCAATATCCTTGCATCTCATTCTTCATGTTACTGTTCTCTTATCTCAATTTCTCTGTAATATCTCTGAGAGTTTCTTTTTCTTCATCATCTTGATTTTGCAATTGCACATGTAATTCTTTTCTCTTATTCTTTGTTGTAACCAGGTTTTCTTGAAGTGCTTGGATGAGTTCCCAAGCAGTTTTGAGTTCATCTTCTAGTTTGATATTCTTCATTTTTTTAGCATCAAAATCTTCAAGAGCTCCTCCCAATTGTTGTGTCAAACTTTCCATCGATACTGGTTTCAGAATCTTCCTCAAGTTGTTAGGCTTTTGTAAGTAGAGGACTAGGCTCTGATACCAATTGTTAGATACTTGATCAATCCCAAAGACACTTAGAGGGGGGGGGGAATCAGTGTCTAACTGGTAAACAAAATATTTAAACTTTTTTTCAACTTTATAACCCAAATTAATATACTAATAAGCAAATAATAATGCAATAAAGAGAAACAGAAGTATAATTATCAATGCACACCATAACACAAATATTTTTGGTGAGGAAACCCAGTATGGGAAAAACCTCGGTGGGATTTGTGACCCATAATATTTACTCACTAGGTAATATGAATAAATATTACTTATACAATAGGGGCTTGCACATGCAGGAAGGCCAACAGCCTAGAGCTCACTGCTCAATACAAAAATGGAGTCCCACTGACTACAAAATTGGATGATTAAATCGAATGACAATGTACTACTCAAAATAGCATCTGCAATGCCTGATTCAGTACTGGTTTAAGCTCTGTCAGATACCTCTTCCATAAACCTTTCTTCTCTCTACTTTTCTTTTATTCGCTCATAAAATAATTACATCATAATGCATATATAGTTATTCGCTCTCATACTCTGCTTACATTCATTACCTAATTATATTTTCTTACTTAGAAAATGACCTACAAGAACTCATACATATATGAGTCTTTACAATACATCATGTCGGCTATACAATATAATTACATTACAAAACAATATAATTTCCATGTCGGATAGGAGTGTCAGTAAGATCTTCTATTAGTGTAGATTGGATGCTGGTGAGAATAGACTTGTAGTGTATGCCGGTGCCGGTAGATGATGTCTGTTGCCGGTGTAGCCCGTGAACCAAATTACTAGTTGGTTGCCATCAATGACAACATCAACTATTCTCATCTCAATGTATAATTCCAACAATCTCCCCCTTTGGAATTGATGGCAACACTCATGAGAAAAATCCAAAAACTGATATCCAAAAATGATCCAAAACTAAGAGTTCTCCCCCTAAGAAAATGATCGCTTCTGTATATTTTTCTCCCATGCTACTACTCCCCCTTTGACATCAATGACAAAGGATGTCAAAAAGAATCAAAGAATTCAAAATTCTACCTCAAAGCCTGTAACCAATTATGTACAATCTGAAAGATATCCACTAAAATCAGATTAAGACTCTACATGAATTTAGTGTTGTCAGAGATAATGGTTTCAGTCTATTGGATCATACCAGTTAGATAATGCATCTGTTGCTCCGGTGATCTTTCTCCCTGAATGGTTTCTTTAGACAACTCAATCCATTGTGTTAGAAGGTTGTCCAATCTAGGACCAAGTTTATTTTTCATCTCCCAGCCCTTCATTCTTATCCTTGCTTTTTCCTTTTCTAATTTCTTAATCTTTTCTTCAAAAACTGCCATTTCTTGATCCAAAAATGAAGTAAGTTCCGAAGAACCTATCATGTTGTCTGCTATATCATAAATCTCCTTTTGTGTTTTCCTTATCTCCTCATCAATATCCTCTATTAGGTGGTGAGGCTTTCATGCTTCCTTATACAATTCTTTATATTCCAAAATAGTGGAATTAAGTGCCAGTAATTAAGAATCAATATGCTCAATACAGTCCTTAATAGTCTTATCAAAGAATTCACCTTTCTCCTTATTCACCCTTTCCTTAATAGTCTCTTCATTAATTTTATCTATAGTTAGAATATTTAAACCAATGAATTTGGACAATGTGTCCAATTTACCTAAAGATCCAGAAATGTGATCTACTTTACATGCTAGTGCAATCATTTTCAAAATAGGTAAAGTATCATCAATGGCCTTAAATGCTAAGGTGTTGCACACAGTGATCTTCTTTATGGAATCTAAAAGTACATCTGTCACATTAGTAGGTTTGTAATCCATGGTGGAAGTGCTAGGTGGAGTGTGAGGTTCTGTAGTTGGTTTCTTCTCATCTCTGCATTCATTAACCACTTCTTCTGTTAGTGTGCCGGTGCGAATAGACTTGTAGTGTCTATCGGTGTCGGTAGATGATGTTTGTTGCCGGTGTAACTTGTGAACCAAATTACCAGTTGGTTACCATCAATGACAACATCAACTATTCTCATCTGAGTGTATAATGCCAACACAACCTTCTCAAGTCCTACAAGCATACAACATGGGAACTAATTGAAGGTTTAGAGGCCTTCAATATTTTTAGTGTCCCTAGAAATCAGAAGAAACATGTTGACTGATTAGCAGAAATTGGTTCTCAACATGACATTCCATCTCATGTTGCAACAAAGAAATAACAATGGATAAGACCTGTGGTGAGACTAGTAGTGCCTGATAACGAAGTGAATTGGCAAGTCTTTGATTCCAATCAGTAGATTATGAGCTTCCTGCAAGATGAAACAAAGTTGTCACATAAGAAGTAGGGGATGTTGTAGGAATAATATGGAGATTAGATTATGCAGCTAAGCTCAAACAAGATACCCAAGGGATTAATCACGTTGGAGGGGATATTCATCATTTATGATCAGATGAAAGCGAGAGAAATGAACCTGGAAGCAAAGAAAGGAGACTACAAATCAGTCCCTATATCTGATGGAAGAGCTCTCAACTTAAGAAAGGTATGTTTCCAAAGTGATCAAGGTACTTTTGTCAATATTTGTCAAGAGTACAATGATATTTTTTCTTTTACATATGAGGATCTAAAAGGGTTTGATCCTATCTTAGCTCAACATACCATAGAGTTAGATCCTAATGCAAAGCGAGTTAGACAAAGGAAAAGACCTATAAACCCCAAAATTGATGAGCCTTTGATGAGGAAGGAATTACCAAGCTTATAGAATCTAGTATTATTTTTCCAATGAAACATTCTTCTTGGGTAGCCAATCTTGTTCTACTTAGGAAGAAGAATGGGGAAATCAGATTGTATGTAAACTTTAGGGACCTCAATAGAGCCTCCCTCAAAGATCATTGTCCCCTCCCTTCTATGGAACAAATTTTAGCCAAAGTTAGTGGCTCTGAAAGATTTTCATTCTTGGATAGATACTCAAGGTATAATTAGATCCTAGTCCAAGAATCAGACCAATTTAAGACTACATTTACTACTAAGCGGGGCACTTATGCCTATTGTAAAATGCCCTTTGGACTAACAAAGATAGGTGCAACTTTTCAAAGAGAAATGGATATGGACTTTAAGGGAGTATTAAAAGAATTTGTAATAGTATATCTTGATGATATCACTGTATGCTCCAAGCATGCAACATACCACTTTGTTCACCTTGAGCAAGTTTTCAAAAAATGCAAAGAATATGGCATGTCCTTAAATCCCAAAAAATGTGTATTTTCCACTGATCAGGGAAAACTACTTGGAGACATTGTATCCAAGGACGGTCTAACCATAAACCTAGAGAGGGTGGAAGCCATTGTGTCTCTTCCACTTCCACATCACAAGAAAGGACTTCAGTGCTTCCTTGGAAGAATCAACTTTGTTAGAAGGTTTATCCCAAAATTTTCAACCTTGGTTAAGCCTCTCATTGTTGGAAATATGTAGAATTTGGTTAAGTGTTGTCATTGATGTCAACATTGTATCTCGGTTGGAGACTATCCCGGTTGGACCTATTCTGGTTAGTCTTGGTGATCATCTTGGTTTTGGCTATGATTTTCATCCGGTATGATCAGATCTCTAGAATCGGTTTTGGATCCTTACTCTTGATGGTTATTATTTTTCTATATTCTATTAGTTCATGATTTGGTGCTTTGGATATTATTGCTTTTGGTATTTATCGGTATCGGCTAGCTTCTAGCTTTCCTAGTTAGCTTTACCGATAACTAATATTTGGTGTTTTGGTCAGATGATCTTGGTTCGGCTTATGTAATCAATTTCTATCATACTGAAGGTGCTTCTTGATCATATTTTGGGTTTTTGGTGTCTTTGCATTGACTGACATGTTGTTATGGTGGTCCTATTTGGATCCGGTTAGACTTTCTATGTTACTTCACTAAAGGTTTCTACCAGTTGGTGAAGCATGTTGAATTTTGGTCTTAGCGGAATTTCCGGTGGATGGAATTGGTTGGTTACTTGATTTAGGTCCATGATATGTAATGTAAATCATAATATTGGTCTAGTGATATTGTGTAATGTAATTTTTGTTATAATGGGTTTATGGGTTTAGGGTTTAGCCAACCTTGTCAATAGGGTTGATGATTTGTGTTTATAGGTGACTTATTCATGTAATTTGGATATCGATGGGATGGATGGTTATGTCTGCATTATCAGAGGAAGGTTTATGTGAGAATAAGTGATATATCATTCAGTGAAGGGTTTTGTACTATAGGGAAGACATCTGTGCTTAACCCAAATTGTATCAAGAATTAGGAGATGCTAGTTTCACAGTTCATTCTTTCTGGATTGTAGTCCAATGCTTTTGCAAGTTAGTGAGACTTCTTTTTGTGATGAGCAGTGTGCTCTAGGCTATTGGCCTTTTTGCAAGTGCAGACCCCATTGTTATGGTTCACAATAATACTGCAAAGTATGCATCTGATTGTGGGTAGGGTTTCCCATCATAGTTTTTCCCTTTATTGAGTTTTCCACGTCAAAGTATTGGTGGTGTGTGAACTGAGCTTTCATGTTCTATTATTCATTGTTTTGGTTCCTTTGTGATCTAGTTTAATGGTTTTGATATGCATTAATATATAATTTTTAATGGTAAACTAATTCACCCCCCTCTCATTTTACTCCTGGTATCAAATATATCTAACAATTGGTATCAAAGTGAGGTCCTCTCTAAAGAAGCTTAACTACTTGAGGAGATCCGATGGCAACTGTATCTAGTTCTACATTAAATCCCTATCGAAAGGAGAGTCCCAATTTTGATGGTACAAATTAAAAAATATGGAAGGAGTGAATGAAGATTCATCTCAGATGTCTTGGAGATAGTGTAGAAAGGGTATATACCTCATGATCCTAATTTTTAAACATCGACACCTACTAATGAATAGAAGAAGGCTGAAAATGATGTTAGAGCTAAAGAAGCATTGTTAAGTGCCTTGTCTAATGAAAAGCTATTGAATGTCATAGAGTTGGAGAATGCAAAGCTAATCTAGACAAAGATTGAAACTCTTTATGAAGGTGACCAGGCTATGAAAGTTGCAAAACTTGACTGTTTTTGGGTAAGGTATGAAAATTTAAAGATGGAAGAAGATGAGAAGATAAGTTCTTTCATGGATATAGTAAATGAGATTGTTATGGGAATCAAATGTTGCAGATCGGTTAGTGAGGATGAGATAGTGTCAAAGGTTCTAAGAGTTATTCCTCTTGCTTATAAGATGAAGGCTACTGCAATCAATGAACTCCAGACAATGTCAAGTACCCCTGTTACCAAAGATACACTGCTTGGGAAATTGACTGCTTTTGAGCTTGAGGAATTTGGAGATCAGAGTGCTACTAAAACTAAGACTAAATTTAGAGCATCTACCTCTGGTAAGCAAAAGATAGATTGGAAAGAGATGTATGTTAAAGATATGGAGGACATTGAAATAGAAGAAAGAGAACTTGAAGGGCTGGAAGTCCTGATTGCTAGAAGAATTCCTAAAGGACCAATTGGAAGTAAGTATGAAGGAAAAGTCCCTTTTAAATGTTTTTCATGCAATAAAATTGGTCATTTTGCTTCTAGATGCCCTGAAAGAGTTGCTAGGAATCATGAAATATTTGTGAAGAGTTATAAGCCTAATCCAAAATATCAGAACAAACCTAGATTCGGAAGGAATAAGGATAAATCATACTATTATGCTGGTGATGATGATTTTGGTATTACTGATGATGATGATGATGATGAACCTATAAGTGGAACTGGTAATAGAGCTGCCTCCGGTAAGGACTAGGTTTTTATTTCTATCAAGGATGATTCTCCAGAACTTATCATTGAAGAAACTCATACTGAGGAAAAGGCTTTAGCTGCTAAAATTGAAGAAAAGGATGAATGAGTTATAGACAGTGGATTCTCACATAACATGATTGATGACAAGAGAAAATTTCTATCATTGCAAGAATTTGATGGTGGATTAGTCAGATTTGGAGACAAGGCATGTAGGATTAAAAGGCAAGGGAACTATATCATTGGATGGTAAGACCAACATTGATAATGTTTATTATTTTGAAGGCTTAAACCATAATCTTCTAAGTGTAGGCCAGATGGTGGATAAAGGATTTCATTTACAATTCAAGGATGGAAAATGTAAGATCTCAATAGATCTGGATTGGAAATAGCTTCAGAACTTAGACCAATGGATACATCTTACATTTGAACTCTAATGAGAAAGCTTGCTTGATTACTCAGATTGATGAAAGTTGGTTATGGCATAAGAGGATGTGCCATGTAAATTTTGATTGCATAGTGAAGATCAGTTCGACACAGGCTGTCAGGGATTTGCCCAAAATTGTCAAACCTCATAATCTGGTATGTAGAGAATGTCAAATGGGTAAGAAAGTCAAAACTTCTTTTAGAAGAATACATGATAAATCTAATGAAATTATTGATCTTATTCATGTTGGCATTTTTGATGATTATGTTGTGATTGTCATTGATGGACACACACTTGCATTGAGATCACTTTTATATGTATGAGTTATGCTCAACCGATAATTGTACCCAATCAGTATGATGCATTATAGTCTTTAGACTATCAATGTTTTGCAGAATGTGTTTTCCGGTCTGAAGCGGTATGTTGACCCCAAGCAGTTCGAGGATCTCAAGTGGTACAAAGGACCAAAGCAGTAGAACACATATGTCCCAGTCTTCATTTTGTGAAACCAGCAACCAGTATTTTGCTTTAACTGGTATTTTATATGAACCGGTAATACTCTGTGATGAGTTACCAATCGACATTTTGTGATGAGTTACCATCCACCGATTGTTTGACAGTGCCAACACTTTAATGGTGCTTTTTGTGTCATGTTACAGAATATGTCTAGATGCATTGAACCTAGGAAATTGTATTGTAATCCTATTGGACCGACATGAAATCAGATTCCTTTATAAGGACATCATGTCTAGGGTTTTATGTTGTTGCTAGGGTTTAAGGTGGTTGATGAGTTAGAGAGAGTGTGAATATGTTGAAGAATGAAGTAATGCTAGAATGCAATAGGAATGAGCTATCAAGGATCTAACCAAGAAATCTGTGTTATTTACTAGATCACTCACTTGTTGATTACTAACATCTTCGACAAGTCTGAAGCCCTTAACTGGGTAGGCCCAAAAGCCTATTGTAAATCCTCTAACAAGGTGGTTCACATATGTGGATCTAAAATCCTCTAGCAAGGTAGTCTTTAATCGAACTTATCTCCTAACAAATATTAAGATTCCTAATAGGATCTATTCTAGTAAAGAACATTGTATGACCTTAATCGGTCTGGTTCCTATTCTATAGATAGTTACTTGTGAGTTCCATCTCACCATGGTTTTTCCCATTTGGGTTTCCACATCAAAATCTCTTGTGTTATGGTGTTTGTGCTTCTGTGGGTGAATGCATTATTTGATGTTTGGTTTGCATGTTTTCTAATCGGTTTGTCTGCTAAACTATTTTACCGGTTTACTAGTAGTTTAGTAAAGTGTTTAAGTATAGTTCTTTTTGGCATACTAATTCAGCCCCCCTCTTAGTATTCATCAATTGGTATCAGAACCAACCTTTCTATAAGTCTAACCACTTGGAAAGAGATATGGGGGAATACACTATGAGGGAACTTACTCATCGGCTCACTCAGTCTGAGCAAGCCTATGATGATCTTATGGTCAAATATAAGGCCTCTCAGGCAAAAAGGAGAGAACATGCTGAAAAACTAATGGAGCTATCTGAAAATAATTCTTCTGATGAAGCGGATATGGAATCCTTGACTCAAGAAGTAGAAAAGCTGAATGAATCCAATTCCAACTTGAGAAAAGAGTTGGAAGGACTGACTATTCGAATGTGCCAAGAGCTTGAGAAACGGAGGAAAGCTGAAGATCTGGTAAAAGACAAAGATCATGAAATCTCCAAGCTAAAGAAAGAGATCAATGCCCTAACTGCTCAACTCCATGTGAGCAAAGTGGAAAAGAAAGACATGCAAGGAGAACCAAACATGACCATCTCCGAGAATGCAAACTTGATGGAAACAAATGCTGCTATTTCCAAAGAACTCTCTGAGTCAAAGGAAATACTTGCTAAGTTCAACAAGAGTACTATTAAGCTAGAGCAAAAGCTTGAATTTGCCAAACCTATCAAAAATACTGATGGACTTGGTTATTTCGGTCATGAGGAAGGTGAGACTTCTGGTATAAATGTTGGAGCATCGAAGAAACAACTGGCATCAAAGGATAAAGGTAAGCAAAAGTTTAAACCCATTTTCTTTAACTGTCTTAGAGAAGGACATACTACCAATGTGTGTAGGAGAAAAGCCTACAATAATTTTCCTTACTTTATAAACAATGTACCTAGATCCAATAAGTTCAATGATAATTGTTATGCATGCAACAAGTTTGGGCATAGAGCATCTAAATGCAGGTCTGTTATGAACAACACTAGAAGATATCCTCAAAGGAATCAAGGAGTTGGTCCGGAACCTTTTGTGAACTGGAATCACAACCAGTTTGATGCCTTTAATCATCAGTCAGGAAGCAGTGGCTATCAAGCGGCAACCAGATGGAGAGAAAACTATTTGATCTGTCATTTTCATGGTCACACCACTGCAACATGCAGGAGGAAGAACGGTAACATGAATAATGGACCTTAGAGAGCACTTGGAATGGTTTTCTATCATTGCATCAAACCGAGTCACATTGCCAAATTCTGTAGAACAAGAAAGAACATATCAGATGACATACTGGTCACTCCGAAAGGAAAGATTGATATTAAAACTATTCAAGCGGATATGAACAAAACCTGGAAAAAGAAGCCAACAATATTGCAAGAAGAACCAGTTTCTGCACCTAGTGTGGAAATCACGGAACCGACAAACTAAGCATCAAAAAAGCTTAGGGGGAGCAAATAGTGAAAAGTTTCGAACCCCCTATTTACACCGATAAAAGACCTTAACTGGTATGTGATACCTATCATTTGGAAGAAGACTAGAAATGCTAATAGGCAAATTAGGGTTTATGCCCTAATGGTGGAGCATTTATTATGGTAGGTGAGGAATATGTTTAAAAGGAATTTTCAAATCATTTCTCACTATCATTTTTTGAGCGAAGAAAAAGTGATTTGTGTTGTGATTCAAAGAAATTTTGAAACCCTGAAGAAGATTCAGAAGCAAATATCAAATGGTCAAGAGAAGAACTCAAAGCGGTGATTCAACAACCGACAAAGTGTGAGGCAAAGTGGAATTTGCAAGCCCTAAATTCTCAATTTTTGAAAGGTATTTCTCAAGTTTTTTGTTTTATCATGGCTTCTGCATCACATGCTAGCTCTAGTGCACCTATTGATTATATGAACTTCATTCAATGCAAGTCCAAATACAATGCCCTATCACAAGTACCTACTGGTGTAATAGTGGAAGAAGGCATTTTTTATTATATAGATTGTAAAATTGAAGACCTAGGGTCTCTCGCAATCCATTCTCAGATAGGTCTATTCTGTGGGAAGGATAAAAAGATCAAACCAGAGTATAGCATCTTGGAGAAGAATAAGCTTCACAATGCGGTTTACTTCTTAAAGGATTTCAGAGATGATAACATTCGAATCATTCTGAGCAAAGTTCATGGTGACAAGATGTATCTTGAGAGAACACATGATATCACACTACAAGCTATTCATGTCGTCACTGATTTTTGCAACGTTGGTGAAGTGCCAGCCCTGAGGAAGGTCATCAAGACCAAAATGAACAAGCTCACTGGTTCAATGAGTGACTCACGAGGAATGACTATCAATTCCATCAAGGATGGCCTGGTGAAATATGTGTGTATGGTGATAGGATACCAGACGTTTCATGTTAGCAGAATTAACTCTGTATCTACTGTAGTGGTAAATGTCCCTTACAGGATGATCAAGGAAGATGCATCGTTTGATCTATGCACCTACATGCAAAGACAACTTCTGTTAAATCTCAAATCAATCAAACAGGATAATGCATTGAAACTTATGTTTGGACAACTACTGGTAGGGTTATTTCCTAGGAGTTGGAGATATTTAGTGGTCTGCCGACCAACCTGTTACCAAGCAGATCAAAGAGAGCCTGCAAGCAGTTGGAACCGGCTACCCTGAAGTTCTGAACAAGTACTTTGATGAGTTTAGAAGCAAGATGAGCCTAAGGATGAGAATATTTGGTGTCAATGTCAAGAAATATGAAGAGGACATCTGCTTTATCATCAAAGTGGATGAATGCATAATGGAGGCTGTTGAGCCTAGACAGGAAGAAGTGGAGCCTATGGGCTATGAGGTGATGTATGATATGCTGAACGGGTATGCCTCTACCCTACTTGCCTTGCCTCTTGATCCGAAGGTAAAGAGAACAAACACCTATCTGGAAAGGGTGACACCGGTTAAAGAACCCTCATCAAAGAAAGGGAAGGCAGTGCCTTCAGCATCGGCAGCGGTTACTCCATCAAGTTCCAAAGTGACCAAGCGGTCACCTACCAAAGTCTTCGAGAGGAAGAGGAAGACAAAGAATAATTCACCGGACTCAAAAGAAACTATGTTTGAAGAAAAACCCAAGAAGACAAGACAAAGAATGAACTGGCATCATTGACATCGGTAAATATTGACATTTCTTCCTACAAACCTTTGACACATTGTCAAAGAAGTATTAAAAATATTAGGAGAAAGTTATTGAATGATTTATTAGATCATTTTGATGATTTCAATGATGAAGAAAAGGAAGAAGTTGAGCAGGAAATTATTAATTAATTGTGTGCTAATGACCGGTCGCCTTCACAAATTAGATCTGAGACACTAGATTCTTTGTATAAGTCTATAGACAATAAATGGCACATTGCCATAGAGAAGGAATAGGAAATAAGGGATAAATTTTTTGCCCAACGCTTTCCTAACCTATCCAATTCTAAGCTATTTGAAGTCATCAATCAATATAAAGGACTCTTCTTCACTAAAAGGAGAAGACTCTGGTTATTAGAAGGGAGAATTGATGATGTCGAAAAGGACACTGATCTACATATGACAGTTGTTGTACATATGCACAAATTGCTTCAAGCCAACAAGAAGGCTGAGAAAGAACTAGCAATAACAAAACTAGATGAAGTGTTTGATAATGAAGGAAACCCGGTTACTGAACCTATAGACACTAATGATGTTGATGCTATGGATGTAGAGGATGTTGCTCAGGGCACACCATTAGAAGCAACAGGACAGGAGAAGCAGGCAGAACAAGTAGAAAAGAAAAAGGAAGTAGAGGACAAAAAGGAGGAAGTAAAGAAGCAAGCAGAGGAGAAGGAAAAGGAACAAGATGAGGAGAAAAGGAAAGAGGAGAAAAAGAGAAAAAAAGATGAGGAGAAAAGGAAAGAGGATAAAAAGAGAAAAGAAGATGACGAGAAAAGGAAAGAGGAGAAAAAGAGAAAAGAAGATGAGGAGAAAAGGAAAGAGGAGAAAAAGAGAAAAGAAGATGAGGAGAAAAGGAAAGAGGAGGAAAAGAGAAAAGAGGATGAGAAGAAAAAGAAAGAGGAGGAAAAGAGAAAAGAGGAAGAAGAGAAAAAGAAACAAGAAGATGCAAAGAAGAAGAAAAAAGCAGAGGATAAAGAAGAGGAGAAGAGAAAGGAAGTGGAGACGAAGAAAGCAGAGGAGGATAAGGAAGAGGAGAAGAGAAAGGAAGCAGAGAAGAAGAAAGAAGAGGAGGATAAGGAAGAGGAGAAGAGAAAGGAAGTGGAGAAGAAGAAAGCAGAGGAGGAAAAGGAAGAGGAGTGGTAAAAAGAAGCGGAGAAGAAAAAGAAGGAAGAAGAGAAAGAAGAAGCGGCAAAAAGCACTTAGATGGAGACTCTAAAGGCAACTAGTAGTCAAGCCAAACCGGCTGACCTCACAAGTCCTATTGACCTCCAGTCTGCAAATGAAATGGAGTTGCTATAGAGCATTAAGGTTGCTCAAGAATGCCTTGAAGTGATAAGGAGGAAGAAGGAGCAAGATGTGATCCAAGCTACAGTGGACACTCTTACCGGTTTGTTACCTGGCACAAACCTCCCCAATATTGATTTATCACTGGCATAATTGAAGCTCCTATGCATCGTAGTGGATGACCAAGTGCAGAGCCTAGAAGAGGTAGCAGAAGCAAATGCCAAGAAAGAGCATTAAAAGGCTCTCAACATTGCCCTAGTGAAGAAGCTAAATGAGCTCCGGTCCGATCTGCAAAAAGCTCAAAAAGATATAAAGGATGCTTTGAATGAGGGGAATCTACTACTGAGTAATATTTTCCAACCCCATCTCTTCTATGATGATGTGCTTGTACAAAAGCAAAAGTTACAATATGACTTGCAGTTGTACATGAGCACCTTCAAGCCACCATATGACTCTTTTATAGCTTATGGGCAAACTGTTCACCGATTTCATATCCAGTTTGCCAAAATAGAGTTGGAAATCAGCAACTGGACTCGAGTTTTGTAGGAACTACAACTGGTTCTACTCCAACGCCTACAAATACTTCAGAAATGTTATCTCAATCCAGATGCCTTAATGGTGACTCAAGAGATGAGCACAATAGACACCATGGAAGAATAGGTCTACCAAATGCAGACAGAGAAAGAAGTGGCTACCTCCCTACTTGAGTCCTGGTCCATATCTATGAAACAATTTTTGCAGGACTTCAAATCAATTTTTGACAAGTTTTACTCTTTACTGTCATAAACACTTATTCTTTTAATACTAATGAAATAGGGGTTGGTCTGTAATATTTTGTTGTCATTGTTGGCAAAGGGGGAGAAGTATAAATTTTGAATGTTTTGATGTATACTTTCATGTTATTTCTATTAAGAAGTATACATTTTATTTTCTGCAAAAGGGATAGTGTATATGCTTAGGGGGAGTAATTTTGATTATGGCATATTTTTGTTGTAAAACACTTAGATGTCAAAATTTTCCTAAGTGTTGCCATCAATGCCAAAGGGGGAGATTGTTGGCATTTTTGATGATTATGTTGTGATTGTCATTGATGGACACACACTTGCATTGAGATCACTTTTATATGTATGAGTTATGCTCAACCAACAATTGTACCCAACCAGTATGATGCATTACAGTCTTTAGACTATCGGTGTTTTGCAAAATGTGTTTACTGGTCTGAAGTGGTATGTTGACCCCAAGCAGTTCGAGGATCTCAAGCGGTTCGAAGGACCAAAGTGGCAGAACACATATTTCCCAATCTTCATTTTGTCAAACTTGAAACCGGTATTTTGCTTTAACCAGTATTTTGTATGAACCGGTAATACTTTGTGATGAGTTACCATCCACTGATTGTTTGATGATGCCAACACTTTAATGGTGCTTTTTGTGTCATGTTACAGAATATGTCTAGATGCATTGAACCTAGGAAATTGTATTGTAATCCTATTGGACCGACATGAAATCAGATTCCTTTATAAGGACATCATGTCTAGGGTTTTATGTTGTTGCTACGGTTTAAGGTGGTTGATGAGTTAGAGAGAGTGTGAATGTGTTGAAGACTGAATTAATGCTAGAATGCATTAGGAACGAGCTATCAAGGATCTAACCAAGCAATCTGTGCTATTTACTAGATCACTCACTTCTTGATTACTCACATCTTCGACAAGTCTGAAGCCCTTAACCAAGTAGGCCCAAAAGCTTTTTGTAAATCCTCTAACAAGGTGGTTCACATCTGTTGATCTAAAATCCTCTAGCAAGGTAGCCTTTAATCGAACTTATCTCCTAACAGAGATTGAGATTCCTAACAGGATCTATTCTAGTAAAGAACATTGTATGACCTTAGTTGGTCCAGTTCCTATTCTGTAGATAGTTACTTGTGAGTTCCATCTCACCGTGGTTTTTCCCATTTGGGTTTCACGTCAAAATATCTTGTGTTATGGTGTTTGTGCTTTTGTGGGTGAATGCATTATTTGTTGTTTGGTTTGCATGTGTGCTAACCGGTTTGTCTGCTAAACTATTTTACCGGTTTACTGGTAGTCTAGTAAAGTGTTTAAGTACAATGATTTTTGGCATACTAATTCACCCCCCCCTCTTAGTATTCATCAATTCATACTGATCTCTATGGACCGGCAAGGACTAAAAGTTTTCAAGGTGATAGATACTTTATGTTACTTATTAATGATTATTCTAGAATGATGTGGGTAGCATTTTTGAAAGAAAAATCTAAAGCTTTTGAGAAATTCAAAATATTTAAAGCTATGGTTGAGATTGAGATAGGACTAAAGAAAAAGTGTTTGAGATCACGTCGAGGTGGTGAGTTTACATCCAGTGAATTCAACAACTTTTGTGAGAAGAATGGAATCAAAAGACAACTTTCTGCACCTAGGACTCCACAACATAATGAATTGGTGGAAAGGAAGAACATAATCATATTAGATGCGGCAAAGACTATGATGACAAAAGATAAATTGTTTGATATTTATTGGAGGGAAGTTGTTAATACAAATGTATATACTTTCAATAGAGTACACATAAAAGGTGATACTAGTAAGACTCTTTATGAATTATGGTTTGGTCATACTCATACTATCAGATATTTCAGAATTTTTGGAAGTAAATGTTACATTAGAAGAGATGATTCATTGGGAAAATTTGATCCTAGAAGTGATGAAGGTATATTTTTGGGTTATTCTACCAATAGAAAAGCATATAGATGTTATAAAAAAAGATTGAATAGGACAACAAAGAGCATAAATGTCAAGGTGGATGAACATGGCAGTAATCACATTAGACCATATGACTATGGATCAGAAGATGAATTTATCATACCTGAACTAATAATGCATTAAGTGGCTCAGAATAGTGAACCTGTCACTCTGGTAACATCATAAAACTCAACTGTGATAGAGGAATAGCAGAAATAGTCAGTAAATCAAGAAATTTCAAATACACCTAGGTATGTGAACCTAAATCATTCTGAAGATCAAATCATTGGAGATAAAAGAAAAGGTGTGATGACTAGGAGAAGGCTAGCTATTGAAGAGGTATGTTTGATTTCTCAAATTGAACCAAAATCATTTATTGAAGCAAGTAAAGATAAAAATTGGATAAAGGCAATGGAAGAAGAATAAGACATGGGAACTAGTTCCTAGACCTAAAGACAAGCTAGAACATTATTGGAACTAAATGGGTTTACAAGAATAAATTGAATGAGGAACAAGGCTAGATTGTTTTGTAAAGGTTATTCATAGGAAGAAGGATTTGATTATGGTGAGACTTATGCCCCGGTTGCAAGAATTGAAGTACAAGAACTACAAGGTATATCAGATGGATGTCAAACACGTATTTCTGAACGGAGATCTTGAAGATGAAGTCTACATTAAGAAACCTAGTGGATTTTCCTTACTAGGGGACAAGGACATGGTTTGTAGATTGAAGAAAGCTTTATATGGACTAAAACAAGCCCCTAGAGCATGGTATGCTAGATTGGACAAATATCTTTCTAACCTTGGTTTTAGCAAAGATAATGTTGATAATAACCTATATTACTAAATTAAGCATGATGACATACTGATCATTGAAGTCTTTGTGGATGATATCATTTTTGGAGGAGAAGATAGTCTATGCATGAAATTTGTTGATGATATGAAGAATGAGTTTGAAATGTCTATGATTGGTGAGATGAAATTTTTCTTAAGTTTGTAGATTTCTCAGACTGATAAAGGTATTTTCATTTTTCAAACTAAGCATGTGAAGGAGTTACTTAAGAAATTTTGACTTGAGAATTCCAATCATGTCGGTACTCCTACAATAATCGGTTGCAAAATTATTAAAGGATGATTAATCCCATAAAGTGAATCCAAGTAGATACAAATCAATGATTGGTGGATTGTTGTACTTAACTTAGACTAGATTTGATATTATGAATGTTATTTGTATTGCCTCTAGATTTTAGTTAGATCCTAGAGAAACTCGTGATAGTGTTTTTAAGAGGATATTCAGGTGTTTGGCAGGTACAACATACCTTGAGCTATGGTATCCAAAGAATGATGACTTCAGATTATGTGCATAGACAGATTCTGATTGGGTAGGAGATGTGGATGACAAGAAGAGCACTATCTATAGTGCATTCTTTCTTGGGAAGAAGTTGGTTTCATGGCTTAGCAAGAAACAATCATGTACTTCATTATCTACTGTTGCTACTAACTGTACTCAGATTTTATGGATGAAACAAATGTTAAAAGATATACGGGTAAGTTATGATGAGCCTATTATTATTCACTCTGATAATACTACTGCTATTGACATGTCTAAGAATTTGGTATTTCATTCCAAATCAAAACACATTTCTATAAGGTACAATTTCTTGAAGGAAAAGGTGGAATCAAAGGAAGTTGGATTGGTTTATTTGCCTACTAAGGAGCATATTGCCGATATTTTAATTAAACCATTAGCTAAAGATACTTTTGAATATCTCAGAGATCAGTTGGGGGTTACCAACCCTTCGGAAGAGACTTAGAGATGCAGGAATGCATCAAACCAATAAGCTTATCCAATATTTTCTTTGATCTGGATTGATAAGATGATGGTACTACTTAGGGGGAGTAGTCAGCTATTTGGTTCAATAATTTTTGATTTGGTATCAATCCTTTGTCATTGATTTCAAAGGGGGAGAGGTGGTATTCATGTGAAAAAATGTCATATCTCTGAGGGAGTTTGTTGGCATTCCTTAGCACTTGGATGGTTTTCACATTCAAAGTTGCCATCAATGCCAAAGGGCGAGATTGTTGGCAATATATTGAATTTGGTTAAGTGTTGTCATTGATGTCAACACCATGTCCCAGTCGGAGACTATCCCGGTTGGACCTATCTCGATTAGTCTTGGTGATCATCTTGGTTTTGGCTATGATTCTGATCCGATATGATCAGAACTCGAGAATTAGTTTTGGATCCTTACTCTGGATGGTTATATGCTTGCTATATTCTGTTGTTTCATGATTTAGTTCTTTGGCTATTATCACTTTTGGTATTTACTAGTACTGGCTAGCTTCTAGCTTTCCTAGTTAGCTTTACCGGTAAGTGATATTTGGTGTTTTAGGCAGAGGATCTTGGTCCGACTTAATGAATTGGTTTTTAATCATGTTGAAGGTACTTCTTGATCACATTCTAGGTATTGGTGACTTTTCATTAGCTTGTGTGTTGTTATGGTGGTCCTATTTGGATCTGATTAGACTTTCTATGTTACTTCACTAAGGGTTTCTACTAGTTGGTGAAGCATGTTGGGTTTTGGTCTTAGCAAAATTTCCAATGGATGGAATTGTTTGGTTACTTGATTTTGTTTCATGTTATGTAATGTAAATCATAATATTGGTCTAGTGATACCGTTTAATGTAATTTTTATTATTATGGGTTTATGGGTTTAGGGTTTAGCCGACCTTGTCAATAAGGTTGATGATCAGTATTTATAAGTGACTTATTCATTTAATTTGGATATTGATGGGATGGATGGTTATGTCTACATTATTAGAGGAAGGTTTATGTGTGAAGAAGTGATATATCATTCGGTGAAGGTTTTTGTATTGTAGGGCAAACATATGTGCTTAACTGGAACTATATCAAGCATTAAGAGAGGCTACTTTCACATTTTATTCTTTTTGGATTGCAGTCCAATGCTTTTGTAAGTCAGTGAGACTTCTTTTTGTGATGAGAAGTGGACTCTAGGATATTGGCCTTTCTACAAGTGTAGACCCCATTGTAATTATTCACAATACTACTACAGAGTATTCATCTGATTGTGGGTAGGGTTTCCCATCGTGGTTTTTCCCTTTACCGGGTTCTCCACGTCAAAATATTGGTTTTGTGTGTACTTAGCTTTCATGTTCTATTCTTAATTGTGTTGGTTCCTTTGTGCTCTAGTTTAATGGTTTTGATATGCATTAAGTATTGATTTCTAATGGCAAACTGATTCACCCCCCCCTCTTAGTTTGCTCCCGGTATCAAATATGTCTAACACTCACAACCTTGATAAAGAAGGATTTGCCTTTCAAATGGACTAGTGAGGGGAAAGAGGGCTTTAATAAGATCAAACATGCCATTTCTCAGGCTCCTACCTTAGTAAATACAAACTATGAGAAGGATTTCAGTCTTTATATATTGGGAGGAGATGCAAGTACATCTATTGTCCTAACACAATTAAATCAAGAAGGATTGGAGCAACCCATAGCTTTTTTCAATGAAGGCTTGAAGGAATATGAACTCAGGTTCATCTATGTGGAAAAGCATGCCATCATAGTTGTAAGAGCACTAAAAAAGTTTAGGCACATGCTCTCAAACAACCGAGTTCAGCCCCTAGTTCCACATGCAAGTGTATAGGATTTTCTTCTCAACAAGGATATTGGTGAGAAGAGAGCTGGATAGATCACTAAGGTCATGGAGTATGACCTTGACACCAAAATTACCAAGTTAGTAAGGGGGAGAGGACTCTATGAGTAGTTCAATTCATCTTTTGAGGAAGATTTAGAGGTCTCCCTCTTGCTATAGGGAGAAGAATAAGTTGAAAACTAGGAAAATGTGCAATCTGACTAGTTCCAGAATATGACTATCTTCCTAGAGGATGGAAACTATCCTCCTCACTTTGATCGAACCAAGAGGAGGCATCTTAGGTTGCAGTCCATCCCCTATGTTTTGGTGGACTGGGTTTTGTTAAAGAGGGACCTAAATGGTGTCCTGCTAAGGTGCATTCAGGGTAATCAAACCAATAGTCTACTAAAGGAGTTTCATAATGGATCCTCGGGTGGCCATTTCTCAGCAAGGACCACATCCAGGGTAGGCTATTATTGGCCCTACTTATTTGGTGATGGCCACAAATGGGTCAGACAATTCAAGGAGTATGCACTCTTTATAGGCAAACAAAGTTTAGCAACCCTACTTCTTCATCCCATCTCTGTCGATCAACCTTTTTCACAATGGGGGATTAATTTAATTGGCCCTATCAATCTAGTATCAAGTGTAGGCCACAAGTAGATTTTGGCTACCATAGACTATTTCACAAGGTGGACAGAGGTAGTTGCTTTGAAGGATGCAACCAAGAATTCAGTGGTTCAATTTCTTAAGGGGATTGCAACCAGATTTGGAGCCCCTTCCACCATTATATCAGATAATGCTAAGGCCTTTGTGGGATCCTAGAGAATTCTATAGGAAATCCAACATGATCTATTTCTAAAAACATCATCAAATTACTATCCCCAAGGCAATGGCTTATCTGATTCCTCCAAGACAAATATCATTAGAATCATCAAGAGGACTCTTGAAGATGAAAATTGGTTGGGACACCGATATCGGTTGAGTGTTAACCACTTCCAACCCATAGACTGATTGTCTCCATTCGCCTCCTTGCTTCTCTTCATTGTATCTCAAAACTGGTGTTAGTGGAACTAACCAGAACCAATTATCATTACTTCATATACTGGTTGTCTACATATATCGGCTAGACACCTTCATACCAATTTAGACTTCTTTATACATATGATACCAATTTGCAATATGAAGACTTAGGAGTAGTACCGGTTTGACTTAACTAAGATGACTATGACAATATGAACATATGTGTGTATGAATATGTGCCATCAATGACAACACATAAATTCATCCATTACAAAAATCATCATCAAGCCAACATGCTCATCACAAAAGGAGTCTCACTAACTACATAGAATTTTAGACTATAATCTGGAGAAATGAATGAACTGCAAAGATAGAGTCTCCTATGCCTGAATACAGTTCCAATTAAGCTCAATACTAGAGGACTAAATCCTCTTACATAAACCCCACTCGATCTCCAATGATCGACCAAATCCTCTTCCTAAATGATTATTACATTATTCGCTCATTATATCCTCACATATATCCCTTTCCTATATCCTAAAGATCTACAATGAGATCTTACATCATATATATACAAAACCTTGACCATAAACAATAAGGTCGACCACCAAACAATAAAACAATTACATAATTACAAAACATGCTGACCTAAGAACAAACAAATAATATTCAACCCATAAGACATCTCGGAAACACCTCGAGAGGTCCAATCCACATGTTACATTAAGCCGGTCCATAACCTAGATACACCAGGACCCAATATAGGTCCAAAAACACTAAAGCAATGATCTCCAATCTGCCAAGTCTCAAACATGATCACCATCAGCATCTTGAATCTCCACTAGAAGCCGCACCAAAACCACTTATGCATATAATCAAAGATCTTCATCAAAGCTCTGCCGGTGAAACCCTCGCTGAAACCACAAACCAAGCTTGCTAGAAAGTAGGATAGAATCTGATCAATAGAACAAAACCAACTAACTGAACATGAACCTGAGTAGCATGAATAAGCCAATTCCACAACCCAAACATATTGGAGCATATCGTATCATGCCTGATCCAATCCAACTAGAAACCACACAATCTATCGAGACCTTAAGGGTGTCGGTAAAGAATCCAAAACAAGTAGTGTTGACACAAATGACAAAATATCAATGCAAAACATAGTCAATTCCTCCAAATGGCCAACAATCTCCCCCTTTGGCATTGATGGAAACACTAGATGTGAAAAACATGTAAGTACCAAGAAATGCCAAACAAGTCTCCCCCAATGGAAGACAACCAACAATCTTCCACTCAAAGATATAGCAATGAAGTTTTGAAGCAAAGACCAAACTCCCCTTGTGAATGATATCTCTATAAACCTCTATTTTTCACATATATCTCTCTCCCTTTGACATCAATGTCATAAATTTGACAAAAATATCAAAGAAAAAACCAAAAACCACTTAATCACAAGGCTAACTACTCCCCCTAAGTAGTAGCATCCCCACATCAATGCCAGAATGAATAATATCCCTGATAATGCATACCAGACTGATGCCAAATCACATCAATTAGTTCACTGTCAGAGGGGCATAAACCCCTAACCTCTCTCAGGTACTCAAATGATTCTTTACGCAAAGGTTTAGTGAAAATATCTGCAATATTCTCTTTAGTGTTCACATAAACCAATCTGACTTCATTTTCTTCCACCTTCTCCTTCAAAAAGTTATTTTTGATAGATATGTGTTTTGTCTTAGAATGAAATAATGGATTCTTTGATATGTCAATATCAGCAGAGGTATCACAATGAATAACTACCATTCCAGTGCAATGCACTTTGATATCCTTCAACATTTGCTTCATCCATAGAACCTTTGTATGATTAGTGGTAGTAGCAACATACTCAGCTTCAACAGTAGATAAAGAAGAACGTGATTGTTTCTTGCTGATCCATGAAACCAACTTCTTTCCAAGAAAGAAAGCTCCATCAGAAGTACTTTTTTGGTTATCAACATATCAAGCCCAATCAACATCTATATATGCACATAAAGTAAAGTCATCATCCTTACGGTACCACAAACCATATTTTGATGTACCTTGCAAGTATCTAAAAATCCTTTTCACCGCACTCTCATGATTTTCTCTAGGATCACTCTGATATCTAGATGCAATACAAACATCGTTCATTATGTCAGGCCTAGTCCGAGTCAAATAAAGCAGACCTCCAATCATAGATTTGTATCTTGTAGGATTTACAGAAATCAAATTTCAAACACCAAACACACAGATTTGAAGCCAAAGATAAACTGTCATTCAATTTTCATTCATAAATGATCATCAACTTCCAACACATACATAAAGTATTCAGCCAAAATTAAAAGAGATAGTTTTTCAAAAACTTAGCAGACCTTCATTAAGTCATTACAAAGATTATCAATAGGTCTCCAGACCAATAGTTTAACCAAAGGTAAAATTAACTCCAAATGGGTTAATGAGAAACTGTCCTAATTGCATAACAGAAAATGAAAAAAGCTAGACATGCTGGCATACAACTACCATCAGTGCTAGTCATGCGGTTGATTCAGTTTCAACTGGATTGCTTGGATTTCTATTCTAGGCGGATACCATAACCACTTTTTCTACACTCCACTCCCGATGAACCCTTGAGAATTCCTGGATTATCGTTACATGTGGTAGGCTGATATGAATTACCCTTTGCTTCCAAAGTTCCTTCTTCCTTTTCACCAGCTACACTTTATCTCTATGAGTGTCCAAATGATCAAGACATACTATAAGCATTGACTCCACTTTAGCAATCTTTGTAAAATCTTCAACGGCTAAGGACTTCTGCACCTTAATCTGTTTAATGTGACTGTTGAAAAGATTGACAATTTCTATTGTATCTTCTAGCGTCTGGCCATCCTCTTTAAGCAATTGAACATATACATAGTGTAGATCCTTTTGCATGGTTATTCTTAGGGTTGTTAGTTCCCCTCGTAGATTGACAGATTCATTATGACCTTGCTCAATGATCTGGTTATGCCACTCTATACTTTCTTTGCATATGAACATTATATCTTCATCTAATCCTATCACTTGTCTTTCAACAAGGAAATTCATTAAGCCATAGCATTGAATATTGGGCATTTGCCTTGAAATCACCCCCCATTTAGTCTTTTCTTTCTGCCATGTGATTAAGTCAGCGTCCAATTCTTTGGTAACATCATTGGCATCTTTGAAGATTTGAACTAAATCTGATATATAATTAGTTCCTTGATGCACAATCGATGTAAGCCACTTAGAGAAAATCTCTGCGATCATCTTGTTCCTTTGAACTTTGCCCAAGAACTTCTGATTATTAGGGGATTTTAAATTAAACGGAACAGAGCTTTGGGACAATGCTAGCAGACCATTCTGCAGAGCATGGATGTATTGGGCCATTTGCATTAAACTCTATTTCCACTCTGCTTTATCCTTTTCATCCTTCCAACTATGTGAGATAATCCTTTTGGTTGAAGTCTCTAAATGTTTCACATCAACCACTCTAGTTCCTACTCCCAAATCAACTTGTTCAGTAGTATAATAAGCCTCTAAGGCGGTGGCAACATCTTTATCGGATGTGGGCTTAGCAATATCTGCAGTCCAATGTTTTGTGCTCTCATCAAAACCAATCATGGCTTCCACTTTCAACTACTTAGGCTTCGTGGCCCTTCCTAGACATTTACTCATGACATCTTCCATTGACATAGAAATAGGCACAAAATTCCTCTTCTTGGTAATTGAATCACTCAACCATTTAGGAGCCACAATAAGATCTTTGGATTGCATAGGGGTAGGTCCTCTTGAAGTCAGCAACATAGCATTATCTGTGTTAGACAAAACATCAAGTCCCTGTGAATCTTGAACAGTAGCATCAGCATCGGTTACAACTTTGTTAGCATCAGAAATAGGGGTTGTCATATTGCCTTGTGCTTCCTCAGTATCCAAAGCAAGAATGAGATTGGCGACAGGTGGCTGAAAATTCTTATTGTATCTCAATCTAGTAACTCGGCCACCAATGGAATGTGCAGCTTCAAAGTCAAGCTTTTCCTCTTTAATCTTAGCTTGCTTCTTTCCTTCCTCTGTCATCTACAAAACCCCTGTCACAGTCTATTTTTCTTTCGCTCCAAAAACTTTCCTTAAAACTTATGTTTCACAAATGACAATCTTGACAAAATAACTGCTCAATTTGAAACAACCAAGAAAATCTTACTCATGATTTCCATAAGTTATCATCATTACTCTTCACTCATGTGACATTACTCTAAAATGATCACACAGGATCATGCATTTAATAACAAGTCACTTCATATCTGAAAACATGGATTCCCACGCCATACTTGCTATAAATGACAACTTTTAAATCATAAAGAAATAATATTCCCTTTTTCTGCCACTGTTTAGCCATTCCTCAAAATCCACGTTGCCATCTCATGAAAAATATGTTTTCCAAGAAATTAAACATTGAACTTTGAACCTTGAAGAACAAAAGCAACGCAAAAACATATACATAACAAATCTTGAACTTTGAACTTTGAACCCATAAGGTTCAAGTTCAAGGTTCAAACAATGCTAAACACCGACAAACACTGAAAAAGACTTTAAAAACTACACGGGGAAATAAAATTTAACATGAATCCCATTGAAATTTGAACCTTGAACCCATAAGGTTCAAGTTCAGTTTAGTGAAGCTTAAATAAAAAACAATTGAGAAGACTGAATTTGCACAGAAAATTCAAGAAATACAACCCGACCAAAGGACCAGTTAGGGACATGACTCAAAAAGGCGACATAAAAATAGAAATTTATATGTACTGCCAATAGTGGCTCTGCATAGGGACTGAAACTATAAAGTACCAAGCAATGAATCTCAAAATCCCTTGTTTCACAAATGACTTAAAAGTAAGGCCCGACTCACACCAAAACTCACACACCTAAACTAAACACAACAATAACTATATACACAAACTGGCAAGAGACTCCTGCTTACAATTGATACAATTTTAAGTCCTTCCCATTATAGGATAGGGGTATTTCAAAGCCATTCTGATAAGCAAGTTTAAAAGAATTGGGACCTTTCACCTCATGAATTACAAAGGTCCTTTCCACAGTGACTCGAATTTGTCATGGGCGCCCTTCGGCTCTCTCCTTTTATCCCATAATAACACCAAATCACCTTTCATGAACTTCCTGGGTCTTGCCTTCTGGTTAAAAATCTTTTTAATCCTCATTGGATTTTCGGTAATCCTATCAATCAACTTTTCCCTTTCTTCTATGATCTTAATTAAATACATAATTGTCCTCTCAAGAGAGCTTTGAAAGAATGCGTCTTCTACTACAACCTGCAATTTGGAAGCTGCTAATTCTAGAGGAAGAGAGATTTGGGAACCAATGCCATAAATCAAATCAAATGGAGGCATTCCTATAGCTCGCTTAGGTGAGGTTCGATATGCCCACAGTGCTTCATGCAACTTCTTATGCCAATCTCTAAAATTATCGCTAACCAACTTCCTCATAATGTTAATCAAGTTTTTGTTACTTGATTCTGCTTGGTCATTACCCTGTGGATAATAATCAAAAGCATGCACCAAAGAAATTCCATGATCATAGAAAAATAAAACTAATTCCAACGAAGAGAAATTTGATGCATTATCTATGACTATTTTCTGAGGAACACCGAACCTAATAAGAATATTGTCCTTAAGGAACACAAACACAACCTCTAAAGTGGTGTTTTTCACAGGGATAACTTCCACCCTCTTGGTGAAATAATCCGTTGTTGTTAATATGTGAGTGTGTCCTGTGCTAGAGGTTGGGTTCAAAGGACCAATGAAATCTAATCCCCATTGTTTAAATGGTTCCTCAATCACTATAGGTCTTAAAGGCAAAGCAACCAACTGGGGTTTATCTGTAAACAATTTGAACTTTTCACACCTCACTACCCAAGCATATGTATCTCTGAACATTCCTTTCCAATAGTAACAGTTTCTCAAGATTTTATATGCAGTCACCATAGAGGAGAAATGACCACCACATGCCTCATTATGGAAAGTTTTCAGTAAAGCTTCTTGATGCGGCTTATCTACACACCTGAGAAAGGTGCCATCTAAACCCTTCTTGTATAGTATATCATCAAAGATAACGTACTTTGTAGCTTTCAGCTTCAAATTTCATTTCTCCCTAGGAGAAAGATAACCTGGACAGTCTCCATAAGTGAGATAATAGGCAATATTGGTGAACCAGGAATCCTGATGATTAACAAATAAAGTTAAGGACAGACTTTCCTCCTCTTCAAACTTGCTCTCCGCCATTAGTTTACAAAGGCCTTGTCCTTTGACCAGCTTAGTAGGCTTAATGTCTAGATTGAACTCTTGAATCTTAGAGACCCAAGATGCTCTATTATTGATACCAACATCCTGTTGGGTTAAAATACTTTTCACTGCAGAGTTTGGAACAAAGATAGTTGCATGTGAATGAAGTATATAATACCTGAATTATTTGACAACTTTCACTACTGCATAAGCTTGCTTTTCTATCTGTGAGTACTTTAGCTCATGCTTCTTTAGAGGTACACTCATGAAGGAGATTGGGACTTCCCTATTATCCTCGCCTTTCTGCACTAAAATTCCAAACATAGTATGCTCTGATGCATAGCAATAAATAATAAAATCCTTACTAAAATCCGGATTAACCAGAGTGGGTGCATGCGCTATTGCTCTTTTTATTTCTTCAAAATCCCTTTTACCTTCCTCATTCCACTTAAAAACCACGTTCTCACTCATCATATTTATAATGTATTTAGTAGTCTCAGCAAAATCAGGAATAAAACATCTTAGAAAGTTGAGCTCTCCAAAGAAGGACCTCACTCCATTTCTATTGGAAGGAAGGCTGAGTTGTTGTATTGCTTTTACTCTTTTTGGATCCACCTTTACTCCCTCCTTTGAAACAATATGTCCGAGAAGTTTTCCTTCTGTGATTTAAAAAATACGTTTTTTAGGATTTAATGACACCCCATGTTCTCTGCATCTCATCAGAACTTTCCTCAAATCTCGCCAATTATGTTTTCTCTTCCTAGAGAATACACTCAAATCATCTAAATATATGACAATTATTTTATTCCTCAAATGCCCAAATTAAAGATCCATCACCCTTTGAAATGTTGCCCCTGCATTAATTAATCCGAAAGACATCCTATTATATGCAAAGGTGCCCCAAGGAGTTATAAAGGTTGTTTTGTGTTGATCTTGCTCCGAGACACTAATTTGGTTATATCTAGAGAAGCCATCCAACATGGACATCATCTCTAATCCTGAAATGGTTTGTAAAATATGATCCATTGCTGGCAGAGGATAATTATCCTTTAGGCTTGCTAGGTTCAACTTTCTGAAATCAACACAGATTCATATTTCACCATTTTTCTTTTAAATAGGGACAATATTAGCAATCCAAGTAGAATGATGTATAGGATAAATAATTTGAGCCTTTAGCATCTTGTCTACCTCATGAAAGATCACTTTTTCTACCTTTGGATTAAAGTTCCTCAACTTCTGCCGGAAAGGATTGACACCAGGTTTCAAAGGAATGTGACGTTGGAATCTACCATCTCTGAAATTCTTTAAATCATCATAGCACCATGTGAAAACATCTTTGAACTCAACCAACAAGATGATGAACCTCATCTTCTCCTCCTTAAAACAACATTTTCCCAAATTAACAAACTTAGGATCCTCTTCAGTACCAATGTTGATTCGCTCATACTCACCAGAGTTTTGAATTGAAGAAGTTTCTTTCTCTTCTTGCTTAACATACCCATCCTTTCTATCAAAAAGACATTTGAGAGAAACCAAGCCTTTTGGGATTTTATTTCCTTTCAACTATAGCATCCCATCATGCAGTTCCTATGGTGAATCAGGAGAAAACTATTTACAACTTGCTTTTGAACCTTCATAAAACAAGGATGTGAAAATCTCAGCACACCATAAAAAATTCTTAATCTGCTTATCATTTTTTAACACTTCTAGGATTCAAAATTGTCAAGCATGCTCAGTCTATAAACCAATTCTATCCTGTAGGTATCAGTTGTGAAATTAGGATGAGGCACTAATAAAGATGCAGATATCACCAAAGAATCAGCCTTCGAGTTGAACTCCCTTTGTACTTGTAAAGCGAAAAATCGAACCCTAGGTGTTCTCCCCCACTCCAAGGAGAAAGGGGGTCACTAGGGTTGACGGTTTTAACTTAGGAGGGAATTTACATTCAAAAGAGGGGTTGAAACCCACAAGATCCAATCCCACACAATGAAAGACTGGATTCTAAATGAGTTTCAAGGGTTGAGACATCAAGGATACCCTCTTTTGTAAAGAATGTAGATAGAAAGATTGAACTAGGAATGCATGTAAAGTAAGAAAGATTCACTTATAAACAGAGATAGGGATACGGGGTGAAGCTGCGGACCTAGAATTAGTAGTAAAATATCCAGATGATGCTATTCGGAAAATTTGAGTGAAAGTTGACGGGACGATGGCGCCCGGTGTGCACACGGTCCTCCGAAAAATCTGCGAAACAAAGGGGGGTCTGTTCATCTCTGCACAAGGATTCCAGATCTTCAATTACAGGTGCGTACCTGCAACCTACACATAGAAAAGAGAGGATGATTGGGGGGTTAGGGATTAGGGGTTTGCCTTTAGGTCAAACCCCAGTTTTGCAATTAACCAAGAAATGAGAATGCTGTAAATGTAAATGTTTGTAATGTAAACAAGTACTGATACCTTGTTGTAAGAATGTTTGTATTCTTACATGCGAAGGTGCAATGAATGTTGTATTTTGTATGTTGTAAGTGATCTCCTCTTCAATGGTTTAATCCTTGTCTTGAATGCAACACTTAGCCTTGAATGGAGACTTAGAATGCTCAATTGCTTGAAGGAATTCTTGAATGCTTGAATGTTTGAATGTTTGAATATCGCTTCCGCCTCTTGCTTGTATATATTTTCCTCTTTTTCCTTGCCTGCCACAAATGGGAGGGGAAATGTAGTTTATATACTTATCAAATAGGGTTGATAGACTAATTTTTCCAACCTTAGGCCGACCAGGAAACATTATTTCCCGAATTGCAAACTTAAAGACACGGTGCCCAAAAGAGACCGGGCCCAAAATAGGGCCAGGGACTAGGGCATTGGACGCCATGGTCCTGAGGGACTAGGGCATCTGGTGCCATGGTCTTGAAGGACCAGGGCGCTGGGCGCCATGGTCCCACCTCCCGGGACAGTAGGGTGCAAGGAAGGATCAGGCCAAGGTGCAAAAAGATGCAATTTTTGATGTCGTAAACAGGTTTCGGGGTCTCCATTCAGGTTCAACATTGCGCCGCCATCATGAAGACCCAAATGCAGTCGAAATTGCAAGTGTCACAATTTTAGGACGTTACATTTAGCCCCCACTTTAGTGGGAGTATAAGCGTACGCCCATACTTCTGGTAAAGTACAAGGAAACAACATTGAAAAACTTTCACCACGTCAAGAAGGCAAGATACACCAAGCCCCCAGTGGACTAAGGATCTTATGACTTCAATTGACAAAGTAAAAGGGAAGATCATGAGGGAGAACCATGACTGTCAGTAGTAAGGTTCCCTCACTATGAGTCATGCAAGAAAGATATCAAAAAATTTCAAGGCAAAGCTAAATTTGTCAAGAAATTTTCAAGTATCTTGAAGAGATATGAACGGGGTATATGCCCCCCTATGTTAAAGCAATCGCACATGCCTCATCGGGGGTGATTGCTTTAAGGTAGTGATACATATAGGAAATGAGAAGGAAAGGACCACATTATCACAAGGATTTAGCCCCCAAATGTGAGATAAGCCCAAGGATAATAGACACAAAACACAAAGCACGAGGTGACTTCGCTTTCCTTGGGATCAGTATGCTGCATGATAATTCATGTATATCATATGTATGTATGCATAATTGTTCTTCATTCCCCAATCAAGGAAGGTCACCTAGAAGAAGGGAACACGTGTCTTTTGAGTCAACATGAGAGAGACCAAAAGAGATCTCAATGCTTTGCATCATCCTCAAGTAGACAACACTAAGGACAAAAAATAGAAGAATGAGAATAACACATAGAAGAAGTAACAAAAGAGATCAAGAGAGGAGGAGAGAATCTGCTATGCTAATGAACTAGTCTAGCACGTCATCTACCCCCTGATCTTGCTGATCAATATTTTGGGAAGGTAGGGAACACGCTAGAGGAGGAACATCCAACACAGCAGATGGAGCTATCACAAGCTCCAAACAAGGGCTATGTTCATGTTCCAAGCCACATTGTTCTTGTCTAGGTGCTAGGATAAGTGCTTTAGAAAATTCGTTAGATAAATGGTTATCAACATCAACATATTCATATTCACTATCAGAATGAAGAGAAGTAACATTTTCATCATGGATAACATTTTCATCTATATCATCATCAAGATTTATAAAAATAGGATCTTTAACTCACACAGTATCAAGACCATCATGCATCTTATGTTTAGGAGATTTTGGCTCAATTTTCGGCTGAGGAGAAAATGGAATAATGCTAGCTAAAGGTGTTTTTGGGGATCGCAAAGTTTGAGAAGCAGCTGCACAAGCTCTAAGATGATGCTTTCATCGGCATTCACGTGCAGAATGATTTCATGTAGTCTTAGTAGGAAGTTGAGAAGATTGAGGAGGAGGAATGTTCTCATCCTTATCACTTGGGTGTTTGGGTTGTGATCTCTTAGGTTGAACAATAGGAGAAGAAGAAGGTCTCTTCTCTCTATAAGAGGAAGGAGGAGGAATTGCTCCATATAAAGGAAGAATATTTGGTTTAGGAAGGAGACCAAGTCCATCATGACGAGGAGGTATAGGTCTACTTTTAGAAAGTTTATTAGACATAGACATAGTCACATCCATAGGGATGGGTTGGGAATCTCCTTGAGGAAAGACATTAGTTTTATCTTTCAAAGCAAGAACTTCCTTCTCAAGAATGATAGGAATATCAAGTTTGGGTGTTCTAGGTTCACTTAGAGATAGGATCATATCTTTTTTCCACTTTTGATAAGATTTGAAAAGATGATCACTTCGTGGTGGAAGAGATTGGAATTGTTTAGGCCAAAAGTAATCAATAGGAACGCTAGAAGTTCTTTCAGCTGGTTTAAAGAGACTATGATTGATAGTAACAACTTCACCATTATGGGGAAATTTCAAACACTTGTGAATAGGAGAAGTAATAGCTTTCATGGAAGATAGCCAAGGATAGCCTAGCTTCACACGAAATTGTTCGGACGATGCAATAATAGCAAAGACCACATCAAGGGATTTATTATGGACCTCAATAGGTAGTGTAATAGAACCAATTGCAGGAGAATAAAATGCATCAAATAATTTCACAACCATATTTGTTTCGTCATAGATCACTTGATTCAATTGCAAAGTAAAAAGAAATTCTTCAGTAATGACATTAACCATACAAGAAGGATCAATAAGCACTCCACGGCAAGGTGTATTCTTGACTTTTGCAACTATATATAGAGGACCATCAAGTGCCCTGATAGTTTCACTGGAATCAAATGTGATGGAAGGTTCTTCAGGGATTTTCTACTGCTCTACAAAGTTAATCACATTCGGAGTCATAGACACAAGATCATTAGGTGAGACAGAGGAATCATTAGTATCAATCACATTAGAGGTATGAGAAGGTAATGGATCAGTAAAAATCTTAAGATTTTGGTTAGGAGGAGCTACAGATGTGTTGCCTTTATCATTCACACCAGAAACAGAGATAGTATTATTATCAATCAAATCTTGAATTTTACCCTTTAAAGAAAAACATTTTTCAGTATCATGCCCACGTTGATGATGAAATTGACAAAAATATTTGTTATCAAAATAGGGTGAATTAATCTTTGTAGGATCTATTTTCTTTATAGGAGGGAGAGTAAGCACATTTTGTTCCAATAACTTATTCATAATACTATGCAATGTTTCATTCAAAGGAGTAAACTTTCTTTCTTTCCTGAAAAACTTAGAAATAGGAGGCACACTTGATGCTGCATTCACATTGTTGTTGATTATGTTTTCATTGAATTTAATGGACTCTCTATTCGGTTTAAACTTCCCAAATGGTTGTTGACTACTATCACCCTTATCACTTGGAGCCATAGGATTTGCTTGTTCCATTTGACTCACAGTCAGTTGATAATTGTGAAGAGTTGTGCACAACTATTGGAAAGAAGTAAACTCAGAAAACAGAAGTTTTTCTCTAATATCTTTTTGCAAATTAGAAATAAAGATTCTTTGAATATCATTGTCAGGCACTGGAAAAGAAATTTTAGCATACAAATGCTTATATCTACCAATGAAGTCAGTCACTTTTTCTTTAACACCTTGTTTACAATGCATTAAATCAATCAAAGTAACTTTAGGACTTATATTGTTTTGAAATTGTTGAATAAAAGCATTTGCAAGTTATTGGAAAGAAGTAATAGAATAGGAAGGCAACAAGCAATACCTTTGTAGAGCCTTGTCTCTTAATGTTCTAGTAAATAGTTTTGCAAGCAACCTTTGGTCATGAGCAAAATCAGTACATATTGTTTGAAAAGTCTTAACATGTGTTAGAGGATCACCTTTACCATTGTAAAGCTCCAATTGTGGGAGTTCAACATGCTTAGGGGGAATAGCTCGAACAATGTCAAGAGAAAGAGGGCTCACAACATCAAATGTGGGCACACTAAACTTAGATTGATTCATAGAGGCAATTTGTTGCTGTAAAGAAGAGACAATTTGTGCAAGATTCCTAATGGTTGCTTCAGTTGAAGAGTTCATATTAGACGTGTTAGATTGTGATGGAGGTATTATGTTATTGAAAGAAGGTATTGATTGAGAGTAAGGTGGCGGGACACTATGATAGTTAGTCATAGGAGATGATTGGAAAGGAGGAATACTACAAGGAGGAATGGAATGGTTAAATGAATATTCCCCTTGCACCAGGTTCATTTGCGGAGATGTAATAGGAACACTTATTGAAGGAATGAATGAAGAAGTCAGATTGAATGAAGGAAGAGGGTTAATTGAAGAAGGATTGCCCCCATGACTGGTGATCATAGGTGGAATGTCTTGTATTGAAGTAGTCATTATGTTTGATGTAAAAGTAGGTATACTAGCAATAGAAGTTGTCAAAGGGATAGAATGATTGACTTGAGTAGGAGGTTGTGTATAACCTAAAGTTTCGGCACAACTTTTCATAGGCATCACATTCAAATCCATAATGTGTGCAATACTATGCAAAATATCAATTCCATTCTTATCATTTTGAACCATATGTTTTAGACCTTCAATTAAAGGAAGAGCTTGACTATCGGGGTATTCTTGAGACATCCATTGTCGAAAATCATCAAATTGGTTATCCAATTTTGAAAGTTGTTCTATAGAAACCTCATGGAGAGCTTCTTCATCATTAAGAGGATTAGAGAAATTACCTGTATCCTCGTTAAAAAGGCCATTCAAATTAGGTTCCATCTCCTCAGTAATTAAACCTTGGAAAGACTTAATTCTAAGGCTTCGCCTAATGGGAATAGTGTAAGTAGGGCTTATTGTTGTAAAACTCATGCACTAGGGAGAGAGAGAGAGAGAAGATTTTGAATTTAAAGGTAGCAAATTTCAATAAAATCAGCCAATCTCCTAGATTAAAGCTGTTAAATACAATCAGGACAATCTCCCGAAATTTTAGAAAAAATGTCAAGGACCATGGCGAACGGAGTGCACACGGTCCTCGCAAATTTTTTTGAAATTTTCAAGGATGAAAGTCATGATGATTTTAAAGCTAATCTGAAAAAATTGAGTGATTTTAAGATCTGTAGATAGGCCAAATTAAAGTTGCAATCTCAGAATTGAACCCTACCAAGATTGTTGAAAAATGCAAAATTTGAATTTTGAAAAAGAGAGGGAAACTGAAATTTTGAATTTTATGATTTTATAGGGAATACTGAAAGCAATGCAGGTTTTGAAATTTTAAAAATTGACTCAATTTCATGCAAAATTCAGTTTTGAAAGTGGAAATCAAGGTTGTTGCAATTAAACATTTAATTTCAAAAGTCACAAACTGCAAAAATTTGAATAAAGCACTGAAATTTTGAATGAATGCCAACACACTTTTCAGATTTAGGACAGTAAGAAATACAATTTTGACATGAATTTCAATTTCAACAATTTTTGAATGATTAAAAGCCTCAATCCAAGCAATCACTAGACCAACTTTGACTGTAATTTTGAAAGTGCTAGAATTGATGAAATCAACCAAAATTCTGGAATTTAGCAGAAAAATACAGTAAGATCTAACTCTCGAAATTTCGAAAAAAATGTCGGGGACAATGGCACTCAGGGTGCACACGGTCCTCGCAACTTTTTTCCAAATTTTTAGGGATGAGAGATATTATGATTTTGTTGCGGAATCCAAAGTTACGGCCGATTTAGAGGTGTTTTGATCAATGAAATCATCAGTCAAAGGCTGAATCAAGAGAGTTTTAAAAATTAGGGTTTTGACACTTAACCACTTAATTTTCAAAAAAAAAGCATAGATATGATTTGACAATTTGCAGTAGGAGGGTAGATCTGAAACAAGCATTAACAATTAAACATTTCGCAAGCTCAATTACTAAAAAGAAAATTTAGGGTTTTTATGCAATTAACCTCTAAAATTTGCAGAAGATCAAACATGGAAATATAATTAAGGAAGCAAATTTTTCAGATCTAACCATGAATAATCAGAATTAGGATGTTCACGTCGGGTTCACCAAAATGTAAAGTGGAAAATCGAACCCTAGGTGTTCTCCCCCACTCCAAGGAGAAAGGGGGTCACTAGGGTTGACGGTTTTCACTTAGGAGGGACTTTACATTCAAAAGAGGAGTTGAAACCCACAAGATCCAATCCCACACAATGCAAGACTGGATTCTAAATGAGTTTCAAGGGTTGAGACATCAAGGATACCCTTTTTTGTAAAGAATGTAGATAGAAAGATTGAACTAGGAATGTATGTAAAGTAAGAAAGATTCACTTATAAATAAAGATAGGGATACGAGGTGAAGCTGCAGACCTAGAATTAGCAGTAAAATGTTGAGATAATGTTGTTCTGCAAATTTGAGCAAAAGTTGATGGGACGATGGCACCCAGCGTGCACATGGTCCTCCGAAAAATCCGCGAAATGAAGGGGGGTCTGTTCGTCTCTGTACAAGGACTCCAGATCTAAAATTACAGCTGCATACCTGCAACCTACACATAGAAAAGAGAGGACGATTGGGGGGTTATGGATTAGGGGTTTGCCTTTAGGTCAAACCCCGGTTTTGGAATTAACCAAGAAATGAGAATGCTGTAAATGTAAATGTTTGTAATGTAAACAAGTACTGATACCTTGTTGTAAGAATGTTTGTATTCTTACATGCGAAGGTGTAATGAATGTTGTATTTTGTATGTTGTAAGTGATCTCCTCTTCAATGGTTGAATCCTTGTCTTGAATGCAACACTTAGCCTTGAATGGAGACTTAGAATGCTCAATTGCTTGAAGGAATGCTTGAATGCTTGAATGTTTGAATGTTTGAATATCGCTTCCGCCTCTTGCTTGTATATATTTTCCTCTTTTTCCTTGCCTGCCTCAAATGAGAGGGGAAATGTAGTTTATATACTTGTTAATTAGGGTTGATAGACTGATTTTTCTAACCTTAGGCTGACCAAGAAACATTATTTCCCGAATTGCAAACTTAAAGACTCGATGCCCAAAAGAGACCGAGCCCAAAATAGGGCCAGGGACCAGGGCGTTGGGTGCCATGGTCCTGAGGGACTAGGGCGCTAGGCGCCATGGTCCTAAAGGACCAGGGCACTGGACGCCATGGTCCCACCTCCCGAGACAGCAGGGTGCAAGGAAGGATCAGGGCAGGGTGCAAAAAGATGCAGTTTTTGGTGTCGTAAACAGGTTTTGGGGTCTCCATTCAGGTTCAACATTGCGCCGCCATCGTGAAGACCCAAATGCAGTTGAAATTGCAAGTGTCACAATTTTAGGATGTTATAGTACTGCTTTGATTGAGAAAGCATCAAATTCTTCAATCTCGTCCCAAATGTGGTTTCTATAATGTCTCAGTCTCTCATTTTTAGTGGTGAATAAACCTCTCACTTGTTTCATAATAAGTTCAGCATCACCTTTAACTTTCAACATTTTGATTTGCAATTTCTTCGCTTCAACAAGATCTAATAATAGAGCTTCATATTCAGCTATATTATTAGTGTTTTGAAACTCCAATTTGAAAGCATAAGTAATAAATTTACCTTCAGAAGGTATTAATACTACCCCAGCCCCTGAACTAGAAGATGAACAACTCCCATCAAATTCCATGGACCAGAGTTCACCAGACATACCTAGATCTACGGTCTTATCCACACCTTGAAAATCAGTTGATATCATATAATTTCCAAAGCCACAATCTTGATATGAAATTCGAGCTTTCAGATCATCTGAAGGAAAGACTGTATATTTGGCTTTTGTTTCAGGATGTAGGACAACTCTGTGTTTTCCAACTGTGATCATTGCCCGAGACCAATCCATTCTAATTTCCCCACCCATGTCTTTAGAAAAGGTACAACTCAATAACATGCCATAACTAGCAGGGATGTCAGCCACCAAAATTGTCAACTTGATTCTCTTGTCAGGATGTGCTACCAAAGCCACTTGTGCATCCTTAATTTTCCCTTGCAAAGGAACCTACTTGGAATCCATGGAATAACATTTGCCAAAGGTTTTCATTAAGGTTAGACCTAAATATTTTGCTACTGCTGAGGGCATAACATTGTCTGATGCTCCAGAATCTATTATACAATTACTCAATTTATGCCATTAATAAAAAAAGACACATAGAAAGGTTCAGGCTTATCTTCAAGACTAGGTTCAATCAATTCATCTTGTTGAGGAATGGTAATTGATGAGACTTCAGGAATTACTAAAGCAAGGCTAACATTTTCTTGTGCTAAAGAATTACAAGTTGCAGCCATTTGGGTTTCACTTGCTAAAGCCTGAGTATCATTTCCCTTGACAAATTCAACTAGTCTATCTAACTCTTTAGGGTTAAATTTCAGATACTCAGCTGGAGTAATCTGAATACGAGATGATTTGCCAAATTTAATGATATCAAAGGAACTCTTAGATGAATCAGAACCTAAAGAAGCAACTTCTTGAATGACTTTTGAAACACTTCCAAGACAAGTCAGAATTTCCTTACCCTTTGCAGTGCTATGGACAGGTGTTACAACATCTTGAGGCTTCAAATTTTGTTGATTTCTAGTAAGAATTGCACATGAGGAATCCTCCAAAGTCACCAACATGTTTCCTCCCCTTTCTGAGTCAGAGACATATTCTATATAATGAATTTCAGAGTTGCCAGGCATACTTTGGGAACCTCCTTCATCAACTTCTAAGACTGTTTCTCCTTTACTGATCATTTGAGAAAAATGAACCATCTCTGGACATGAAGAACCATCATGGTTCATCAGTTAAATGAAACACAAATGTTTTTATCTTAGGAGGTGGTGCTTCAATAGCAAGTCTTTGTTGCACAGGAGGTAATTGTAATTATCTTCCTCCATTTCCTCCTTATTGAGTAGGATATTTTCTAGGAATGTCCTGACATGGTTGAAAATATGAAGTACTTGCTTTGGGGGCCTATCTTTTTAGGGAAATCACATCATTCATTAACCATTGAACCACATGGTCAGATGAAGTAGAGGTACTTGTAACTTGTGACATAGAAGTTTGCACTTCTCTTTTCCACTTGCCTGCCATGATTAAGTCATCTTCAAGACTCACTGCTGATGTTTTCATAGCATCAAGGGTTTGTAACCACTAGCACCTCATCAAGAAACTTATTTTTGTAGGAATGGAATTGAGAAAGAAACATTTCATGTTTTCATCAGAGGGTTTTTGTGTTGTTGGAATCTTATGACAAAGTTTATCAAAACGGGCAACAAAGTCCCACATAGGCTTTGTTAGTTCTTTCTTTAATTGATCCGACTAAGCAATGAGTGAATGCCTCAAAACTATCTGTTAAAACCTACCAATTTGTAATAACTCCATCAAGCAGGTGGTAGAACCAATCAATGGAAATATCAGTAAAAGTTTGAACAAACAACCTCACTACCACATCTTCATGTTGTACTACCAACACTCCACATGCCACTTTGAAAGCATTTAAGTGTTCAATGGTGGATACTTTTCCATCACCATTGAACTTGGGTAGATGATCTTTTGCTCCTTTGGGAAGGTTATGAATTTCCCCCAAAGCTAAAGGTCCAATAGCAGCACCCCAAGGATTGTTTGCCATTGCTCCAATAGTATTCAAAGGGGTAAGGTTTATTACAATTGGGGGTACAACACCATGAAAAGTTAAGGCTTGATAGATAGGTGAAGTAGTTGCTCTTGGTGGAGATAAGGGTCTACTTCTATCCCTTCTAGGTGTAGCCTAAGAAACAAAATCGAGGTCTAAGAGTTCCTAGAAGGTGTGATCAACAATTCCCTCCCTCTGTTGTGACCGGGTATAAGGCTTGGACTCTAGTGTGAAAAACAATCAGGGTAACAAGCGTCTGAGATTCTATGGTTGATTATTAGGGATTCTAATAAAGAAGACTCCAGGAACAATCACCCTCTCAAAAACTAACACAGGATGGTCTTCTTGCCTTTCTACTTCGTCGAGGAATGCACTTATCCTATTGTATTCAGCTCAGTTTCTTCTATGTCTCCAAGCTAGAGTATCCAGCTCAGAGATAATGTTACTTTGATCTTCTTGCACCCAATTTAGATTTGGTTGAAAAATAGCTAAGAACCCTTCATGAGGCAACACCATTTATAAAGAACAAAGCATCACCATAAAGATGAATTTCTTTTAAAACCAATTATCTCGTTCGTTCCCCAGTAGAGTTGCCAAAAATCTATTGGTAAACAAATTTGTCTCTCACAATTTATATAACTTTTATACTCTTAGCCCAAGAAATGAAGGACAAATTTCACCATACAATTGGAAAATCATTGTATTCATTAACCTCTGAATTAAGGTACAACTCCCTTAAATAGATATTCAATCAGCTCCAAATTACATACAATCCATATTATACTTTTCACCAGAAAGTACAAAAAGGTAATTGCATTCACTAGTCAATACAAAATGAACACAAGCATTGATTCATATATAATTCTTTGTGTAAAGCTGACAGACTTCACATGTATGCTAAAACAAAATGAAAATCTTTAAAAATGAATTTCACTGATATTTTCTGCACATATAGAAAGCCATGACAAATTCTTTCTTGAAATATATTCTCACAGAAATCAAATTTCAAACACCAAACACACAGATTTGAAGCCAAAGATAAACTGTCATTCGATTTTCATTCATGAATGATCATCAACTTCCAACACATACATAAAGTATTCAGCCAAAATTAAAAGAGATAGTTTTTCAAAAACTTAGCAGACCTTCACAAAGTCATTAAAAAGCTTATAAATAGGTCTCCAAACCAATAGTTTAACCAAAGGTAAAATTAACTCCAAATGGGTTAATGAGAAACTGTCCTAACTGCGTAACAGAAAATGAAAGAAAGCTAGACACGCTAGCATACAACTGCCAGTAGTGCTAGTCATGCGGTCGATTCAGTTTCAGCTGGATTGCTCGGATTGCTATTCTGGGCAGATACCATAACCACTTTTTTTGCACTCCACTCCCAATGAACCCTTGAGAATTCCTAGATTACTGCTACATGTGGCAGGCTAATATGAATTACCCTTTTCTTCTAGAGTTCCTTCTTCCTTTTCAGCAGTTGCACTTTATCTCTATGAGTGTCCAAATGATCAAGACATACTGTAAGCATTGACTTCACTTTAGCAATCTTTGTAAAATCTTCCACGGCTAAGGACTTCTCCACCTTAATCTATTTAATGTGACTACTGAAAAGATTGACCATTTCTGCTATATCTTCTAGGGTCTGGCCATCCTCTTTAAGCAACTGAACATCTACGCAGCACAAATCTTTTTGTATGGTTGTTCTTAGGGTTGTTAGTTACCCTCGCAAACTGAGAGATTCATTATGACCTTGCTCAATGATTTGGTTATGCCACTCTATACTTTCTTTAAATATGAACATTATATCTTCATCTAATCCTGGCACTTGTCTTTCAGCAAGGAAATTCATTAAGCCATAGTGTTGAATATCTCGCATTTGCCTTGAAATCACTGCCCATTTAGTCTTTTCTTTTTGCCATGTGATTAAGTTAGCGTCCAATTCTTTGGTAACATCATTGGCATCTTTGAAGATTTGAACTAAATCCGATATATCTTGATGCACAATCGATGTAAGCCACCCAAAGAAAATCTTTGCGATCATCTTGTTCCTTTGAACTTTTCCCAAGAACTTTTGATTATCAAGGGATTTTAAATTAAAGGGAATAGAGCTTTGGGACAATGGTAGCGGACTATTCTATAGAGCATGGATGTATTGGGCCGTTTGCATTAAACTCTGTTTCAACTCTGCTTTATCCTTTCATCCCTCCAACTGCGTGAGATAATCCTTTTAGTTGAAGTCTCTAAATGTTTCATATCAACTGCTCTAGTTCCCACCCCCAAATCAACTCATTCAATAGTATAATTAGCCTCTAAGGTGGTGGCAGCATCTTTATCGAATGTGGGCTTAGCAATATCTGTAGTCCAATGTTTTGTGCTCTCATCAAAACCAATCATGGTTTCCACTTTCAGCCGCTTAGGCTTTGTGGCCCTTCCTAGACATTTACTCACGACATCTTCCATTGACACAGAAATAGGCACAACATTCCTCTTCTTAGTAATTGAATCACTCAACCATTTAGGAGCCACAGTCAGATCTTTGGACTGCATAGGCGGAGGTCCTCCTGAAGTCAGTAGCATAACATTATCTATGTTAGATAGAACATCAAGTCCCTGTGAATCTTGGACATTAGCATCAGCATCTGTTACAACTTTGTTAGTATCAGAAACAGGGGTTGTCATATTGCCTTGTGCTTCCTCAGTGTCAAAATCAAGAATGAGATGGGTGACAGGTGGCTGAAAATTCTTCTTGTATCTCGATCTAGTAACTCGGCCACCAATGGAATGTGCAGCTTCAAAGTCAAGCTTTTCCTCTTTAATCTTAGCTTGCTTCTTTCCTTCCTCTGTCATCTGCAAAACCCCTATTGTAGTCTATTTTTCTTTTGCTCCAAAAACTTTCCTTAAAACTTATGTTTCACAAATGACAATCTTGACAAAACAACTGCTCAATTTGAAACAACCAAGAAAATATTGCTCATGATTTCCATAAGTTATCATCATTACTCTTCACTCATGAGATATTACTCTGAAATGATTGCACACAATCATGCATTTAATAAAAAGTCACTTCATATCTAAAAACATAGATTCCCATGCCATACTTTCTATAAATGAGAACTTTTAAATCATTAAGAAATAATATTCCCTTTTTCTGCCATCGTTTAGCCATTCCACAAAATCCACGTCACCATCTCATGAAAAGTCATATGATTTCCAAGAAATCAAACATTGAACTTTGAACCTTGAAGAACAAAAGCAACGCAAAAACATATACATAACAAATCTTGAACTTTGAACCTTGAACCCATAAGGTTCAAGTTCAAGGTTCAAACAATGCTAAACACTGACAAACACTAAAAAAGACTTTAAAAACCGTGCGGGGAAATAAAATTTAACATGAAGCCCATTGAACTTTGAACCTTGAACCCATAAGGTTCAAGTTCAAGGTTCAAGTTTAGTACATTGAAGCTTAAATGAAAAAACAACTGTGAAGACTGAATTTGCACAAAAAATTCAAGAAATACAACCCGACCAAAGGACCAGTTAGGGACATGACTCAAAAAGGCAACATAAAAATAGAAATTTATATGTACCGCCAACACCAATTAAGCATAAACAATAATCAAAGAATAAAAAACATCCACATGACATGGGGAAACATGATGGTGAGAAGCCAACCCACAGTCAGTTAATACTTCTACAGTAAGTATGTGAATTACAATTGAGGGGCTTGCACTTGCTGGAAGGTCAACAATCTAGAGCGTACTGCTCATCACAAAAGGAGTCTCACTGACTACATAGAAATCCAGACTATAATCTGGAGAAATGAATGAATTACAAAGATAACATCTCCTATGCCTGAATATAGTTCTAGTTAAGCCCAATACTGGAGGACTAAATCATCTTACACAAACCCAAATCTATCTCCAATGATCAGTCAAATCCTCTGCCTGAATGATTACTACATTATTTTCTCATTACATCCTCACATATATCCCTTTCCTATATCCTGATGATCTACAATGAGATCTTACATCATATATATACAAACCCTCAACCATAAACAATGTCGGCCAACAGACAATAAAACAACTACATATTTACAAAACATGTCGGCCTGAGACCAAACAAATAATATTCAACACATAAGACATCTTGGAAATACATCGAGAGGTCCAATCCACATGTTACATTAAGCCACTCCATAACCTAGATACATCGGGATCCAATATAGGTTCACACACGCTAAAGAAATTATCTTCAAACCACCAAGTCTCTAACATGATCACCATCAACATCTGAAATCTCCACCAGAAGCCGCACCAACACCACTTATGCATATCATCAAAGATCTTCATCAAAGCTCTATCGGTGAAACCCTTACCGGAACCACAAACCAAGCTTGCTAGAAAGTAGGATAGCATCCGATCACCGGAACAAAACCAACTGACTGAACATGAACCCAAGTAGCATGAATAAGCCAATTCCATGACCCAAACATACCAGAGCATACTGGATCATGCCAGATCCAATCCAACTAGAAACCACACAACCTATCGAAACCAGAAGGGTGTCGATAAAGAATCAAAATGTTATCATTTTCAATTTTAAAGTACATATTACTTTCAACAGTACCTTTAGAAAATCCCAATTTTAACAAATATTTGTCTAATCTAGCATACCAGATTCTAGGAGCTTGTTTTAATCCATAAAGTGGTTTATTCAACTTGCATACCATATCTCCATAATTCGATAGTGAAAATCCATCAGGTTGTTCAATATAAACTTCTTCCTCTAGATCATCATTCAAAAATGTAGATTTAACATCATTTGATATACCTTGAAATCTTTATAAGAAACATAAGCATGTAACAGTCTAACAACTTTAATTCTGGCAACTGGAGAAAATGTTTCCTCATAATCAATCCCTTCTTGCTGTGAATATCCTTTGCAGAACAGTATAGCTTTATTTTTGACTACTTCATCGGCTTCATTCAATTTGTTTTTGAATACCCATTTAGTACCAATAACATTTTTATCCTTAGGTCTAGGCACAAGTTCCCAAGTGTTGTTCTTTTCATTTTTATTGATCTCTTCTTCCATAGCTCTTATCCAATTTTCATCTTTACAAGCTTTAGCAACATCTTTAGGTTCAACTTTGGAAATTAAACATACTTTTTTCTACAACTAACCTTCTTCTAGTCATCACACCTTTATTCTTGTCACCAATAATCTAATCCTCATAATGATTCAATCTTACATACCTTGGAGTATTTTGAATGTTCCGATCTTCAGGTTCCTGCACAACATCACTAGCAGTAGCAACATCCAAATTAATAGTCTCTATCAGATCATTCTTCTTAGGCTCTTCATGCTAAATAGGGGCTAAAATAACATGTTGACCATCATCATAAGATCTGATCTCCTTCCCAAGGTTCTCATCCACTCTCACATTTTTACTTTCAACTATCTTTCTCAGTCTCTTATTATAGCACTAGTAGGCTTTGCTATTTGTAGAATATCACAAAAAGATACCTAAATCACTTCTAGCATCAAACTTTCCAATATCTTCATCTCTCTTGATATAAAATTTGCTACCAAAAACTTTGAAATATTTCACTGTAGGAACATGACCAAACCAAAGCTCATGAGGGGTATTACCGGTATCACCTTTGATATGAAATTTATTAAATGTATAGACTGCAATGCTAATAGCTTCTCTTCAGTAAAGCTTCAGAACATTTCCTTCAATCAACATGGTTCTTGTAGCATCCAAAATAATACGGTTCTTCCTTTCAACAATTCCATTATGATGTGGGGTTCTAGGAGAAGAAAGTTGTATTCTGATTCCATGTATCTCACAAAAAGAATTGAACTCACCGGAATAGAATTCTCAACCTCTATCAGATCTCAGACACTTTAGCTTCAATCTGGACTCAGTTTCAACTTTAGCTTTGAATATCTTAAATTTCTCAAATTCTTTTGATTTCTCCTTCAAAAAGACAACCCACATCACCCTGGAATAATCATCAATTAGCAACATAAAGTATCTATCACCTTGCACACTTCTAATATTTTTATTTCCACACAGGTCAATATGCACAAGATCCAGTAATCCATCAGATGTATATCATTTACTCTTGAAAGAAATCCTTGTTTGATTACACAACTGACATTCTTTACATACCAGATTAATAGGTTTAACAATCTTAGGAAGATCTCTGACAACTTGTGTAGAAATGATCTTGACCAATGAATTAAAGTTTACATTACACATTCTTCTATGCCACAACTAGCTCTCATCTATCTTAGCAATCAAACAAATTTTGTCACCAGCATTCAAATGAAGAATGTTACCTTCAGTCTTAGTTCCAGACGTAATCTCTATACTAGAGGCATTCAACATCTTGCATTTACCATCCTTGAATTGTAATTCATAACCCTTGTCAACCATTTGTCCAACACAAAAGATTATGCTTCAAACCTTCAACATACAAGACATCATCAGTGTTATTCCTACCATAAAAGGAAATAGAACCTCTCCCACAGATTACACAGGCTTTGTCATTTCCAAATCTAACTATTCCACCATCATACCTTTCCAAGCTTACAAATTTTCTTTTATCACCGATCATATGATGTGAACAACCGTTGTTAATCACCCATTCATCTTTCTCTTCTACTTTAGCAGCCAAATATTTCTCCTCAATTGAACAACTAGTGGAATCAATAGGTACTATTACTACTTATCAAATTGCCACTAGTTTCATATCCAAAGTCATACTATATTCTAGTCAGTTAGTATTACCGAATCATGCAATCGGTACACATAGAGAAGTCTGTATGAATAGTCTAGTCAGTTATTGAAGAAAGCAATCACAGAACATAGTATTCACCGAGCTGTTTACTGAGTAAAGGTTCATGCCTACCGAGTGGTAAAGTTAACTCACTGAGTGAAATGTTTTACTAGATACATTGAACCTAGACATGCACATGAAAACGTGTTACAAGATCGAGGCACATCTAACCATTTTTGAATTGGAAATTGCACTATGAGATTACATATGATTACAAGGCCAATCTAACCTATGAGATATTTTGTTTAGTTATTCATTTGAACAATCTTTTTGTAAGATTGAAGCAATGAATCATATCACCGCTGTAAGAGATCTTTATATACAGCATGATTCTAGGGTTAGATATATGACATGATATGATGCAATAAGAGATGCAATGAGATAGGAGTGTGTATACATGAAGGAAGACTGTTACAGAGACACAGAGAGGTCACCGAGAAGGTTATCAGTGAATAGTCAAAGAACAGAGTAAACAAAAAGGTTTACCTAGTTTCATTATGGGTTACCGAGGTATGCTACAAGCTAGGTAATCTTATTTAGAGCACATAGAATCTGCTTTAGCATTTCAGATGTAAAGTTGCAGATATTTGTAATGATTATATTGCAATATTTTGAAGTTGTAAGAGAAACCTTTAACAGGGTAAAAGACTCTAACCAGGTCTATAAATTGTAAATCCTTTAACCAGGTGCTACACTTATATAGTGTTGTAAAAATCCTTTAGTAAGGTAGATCTAACTGATCTTAATACTCCTAAAAGGGTAAGCTATCAGAAATAGCTAAATGTAGCTCTAACCAAGCATTCTTTATTATTGTAGTAGTGAAGTTGTGGGTGCCATCCCCACCACAGTTTTTCTCTCTAACCAAGAGTTTCTGTGTGACCAAAATATATGTGTTATGGAGTGAATCATGTATGATTGTTATCTATTGATTATAGTTTCATTTTGTGTTACTGCACTATTCTATTTATGCATAACAGTAAGGTTATTACAAGAGAAAAGTTTTGGAGTACTAATTCACCCCTCCCCTCTCAGTACATTAGCTTTCTATATTGGGCCTAACAATTGGTATCAGAGCTTGAATCTTGGAAAAGGGTTTAACCACTTAAAGAGAAAGATCTTAGCAATGGAAGGCTACAAACAATCTTAGAAGATTGTGCATCTTCAAGAAGAGCTGGATAATGCAAATCAATTGATTGCAGACATGCAGAGGCAAATGCAAAAATCTCTGAAAGTAAGGATAAGATTATCTGATGACTTGCAGGATTCTCAAGAGCTAGTGGAACAAATCAAGACATCATCTGAGAACAATATATCTGAAGAAACTAAAGAAATGATTGGAATGTTGAAAGAAAAGAACAAAGCATTGGCTGATCAAATAAAAGCAATGAAAAGAGAACATGAACATTTTAGTACACAAATGACTGAAAATCTAGATGCATTAAGGAGAGCTGAGGATAAAGAAAGAGATCTAGAAAGAGAGAAACAACAACTTGAAGCTCTAGTATCTAATAAGGATGATGAAATCATAAGGTTAATTGGTATTCAACAAAATATGATAGATCAACTAGGTTATGCTCATCATGAAGAAATTCTGAATAATGATGAAAATCAATCATTGAAATTTGAAGTATCAAGGTTGACTGGTGAACTTGAAATAGAAAAGAAATCCAAAGAATCATTGGAGAAAATTTATGAAGCATCAAAGATGTTGGATGAGCAACTGAATACAAGAAGACTCTACAAAGATGGAGGACTCAGTTACAAAGGAAAAGACTCTACCAAGAAAGGAAATAATACTACCGAGAGAGGAGAATCATCAAAACATGCTGGAAAAAGAAATAACATCAAAAGGAAGAAGCCTATTTGCTACTACTGTGGAAATCAAGGTCATACTGCCAACATATGCCAGATCAGAAAAGGTAAGCAACCGAATATCTCTAAGTCCAATGGATATTGTTATAATTGCAAAAAATATGGTCACATACCTAATCAATGTAGGACAAAGTCTGCTAACAACCATCAGAAGGCAAAATTCAAAGGGTTGTGTAAAAAATTCAGTAGATATAGACATAGTACCGAGAAGTGTTGGTTTAAGCAAAAGAACTACATGAAGTATCCACATCGAGCAAACACTAGAGGTTATTGAACTCACATAGATTCTTACCGACAATATGCAACAATACCATGGGATTACAATACAAGGATATGGTGCGAATGTTGTGGAAGATATGGACATATAAGTGCCAACTGTTTTATAAGGTTTGGAATGAATAATCGGAGATCATGGAGAAATATCGGTATGGCATGTTTTCATTGTCACAAAGCTGGACATTTAGCTAGAGATTGTAGAGATCAACCGAGAAGAGACACTGAGGAGATAAAAGAAAAATTCAAGATGATTTGGAAAAAGAAAGAAATTATGTTTGATGAAGAAAGCACCTTACCTACCGAGTTAGGTGCACCTATTTCAAATTAGTCAAGAAAAGGTATGAAGGGACTGCACTCTTTAAAAAAGTTAAATCATAACAGTTCCTATTTTATTATGAACAGAATTCAAAATCTGCATAGTTAAGATGCAATTAGTCAGTTTGCATACTATACAAGAAACCTGTCAAGTCAGTTAACAAAGAAAAGTTCGGTACTCAGTGAAAATAGAAAATGAAGTAAATTGGTAAAAGGTGAACCGAGTGCATTTAATATCTTGACCTAACTTGCATGAAGCCCAATGAGGTATTTTGAGTACTTAAAAGTGTTTTCATGGTCATTATCATTCACCCAAGTTTTTGAGAAGTAGAGCAGAGCGAATCAAAGAGACCAAACTTCATTCAGAGTGAATTTCAAGGTATTTACATCAATCTATTCACACTGTTTAGCTAGTTTTTGATCTAGTCAAATTGGTAGTGTCTACCGAGTGTGAAGAGTAAGTCACTTGTAAACCCTAAGGATAACCTATCAAATTTTACTCGAGATCTACCATGGTGCCCAAGATCCAAGACCTTGTAGTTGTCCAAAATGTAGAGAAGCCATCTCTGAAGTATTCCCTAACTCCTAAAGTCACCTCAGAATCGGATGATAAAACTACATTTTCACTCATCCCAGATCGAGTCTTATTGGTAGAAAATGTCAAATTATTTACCAATTGCCATGTTGAGGAACTTGGTCATGTAGAGATTAGTAACACTTATGATGAACCGTGCACTGATGAAAAACTGGATAGTAAATTTGAACATATCAAAATCAAGGGATTAACTGAAGCCCTAGCCTATCCTCATGTGTTCAAACCCCAATGGGTTAAGTTTGTATTGAGTAGAGTACATGATGATTTCATGTGGCTACAAGAGCAACTGTTCAAGATCACGAAGGAAGTCATTCACCTGATCACCGGATATCCCATCTACGATCATGCTCGTGCACATAAAATGATATCGCAAAAGGAGCTAATTAGTCTAACCGAAGTAGAATCCAATTATCGAGGACTGAAATTGAATAATGTCACTGATGCTGAACTAAAATTTGCAATCAAAGTCATTGGTGACTATTTCTTCCAATCTACAAGGGAAAATAGTGTACCATGTGCTGCAGTGGACCTGGCCTACAAAATAGTAAAGAAGGGAATGAAAGTAGACTTATGTGAAGTGATACTAAAGAACTTATTTGAGAACCTGAACACAATAAGGAAGCTGAAGAAGAACAACTCGGAAAACACACTCAAGTTCGGTTCACTACTTGTCTGTATGTTTTTCTATTTTGAGAAGTTCTTTCTCTCAGTCGATAAAGTAGTATGGGAGCTACACCAACCTATCACCCATCAGATCAATGATTACATCAAGAAGTTAGGAGATAACTTTAATGATGTCATGGATGATTACTTTAGCAAATGCCAAGAGAAAATGCATAATAGGTACAAGATCCCACCACAACTGGTCAAAAAATACAAGGACAATATATGTTTAGAAGTCGACACTGATTATTGCTATGTAGATGTTGTTGAACCGAGGATTCAGTCATTGCAACCAATGGGTTATGAAATTGATTATGATATCACATAGCAACAAATTGATGCCTACCTATCATTGCCAAGGCATGCAACTGAACTATGGTATGGAACCTATGAAGAGGTGAAGGAGAAAGTAAAAATGAGCATTGTAGTTCCTAAGGCTACAAGGAAAGCTACAAAGATGATAAAAGCTTTATCTAAGAAATTCGGAGAAGAATCCTCATCTACACCTATCAAAGGAAATCTTGCCATTACCGAGGAAGAATCAGAAGCATAGGAGGCTGCAATAACATTGAGCACAGAGTTGCCAAAAGGAAAAGTTCTAAAAAGAAAGAAACATGACATCACAAAGGCCCTGCCGACTCCACCAACAAAGAGACCCAACACCAGAGCATCAGTTGCATCACCGAGCAAGAAAAAAAAGACTGTTGTCATTCCTAAGGTAACAAAGACTTACAAGAGATCTACTTGGAGACTCATTTTGGCAAAAGAGTCAAGTGATACAGAGTCTAATGATGCTAACGAATTCCAGATTGTGAAGAGCAAAAAGGCAAACATTCATAGTGTTGAAAACTTTTGTGCCAATCTTAAGGAATACAGTGGATTTGCAGGATTTAGATATGTTAAGTATGAGTCTAGGAACAATGATGAGAAATGATAGATTGAAGAAGCTGTCATATGTACACTTCTGAAGTTTCGGTTAGCACCATTAGAACTAGCAAAGTCACTTCCGAGTGAACTCTACTCACATATTGATAACAGATGGAAATATGCAATGGATTCAGAGAGACAAATAAGAGAAAGAAGTCTTGTCCATTTATTTCCTGACATGTCCATAGCTGAAGTCAAGGAGCATTTGTCCACATACAATTCAAAATTTCTTGTGAAATAAAGAGACTTAAAATTGATGAATGGGCTATATATTGATGTGGAGAATGAGACTAAGGCCAAGTGGCAGGAGATCTTCAAACAAAAGGATGTTGGTGAACAATCTCAAATTGAAATTGTTTAATGTCACTGAGCAAGATCCAGATGTCACCGAGCAAGGTCCAGACCTAGTTAACACAATACAAATTGATGAAGATGTAATAGATGAAGCTGCACCGGAGCAAGAAATGATTGAAGGCACCACTTATGCAAAACTTGTGTCTAGTGAATTGGTCTTAGAACAAGTTTAGCCTTATCTACTGGTGAAGCCAATAGTACAAACCAAAGCTCCCAAGGACACCGAACAAGTTACCAAAGGTAACAAATCTGAAGTTGTAGAAGATACAAATAATAAGTCTAAATCTACAGTAGACACAACAAAAGATCAATCATCTCAAGCATAGACAAGCACAACAAATATTACACCAGAGACCCCTAGCACCGAGCCATCCAAAGACACTGCAACTACTATAGGAACAGTGCAAAGTGTTGCATCTACCGAGCAACCTATTGAGGGATAGCAAGCCTCACAAGCACTTGTCTTAGTGCCCCAGACAAAACAAAAAGAGAAGAAGGTGAGAAAGCATGGTTTTAAATTGGACTTATCTAAACCGATCATGTTGCCCAATGTCAACATCTCCAAATTAAAAGGGCAAGCACTCACTAAATTCGGTGAACTATACAAAGCAAAGGCTGAATAGGAGAAACAACTAGCCATACAGAAAAAGAACAAGGTACTTCAAAAGGTTAGGACATTGCTCACAGAAATGCTACCATCAGCAACAGTGTCAACCAATGCAGCCATCCATATTCAGTTGGATGAAATCCTTAATCAGATTGAAACATTTGGAGTTGATGCATCCAAATACCTAAGCAAGCTCAAGAATAAAGAGCTCACAGCAAAAATGATAGAGGAAGTCCAAAAATCAATTGTTGTTGGCAAGGTAAAACTTGTCAAATTCATTGCTGAGTTGTCCCCTCAACTCAAGCACATTCTTTATTTATTCCAGAAATTGTGTACATTTTCTTTATTTATTAAAGACATCAAAAATAAAACTGATGCAATTGAGAAAGAGATCACCAATCTCTCATCCAAGTTGACCACTAAGCCTAATTCAATTCAGAATTTTTACAAAAAGCTACAATAGCTCATGGTTCAACAGTTAGAACTGAGGAATGAAGAGCATAAAATTAGGATGGATATAATGACCCTTCAAACATTATTCCTTCCTCATCTCTCATCAGTCCAAGAGTAGCTCAACCGAGCTACAAGCTTATCAACTACCCAAGAGGGAAGCACTCTTGATGGCTTGATATCACTCTTATCTGATATTCAAGCACAAAACTCATTAATGGAAAGTCTCAAGGACTCACTCTCAGTCGCCCTCACTGATGCCCAGATCAAGTATAAGACTATTTTTGATCAGTTACCACCTCTGGATGCAAATTAAGTTTTTAATGTTTTTCAAAAAGGGGGAGTAATTCTATGTTACTACATAGAGGAAAGCCCAGCAAAGGGGGAGTAATTCTACACTTGGAGAGTAGTGCAGTTTTGGTAACACAATTTTGAGTATTGTATACAAGGGGAGTATACTGAGCAGAATATACAGAGCATTTAGAGCACACAAGTACAGAATAGAACTGAACATGCAAAATTCAAAGTTATGTATAGGATAATGATAAGGGAAGTATATCTACATATACTATTGACTATTGTACATATTGTCAAGTATAGTCACTTTGTCAAGTATATTTTTTTTGAGTTATGACTTTGTAAGTAGTTTTTGTCAAACATCTCAACTAATGTCAAAAGGGGAGATTGTTACTACTTATCAAATTGCCATTAGTTTCATATCCAAAGTCATACTATATTCTAGCTAGTTAGTATTACTAAATCATGTAGTCGGTACACACAAAGAAGTCAATATGAACAGTCTAGTCGGTTACTGAAGAAAGCAGTCACAGAACACAGTATTCACCGAGCTGTTTATCGAGTAAAGGTTCATGGCTACCAAGTGGTAAAGTTAACTCACTGAGTTGATATTCACCGAGTGAAACATTTTACTAGATACATTGAACCTAGACATGCACATGAAAACGTGTTACAAGATCGAGGCACATCTAACCATTTTTGCATTGGAAATTGCACGATGAGATTATGTATGATTACAAGGCCAATCTAACCTATGAGATATTTTGTTTAGTTATTCATTTGAAGAATCTTTTTGTAAGATCGAAGCAATGAATTAGATCACCGCTGTAATAGATCTATATATACAACATGATTCTAGGGTTAGATATATGACATGATATGATGCAATAAGAGATGCAATGAGATAGGAGTGTGTATACATGAAGGAAGACTATTATAGAGACACAGAGAGGTCACCGAGAAGGTTATTAGTGAACAGCCGAAGAACAAAGTAAACAGAAGGGTTTACCGAGTTTCATTATGGGTTACCGAGGTATGCTACAAGCTAGGTAATCTTATTCAGAGCACATAGAATTTGCTTTAGCATTTCAAATGTAAAGTTGCAGATATTTGTAATGATTATATTGTAATATTTTGAAGTTGTAATAGAAAACTTTAACAGTGTAAAAGACTCTAACCAAGTCTATAAATTGTAAATCCTTTAACCAGGTGCTACACTTATATAGTGTTGTAAAAATCCTTTAGTAAGGTAGATCTAACTGATCTTAATACTCCTAAAAGGGTAAGCTATCAGAAATAGCTAAATGTAGCTCTAACCGAGCATTCTTTATTATTGCAGTAGTGAAGTTGTGGGTGCCATCCACTACATAGTTTTTCTCTCTAACCAAGAGTTTCTGCGTGACCAAAATATATGTGTTATGGAGTGAATCATGTATGATTGTTATCTATTGATTATAGTTTTATTTTATGTTATTGCACTATTCTGTTTATGCATAACAGTAAGGTTATTACAAGAGAAAAGTTTTGGAGTACTAATTCACCCCTCCCCTCTCAGTACATTAGCTTTCTATATTGGGCCTAACAATTGGTATCAGAGCTTGAATCTTGGAAAAGGGTTTAACCACCTAAAGAGAAAGATCTTAGCAATGGAACGCTACAAACAATCTTAGAAGATTGTGCATCTTCAAGAAGAGCTAGATAATGCAAATCAATTGATTGCAGACATGCAGAGGCAAATGCAAAAATCTCTGAAAGTAAGGAGAAGATTATCTGATGACTTGCAGGATTCTCAAGAGCTAGTGGAACAAATCAAGACATCATCTGAGAACAGTATATCTGAAGAAACTAAAGAAATGATTGGAATGTTGAAAGAAAAGAACAAAGCATTGGCTGATCAACTAAAAGCAATGAAAAGAGAACATGAACATTTCAGTACACAAATGACTGAAAATCTAGATGCATTAAGGAGAGTTGAGGATAAAGCAAGAGATCTAGAAAGAGAGAAACAACAACTTGAAGCTCTAGTATCTGATAAGGATGATGAAATCATAAGGTTAACTGGTATTCAACAAAATATGATAGATCAACTAGGTTATGCTCATCATGAAGCAATTCTAAAGAATGATGAAAATCAATCATTGAAACTTGAAGTATCAAGGTTGACTAGTGAACTTGAAACAGAAAAGAAATCCAACGAATCATTGGAGAAAGGTTATGAAGCATCAAAGATGTTGGATGAGCAACTGAATACAAGAAGACTCTACAAAGATGGAGGACTCAGTTACAAAGGAAAAGACTCTACCAAGAAAGGAATTAATACTACGGATAGAGGAGAATCATCAAAACAAGCTAGAAAAAGAAATAACATCAAAAGGAAGAAGCCTATTTGCTACTACTGTGGAAATCAAGGTCATACTGCCAACAAAGGGGAACACACATGCATTTAGGTACACTACTTAGAGCTCACTACTCTAAAGATATTTGCCCAGAAGGATACAACCCTCAGGGAAGTCTCATTGACTTACAATATGATTCGGACTACAATCTGGATGGAATGAACTGCAATGATAGCATCTACAAATGCCTGATGAAAGTTATGGTTAAGCACAATTGTCTGCTCTACAACACCAAACTCACCTCAACACCTCACTGAATGATATATCCTTGTTCGCACATTCATCTCTCTCTGATAATGAAGACACAATACTGACAAACAAATTACATAAGCATCTCACTTATATATACAAATCATCAACCTTGATAACAATGTCGGCTAAACCCTCAACACTCAACTCACAATTACAAAAAGATACATTGCATGATACAAAGATCAGCCACCAGACCAATATTATGATTTAAATTATATAGCATGGACCTAATTCAAATTCCCAAATGATCACATGCATCGAAAATCCAGCTAAGACCAACCACAACATGCTTCACCACCAAAAATATCGCATAACATGAAAAATCATCACCGGTTCATAGAAATCACCAAAAACTTAGACAACAATCAATGTGGATCACCAAAACAAATAAGACATGACTAGGAAACACCAACAAATGCATTAGAATTATCCAAAATAGCTGCACCAACACCACTTTTCAAATCTCCATCAATCAACATCTAGAAGCTCAAGAACATAACCAATCAACAAATGTCACAAGGAAAGATAACTTGCAGAGCACCTTATCACAAACCATCTGAAATGAAGATTCACAAGATCATCCAAGACAATATCCCAAAGTCTTAGCATAAGATCTGATCATACCGGAATATATCAGAGGAAATATCAGATTCTGCAAAACAGTGGTCAACAAAACTAAACTATAAAACCAGATCAAAAAATCTTCCCAAACTCACCAAAATAGATCACAAGAATATGTTGACATCAATGACAACAACATATCCTAGAAGTAGCAATGATCAACTAAATCCAACAATATCCCCCAATAATCCAACAATATCTTCAGTAATAATATCCCAAAATGTGTGAAAGAAAAATATTGGGAAACCATCAGGCCCAAGGGTCTTATTGCGTTTGAAGGAAAAATAGTTTTTTTGATCTCTCAGCTAGAAGGGATAGCCGATAGAATTTTTTTATGCTCTTCATTGAGAATATTCAAAATAGCATCAATAAGACACTATTGAGCCTCATGTCTAAGTCTAGAATCAAGAGATAAGCATCCACTAAAATATCGAACCACCTCACAACTAATATCAATCTCAGAATCCAACTTATTACAATATCTGAAAATATAGTTGATTCTATTAGAAGCCCTATGTTTCATGGTAGAGAGATGGATTAATTTGTTGTTCCTAGCACCAAAGGCAAGCCAATTTTCTCTCGATCTCTACTTCCAAAATTCCTCCTCCTTAGAGATGATATCATGTAATTTTGACATAATATTATTTTGTTTAACTAAGTACCCATCCTTATAGATTTCCACCTAAATTTTGTCTTGAATTTCTTTCAATTCCAACTGGATAGTAGTCTTGATGAAAAAAATATGCTCAAAGGACTCCTTATTCCATTTTCTAAGATTCTTTTTGACCTTCCCAAGCTTCTTCGCAACTCTAAATGGCTGATCCATCAATACTTATATTCCACCACTATTTAATATTATCATGAAGTGAAGGATGAGACAACCACATTTTCTCAAATCTAAAGGGAAAGTTCCTTTTCCTAGTTAAAGAATCAACAACAAAACTGATAGGATAGTGATCAAAGCCAATTCTTGAAAGAGCAAACAACAAGCACAAATAATTACATACCCATTCATTAGAGGCAAGAGAATGATCAAGTCTAACTTGAATAAGGTCATTACCAACTCTTTGGTTAGTCTACGTGAATGAGGCTCCTTTGAGATCCATATAAATCAGACTATTATTATTTATAAACTCCATATCAATCAGACTATTATTATTTATAAACTCCATAAGGTCTAGTTTACTATCCATCTACACTTGGGATCCACCAAATTTTTCAAAATCATTAATTCGGGTATTGAAATCACCCATGGCTATCCAAGCATCATTCAAAAATTTGGCTCTGAAATCCGCCAGGGACTACAAAAATCTTCTTCTTGTAGACTTAATATTCGGGGCATAGATATTTGAAAGGAGCCAGCTGAAATTATATCTAACATGATGAAATTTAGTAGCAACATGATTAGAATCTTCCCAAACCAAAGAACCACTAATAAAATTAAGATTCCAAAATGAGGCAATTCCTATAGAGGTGCCATCAGAACTATTACCATTAACCCCACAAGAGGTGAAGAATTTCAAATTTTCAACTCTATCTTTAGGCATTTTAGATTCTTGGACTAAGACTATATCTGGTTTGTGATCTCTTACAAGGTTCTCACAATCTCTTGTTTATGAGAGCTATTTAGCCCCCTCATATTCCATGATATTATCTTCTTTGCTTTGAAGGGGTTATATTCTTATAAATCTTAGGGATAGTGCATTGTATCCCATTTGCAATATCTTGGTTGCTATCATGCTTCCTGTGCCATCTTGAGGATTTTCTTCCAACACTCCCTCTCATCCCCACATTGGCTCTAACCCTGTTACTAGTAGACATCCCAGGAGCTGCATTTTTCTTAGCACTCTTCTTCTTTTTGGTGACTATAGTATACCCACTATCTTCATCAAGATTAGTTTATTCTACACTCATGGCCTCCTTGCCCAAATCATAGTTTTTTTCTATGTGCTTTCCATATATGCCCTTTTCCAATATTAAGCTCTAGCATTTCTCTTCTAATGTGGGCAGGGATCCATTTCCCAAACACTCTAACTCAACATCAGGGAATGAATGTGGACTTCACACATCTAGCAGAGACATATGAGTGAAACAAATTCTCAGTTTGACTATTCACAACTTTCTCTAGAGATAGAAGAGGAGATTCAAAGAATTACTCTTTCTACAAAGAAGGATTAGGGGATTCAGAGATATTCTCAATAGGATTCTCTTCAATATTATCTTTTTTTCCAACAGTACAAGGGCTTCTCTCTTCATGATGCACTAGCACTCTAGCATTATCTTCACCTTATTCATTCTCCTTCTCTTCTGATTCTTTTTCTTTCTGGTCACCTTCTTTCTCTGGCATATTTTAGAAAACTTCACCTTTAGGGATAGATTAGTGGCCTTCCTTTGGACGCAAATTGGCATCATTTTCATTAGGATTAATTCCTTTTGGAAAATCCTTTTTAGTTTTCCATACTTTCCTTGTTTTGCCATTATATTTGTCAACATTAATTAGACAATGTTTTGCTAAATGGACTGACTTTTTATAGTTAAAACAAACAAAAGGGGGAGTTTCAAACTCAATCGGATGAACACATTTCCCTAACTTAGAAAGAATCTCAATCGAAGAAGGAAGATCAGTAGATTGAACAACACTTACATATATCCTAGCAAATACCAACCTATTCCTAGTAGTAGGCATTTGGTCTATGAATAATAATTCCTCGAAAGAACCAGTGATTCCTCTGAATACATCCTCATTCCAAAATTACATAGGGAGCCCAAGAAGCCTAACCCAAATAGGAACAGCTTCAAAGAAGCTACCAGAATTGTTCCATTTGGGTCTATTTCTTGAAAGCCAATGATGACTTGCCAATAACCTAAGGCCTTCCACAATGAACTGCTACAATATCTTCTTCACATGAAAAATAAAAAGAGAAGAAACCTTTAGGCAGAGTAGCAACCTCCACTTTCCCTTTCAATCACCATTTCTTTTTCACAAACTCTCTAATAGTTTCAATGTTTGGCCTTGGACCCATAAATTTCCCTACTAGAGACAAAGCCATTGGAGAGATATTGTGATCAACATCAAATCTGATATTATAATAGATACACCACCGCTGCTCTTATCTAAGGAAATTGAAATAGGTGGAAAAGAAGATTTTCCATTTGGTTTAATTCCAAAGAGGGAAACACAAGGAAGATTGCCCCCCACATTTTTCCCACCCTTTCTCAAATTTTAATTTATAACATGCTTTCTTGAGCCAGGTTCACTACCACTAGGCCCCAAAGTAGGACCATCTTGACCCCTAGTAGCACATGAATCCCCCTACTTGGGGGAGATTCCATTATCAAAAGTAAACTCCTTACCTAGGTCCACCTGAAGGTCACGAGACCCTGTAGAAGGGCACTCTAACCTAGAACCCATGACAAATCTAGAAATGGGTGAAAAACAAGTTGTTTGTCCTGGATCATTCCTACCATCTCCGTCGCCTTTTGCCCTCCTTCCTTCTATAAACCACTACCATCTCCATTTTTTTTGTGTTTAAAAGGGAATTATTGAGTGAAGAAAATGTTTTGTAGCGTTTGAAAGTTAATTAACACTAAAATTACAAAAGAAGTGTGTTGAAGATAGTCTCGAAGAATGCTTTGCATTCATTTACATATATAGTCTTGTGATCTTGGACATATTGTATGTTCTTTGTGTATGTTTTACTTCTATCTAGGTCCCTAGTGTTGCAACTAGTGTTTCTAGTGACGGTAGTATGTTGGTAGGGTGTTAACTAGTTAGGATTAGTCTAGAGAATGCTCTACATTGAGATTTATATTGTTGTGAATTGAATGGTATTCCAATAACATTTATGTAGTGTCTTATTTCATAATTCAAGTGTTGAAATGTTTTGGGAGAGTGTATGAAATATTTTTCTCATAATTGTGTTTTCTAGCACTTAAGTAATAAATAATTGTGTCATTTTAGTTCTACCAGATAGATTTTTTGGACAGTGAGGAATAAGTATATGAGGATGTTGTTGGTTTATCAAACACCTCTATGTGATCCACATGATGTTGGATGGTTTGTTTTGTGTTGTGTCTAGTCCGGTATTAGTTTTATGGGTAATTGGTAGCTATCTAGCTAACATGACTTATTCTCTTGCTTTTGGTGCATCTTTGAGGATCTCTACCTACATTAGAAGATGTGTTGAGGTGTGTTTGGATCTTAATATGGCTTGTGGGGATCCTCTTTGTGAGAATTCATTTAGAGGAAGTGTTTTTGGGCCAACTAATTATGTGCTATATGTTTTGCCTATACGTTACCTTGTTGTTGACCTTGGAGGATGTGTGCCAACATGTTTGATGTTTGAGACTATGTTGGATGATGTGTTAAGTTGTTTTAGGTTCTCTCTATCTCTTGGATAGGATCACTTTAACCATAATTGTATTTTGTGGCTAACCTTGTGAGATCACTTCTTGTCCCTTGTTTTTGATGACCTAATTGATATTTTAAGAGGGTGTGGATGGTATATAAAGAAGATCAATTCAAATAAAATTATTGTGTGGATAATATTAGAATTTTGAATATGTGAATGTTGTTAGTGTAGGTTTTTTATATTTATTTTTCCTACACATTATGAAGCATACTTAAGTTATATTAGGATGGTTTATATGAGGACATGTGGCATAGTCCTATATTTACATGTATCATTCACACCCACATTTGGGTGGTTGAATGTCACACCCTCTTTTGGACTCATTTTCCACCTACCCATAACCATTTGTTTGTCCCTACTTGAGTTGGTTTGCCACATGTTTGGCATTTTCCAAGTAGACACAACTCCCACCTAATTTGGTTATTTGGGAGTATTATTCCTTTTGGAATTATGTTCCCACATTTTTCTATATAATCAACAATCACCTCTCCCTTATGAGCTAATTCAAAGCTAACTCAAATGAGTTCATATTAGCATAGTTTGTACAAGGGAGTGTTGATCCATATTGTAGCTTTTGGAGTGTGATAATATCATTATTCTATTATTGTAAAAATATTTCAGCATTTCATCCTCTTTGTTGCTCTCATGTTTTATAGGTGATCTTAGGAGATTGAGTCCATCAATGAATTTGACATGGTATCAAAGCTTCTAGATCTTCAAGCCCCTTCTCGAATTTGAGAGAAATTTAGCAGTGAGTTTTTGTTGGGTCCATTTTTAGTTGAAAAGGACATCATGATTGAGTCCAAAAAGCTTAACATATGAATTTTGATATAAAATACTCTATATCTGGGTGAAAGTCAAATTTGAGACAAAATTTTACCCCCTTCTTAGTATGATATGGATTTGAAATTTTATTCAAAAAATATATATATTATATTTTTTTCCTCCATTAGAAAAAATATATTATTCAAAAAAAAAATTTGCAGGTTTTTTAATTGTTTGTGAAAAGTTTTTTTTTTTATAAACTTTAGAAAATAAAATTTATTGACAATAAAAAATAAGCAAAAAAAATACATATTTTAATTTTAATAGGTACCTGATAGGTACATAGCCCTGTCGAGCCCCTCTCCTTGGTAGCCACAGGAAGTATGCGGGTACCACCATTGGGTCTTGTTTCTCCCTTGGCTCTGATGCATGCTCAAAGTGCACAGGACACCTTGGTAAGGGGTTGGGATGAGACCCTTGACCCAACTAGCATAGGAGGTTAACAAAAATTATAATTTAAATTTCAAAAAAAAAAATTCAAAACTTGAATTTTTTTCGCCTTGGCTTTTGTGCGTGAACATCCGTACTATACTTTTACCTGCATCTAGTGTTGGAAACAAATAACACTGAGAGGGGGGATGAAACAGTGTTATACCAAAATAGTAGATTTTATCCTTAACAAAGCATTCATACACCAACGGGTATACCGGTATAAACAGAATTGAAAGAAGTTATGCAACCAATAAGCCAAGCACATAAATGAGAATCATAACACAGATTTATATGTGGAAAACCTCAATGAGGAAAAACCATGGTGGGATTTGTGACCCACAATATCAATTCATTGGCCATATGAAGAGATATTACAATATATGATGGGCATGCACTTGCAGGAAGGCTTACAGCCTAGAGCTCACTGCTCAATCACAATAGGAGCCTCACTGACTACATAAAATTCCAAACAACAATCCAGAGAAGTGTGAACTGATAAGATAGCATCTTTTATGCCAAAATACAGTTCTAGTTTAAGCTCTGTTTGTTCTAGTTAAAACCCTAAACCTCTATACCAGAATAACCCTTACAATGAATTCCTCACATACATAGTCTCTTAGAATGATTTTGCATCCTATTACATCCATACATCCATCCTATCATTATTACAAAATGATCTAATCAATATCCCCTATATACCCTATACAAATTTATGCCTTATGTCGGCTTACAAGGATATATACAATATCATATTACATGTCGATCATACAACATAAATGAATAAACATTAAAACAAGTTGTCGATGCCAGATCCAAGATGTGTCGGCCTCCAATACCGATGAACTTTACTATACCATGTCGGTTTGCATTGTTGGTGACCAAATAAATCTTCTATCTTGTCGGTGTTAGTGTTGGTGTAGAGTTTGTGAAATGCCCGTCGATACACCATATGAAGTTGGAACCCAAAATCATGTTGCCATCAATGACAACATAGTGAAACCTAACCAATAGAGTTTCAATTGCCAACATCTACCTCTATGCCCATGCCTTGACTCCACCATATTGTTGCATATTAAATGGGCCTTTGTGCCATTCTTTGCCAATTTTGCTAATTTTAGCTATTTATTTAGCAGTTCACTATATTTGGCAAGGATTTATTTTTAGTTGGTTACAATTAATTATGGTGGAGTTTCAAAACAATCTGGTGGTTCTTTTACTTTGGAGGCACTTCCAAATTTAGCAATGGTTCAATTAAATTTTAGCAGAACACTAAGTTTGGAGGCAGTTTTGCCAAATTTGGCGAAGGTAAATTTTTCTTGTCAACCAAAGACCCCTTCAGCATTAAAGTTTTCATTTTTCCACCTGAACTTCAAGGAGTGATATCTCAATCATACAGAGGCTCTTTCATGTGTATTTTTTTTTTATTTGGGGTATAATTTCACAAGCATCGTAGTGGTGTGATCATTTTTTCCTCAAGTGATCTATATTTTTTGGAAATCAAGGTTTCTCAGTAAATTTGAAGGACAATCTTAGTTTTTCCAACTACAATCGGACATAACTTTCACATATGACCTCGGATTAAGGTGATTCTTTTTTTGAAAGTTGATTTTTTTTTAGCACTATCCATTAGTGATATTTTGAGGTTGTAATTTTTACATTCTATTGTATCTTCATTATTTGAGTCCACATTTGGACATTGTAAAATACTAAAAAAACTCCAGAATTGTAAACACATTGATTTATAAAGTTCCACCATCATATTTTTCTAGGGGGTTTCATTAATTTAGTGAATTTGGGGGGGTGATCTTGTAGTTTTTTATCTCTTTGGTTGTGTATTAGTGCGATGGGAAAAACTCAAATTGAACTCCTAACTCCATATAATTATGAAACATGGAAAAAATCAATATGAAATTATCTAAGGGAAAAAGGTTGCACAAGCTATGTTAAAGAAGCTATTCTTGCACCTTCTAATGCTAATTCTCTTCAAGGATTTGAGATCAATCATGAGAGAGCTCTTGGTTGCATTTGTTCACTAGTCTCTTTTGATTTACAATTTCATCTTGAATCTAGCAAGACATCTAAGGAGGATCAGGATACTCTCAAAAATTTGTATGCTAAAAATAACAAGATTAGGGGTTAAAAGATTGATAATGATCTAATGAATCATGATCCAAAAAGTTTCAACAACATCCAAGACTATATCTCTAAGATAAAGCAACTAAGAACATAGTTAACAAATTGCAAGATTACTAGGAGGATTTAAAATTGATTCTAAATGTGTTATACAAACTTGGTCCTGAGTATTCCATATTTGTTTTTGGTTTTCATACCAACATGGTTTCTATGGGAACTGCATATGTTTAGCCCACTTTTGATGCATTTTCAGATTTGCTAATCCAAGTGGAAGTGAATATCATTCAAATGGGCATTGAATCAAGACTTCCAAGTCACAAGCATTTATTACTAGTGAACCCAAGGTACAAAAATAATGAGGGTATCCTAATCAGAAACAAAAGAAGAAAAATAACAAGTCATAGAAAGAATATAAATCATCTTCCTTAAAACGGGAATCATCTAAAAAGGAGAAGCCCACTTGTGCATATTGCAAGAATTTTGGGCATGATGAACATCAATGTTATTTAAAACAAATTAAAGAGTTGAAACATATTTTGACAAAGAATAAAACCAATTTACCTTCAACTGAAGGATTCATCATATTCATCTTATTCTAAGTTAGAGAAACAAAAGGGGAAATAATTGGTTGTAATTGTAGATTTTGAGTTAGGGAGATGGATCCTTGATTCTAGAGCTTCACATCATATGGCTTCATCATAGGATATGTTCTCTTTATTAAAAACATGTTCATCTCCAAACATTCTAATGGCTAACAACACATATATGTGTGTTTTTAGAAAAGGGTCTATTGACAAATATGAAGGATCATTCAATGATGTCCTTTGTGTGCCCTCATTGTAAGAAAATATCCTTTCTATCTATCAAATCACACATGGTGGTGAAGGGAAAAGTGTTGAGTTCACTCTAGATTATATGATTATTTGGGATTTGCATAGCAAATATATTGTTGCAGTTGGGGAAGTAGATCATCAATATTGAGTATACACCTTCTAACATTTTTCCTCCATTGTTCCTTCAGTAGATGTACACGCTAAGGAATCTAGTGTGGACACTTTTGAGGAGATTCAATGTGGTCAAGTGTATCTTGGTATTCTTTTATCCTAGGTTCAAGAGACATGTGTTACATCTCCTACATCAACTGTTGTTTTTTATGATATTGGTACTGCTACATCCATGCCTCTTATTGATTTAGTGTAGTAGGACATTCATTGTCTTCCATACATAGCTACTTGGGATGAGTACTTGATAGACATTGCAGGTTTGTTTTGTGAGTCCTATCTTGTAGAATTGGAGGACACTATTGAGTACATACATCTTATCTTTGATGAAGTTACTATGTCTTCTTCAAATGCTAAGGGGGAACCTTCTTATCCTCTTGTTCATTACCCACATGATCATTCCTCATAGTTTGAAATGACTGTGGCCACTATTGAGAAACATTTGGAGGAGGCACCTTTGTCTTTGGATTTTGTTCTACATCCATCTCCACTAGGTTCTGGATTGTCATCTTCTACAGTGTGACCTTGAACACTTGATTTGATGATGACAACTTTTGGCATCAACATGAGGACACCTAAGTGGAGTTTAGAGACATCATACATATTTATCATTCTTCCTACATATTCATTTCAGGAATGGGAAGACAGTATTCATGCACCTTTGGTTTTGTTTCTTCCTAAGGGGAGGAACATTGTTCGATGACCATGGTCCATCATCTACATCTAGTTTCAGGCATCAACCATTGGTATATTTTACTACTTTTAGGAAGGCTACATAGTTTTTCTTATCCTTTTTATTTTAGAGGGGATTTCTTCCTTGCATGAGATTCTCCTTATGTTGGGAAATTTGTTTCTTTTCTCTCTTTTGGGGAGGAGTTTTGTCCCACTTCATTTTCTCCTTTACTCCATTTGTGAGAGATTGTTTTCTAGATGGCTACTGTTGTTACAAAATTTTGCACCTTGTGATGATCAACCTTGATTAAGAACCTTGTGAAACATGGAAACAACCTCCCAAGTGTGGGACTTGCAGATTGTGAGGTTGAGTCTTTGAAGAATAGGCTGGCTTCCTATTCAATCTTACTGCAAGTGTTGGACTAAATCAACACTAGTAAAACTAATATATGCTTTGATAGGGAAAAGGGAGAGAAAGAGAAGGGTTGCATGAAATAAGGGAAAAAAGGTTTGCACCTAGACTGAAAGTTGATCTACCCCCAGCTGTAACTACACAAAATATCAATAAAACTACCCAAAAGATACACTAATTCCTATCTAAGTCTATCTTTCTAAGATTGAGGCAAGGTTGGAATTCTCAATAATTGTAGAGGAACAAACAATGTTCTTAGATGCCACTCTAAGAGGAGTCAACACTATCATAGATGCTAAGAAAACAAAAAAAAGATGCAGTCACATAAACAGGTAAGAGAAATACAAAAAATTGCATGAACTAAAACAAGATAAGGCAAGCAAATTCTATTAATATAGAGGCAATGTAATTTTTATAGTTGCATGAGTCATAAACTACTGCAAGAGAAAAAGAGGAGAAGATCCTTTGGGAAAAAAATAAAAAAATTCCTTTATAGTTGAGGCATAACTCAGAATTGAACTACCAACTAAAACCCTAACCCTCCTAGGGTTAAGTTATAAAAATCTGCAAGAGGGAGTAGATCAGATCAACATGAAGGATCTGATGGTGAGAAAAATCTCTCTGCAAGATGTCCTTTTCCTCAAAAAGAGAAAAATAACCCATCTATGAAGCAATCCCTATCAACAAGCATGGCCAAGCACACTTATAGGGACAAAAAGTCTCTATTTAGTATTGAAGAGATCATGGTGGCGTCAAAAATCGGCCTGCAGGGTCCAATCTGGAGTAAAGGCGAGCAAATCCAATGGTTGGATGAGAATCTGACCAAGAATGAAGCATCAACTGAGCAAGAAGAACGTCTTGACCATCAAGTCGACAAAAACCCGCCTACAAAATTTTAAATGCTAATGACTCAAAGGAAGTTCAAATGCTAGTTGTCGATCAAAAGATCTCGTACAAAGATGGATGCATGAGATCTCGCTAAGAGAACACCAAGGGGGCCAACAAAAGAATAAGTTGTGGCCATTGTATTGGATTTTAAGTTGAGATAGATGACCAAGATGTGTTTCAGGAAGGGCAGGCCTACCAAGCCCACAAGGTCATCTGCCATCACTGATGTCACCGCTAATTCATCAAGCCCATCATCTACCCCTTGCCCCTATTATCTTGCATAACCGTTAGCCTTGTAATCTTCTTAGTGTGGGATAAGGGGGGCCGCATATTCTTCCTTGGTAACTTCTCCTTGCGAGATAAGAAAAATTGCTTATGGTTTTCTTACCCCGCATGCCCCCCCCCCCCCCCTTTGCCTTTCTATGCCTTGCAATATAAGAAAAATGCTTATCGTTCTTATCTTGCATGATTTTACATTACACCTTGATCTCAGTGTCGGGTAAGGAAGGGGAGCACTATCTTTTCTTTCTCTCTTATCCCACATGACCCTTTTGATCTCTTCTTTATCCTTGTGGGATAACCTAAAGGTCTTATCGCCAACCGAATAAAATGATGATGTAAATAGCTTGATGTAGTCAATAACACATGGTGATCAATAACATGTGATGTCAATACAAGATGGAGAATAACACAATGTTTTATTCGCATGAGATGTTGGTGTTACTGCAAGGCACAGGTCGATAACATATCATGTTATTGACACCCACATAACCTTCATGTTATGTGCTATAAAAAATATAAGGAAGTTGCTAACATTACTAAGTGTGATAACATGACATGTTAGCCACACCAACTAACATGAAGTGTTATATAAAACTGAACTTTCTAAACCGATCTTTGCAAGCATTGGCACAAAAATTGCCAACATTTTTGGTGACTCAAAGGAGGCCCTAAGCTTGCTTAGGGAAAGACCAAAAGTCTTAGATATCCATTTGAGAATAGAGTCAAGGCCTAAAACAAAAAGATAATCTCTACCCCTGCAACCTGGATTACATCAAAATTTTTGCCATTCTGGAAGAGATGAGCTATGCATGCGCACTTATGGAAAGAAAAAGGACATAAATTAAAAATATTCACATAGGCCAATCCAAAGAGGGGGTGAGGTCTAACTAGATGGAAGGAAACTTGTTACTTCCTTCCTTCCAACATCATCTAGCTATTATTTCTTCTCAGTATCCCACCTACACCCCCCGGTTGGGCTCTACTATTGTCGTGGAGTGACTAGTTTAGGATATTTTAATTGGTACTCAAGTTCCTATTTATCCTATTCAAGTCCAAGAAAAGAAGAAAAGAGGAACAAAGTAGATTCAATTATGAATCTATTTTTTTTCTTTGCTCGACTAATAAGTATATGATACAAAAATTGATGATCTCTTCTATTTTCTAATAAGAATCTTGGAGATTGCATAATACTTACTCTTAAGCTATTCATTTACAGAGTAGTGATATTTTTTGTTTCTCTCTTTATCTTTAGAATCCTATCAGGACGAAATCTTGGGTGTAAAGAATAGTGATGAAAAAAGATTAGAAAGTAGATTTTGTAAAAGGGCCTATTTCTATAGGTTTGAGGAGTCATATTAAGTGACTGAACGGAGAGAGAGGGATTAGAACCCTCAGTATAAATAGTCTATACAATGAGGGAGAAAAAAGGCAAGGGTGGGGGATTATAAGTAATGTATGTAACATGTCAAGGGTTCCCTGGGCAAAAGGTCACGGGGAAGGCGTGAGACTTCTCACCTTGATGACCCCTTTTTTAGGGTGGGAAGTTGGATAATGCCCCTTTTTTGTCAACCCCTACCCTACTTATATTTATTTAATCCCCCATTACTTTTAGGTGTGTATTCATAGGCAAACCCCTCAAATTTGGCTCAGAGTCTTCTGGTATATAACTACTCTTTTTGGGGGGTGAGGGGTGATATTCCCTACCCCTACTATTATAATGGGTGTGTAGGATCTACAAATCCCTTAAGAACATGCTTTCAGATGTATGCCATTGACTACAATGGGGAGGCCTTCGCCATTTAGTATGGCCAAATTGAAAGAGTTATCCTCCTTGAAGCCTATAATTACATAGGGACCACTCCATATGGCATCAAATTTTGAGTGCCTATCGGGTTTCACTTTGTTAGGGGCCTACTTCAGGACAAAATCTCTAACTTGGAAAGTCCTCAAAATGGATTTCTTATCAAAATACCTCTTCACCTGTCCTAGATGGGCATTTAAGGTCTAATTGGCCTTCTCTCTGACCTCTTCAAGCTATGTAAGTTTAGCATACCTCACTGATAAGGCATCATTTTCTAGGAGCTCCAACTGATGTGCTAGGTCTAGAGATTGCAACTCAAGGAATAAGGGAATCCTTGCTTCCCTTCCATATACTAGCATGAAAGGTGAGTTTCTCAAAGCTCTCTTGGGAGTAACCCTATCAGCCCATAGGGTTGTGATGAGTTATCACTGGTCATGATGAGTTATCTCTAACCGACATTTTTGGTGATGATTTGTGATATGTTATGGAAGATTGTTTAGATACACTAAACCTAGGAAATTGTGATGAGGTTCTTGAGCCGACATGAAATCTAATGTCTATAAAAAGACATTGTGATGAGTTATTTTGATATGTAAGATATAAGTGATATGATGAGTTAGAGTTGATGCTATTTATTGAAGGAGTTGCAGAGTATGTCAGTGATGCAGTATTCAGTGAGCTAAAGAGGATCTATACAAGCAAGATGTGTTATTTCTAGATCATACCACCTGTTATTTTCTAATCACTACAGTAGTCAAATCCCCTAACCAGGTAAGCTCTAACAAGCTTCATTGTACAAATCCTCTAACTAGGTGATCCATTAGTTTGGATTTGAAATCCTCTATCGAGGTTACTCCTAATAGGGTATTACCTTTAACCAAGTATATCTCCTAACAATGCTTTGGGATCTTTAACAGGATTTGCTCCTAGCAGAGCACTTTGTAGACCTTAACTGGTCAGTTACCTATTTTTGCAGATAGTTAACTTATGAGTCCCATCTCACCGTGGTTTTTCCTAGTTGGGTTTTCTACATATAAACACTTGTGAAATGGTAATTTTTTTACTTGTTGTGAATGTTTTTATAACACTTTGGATTGCATGCAAAGTCTTAAGTAAACTGGTTAATTGTCTTTATCGGTCTGGGTTTAAAGTGTTATTGTTTTTGCTATCTCTTATTCACCCCTCTCAGTGCATTATAACTCTATCAATTGGTATCAGAGCCTAACTTCCTTAAGGCTTAATCACTTGGATGGAAACCCTAAAGCCATTATGGGGGATATGAGTTATAGAGAGATGACTAGAGTACTTGATGCAACTAGGGAAGAGCTTGAAACCCTAAGAGGTAGATTTAAGGCTTCACAAGTGAAAAGGAGAGAGATGACTGAGAAACTATTGGAGATCTCTAACAATAGTTCTTCAGATGAGGTCAACATTGATGCACTAGCTGAAGAAGTGGTGAAACTGAATGGTGAAAAGCTAAACCCGAGGAGAGAACTTGAAGCTCTTACAATCTGTATGAGTCAAGAACTTGAAGAAAGGAGGGCAGCTGAAGACCTGATCAAAGAGAAGGATTATGAGATTTCTAAGATGAAGCAGGAGAATGCAGCTTTACATGAACACTGACATCAAGAGAAGGAAGAAAAAGAAGTATTACAGTTAGATCTTGAAATGGCAATGTCTCTTAGAGAGACTCTTACAAAGAATAATGAAGATCTTACCAAAGAGATTACTAAGGCTAATGGGAAACTTGACAAATTCAACAAGAGTTCCTCTATGCTAGATGAATAGATCCAATATCAAAGGATGAAAGGTGACACATCTGGATTAGGATTCAATACATTTGAGAAAGGAGAATCTTCCAATACCAAGAGAAACATGCATAAAAGTAAAACTACTCCTAAGGCTAAGAAGCCTACCGGTAAGAAGGCTTACAAACCTAGACATATTGCTAATGTTTGTAGAAGCATATCTAATGAGAACACAGGCTATAATGCTAATACTAGATATGTGTCTAGGAGATTTGAAGTTCATTGTTACACATGCAAAATGTATGGCCATAGATCAGTTGAATGTAGATATGGAGAAAACAATCTGGCACCTCACATGAATCCAAGGCCTATCAGTGACTGGAGAAGGACCTATGACAACCGGAGAAACATGAACTAGCAAAAACCCTGTCAATCAGTTCAGTTCCTATGAAATGGAGAAGGTAACAAATGTGATTTGCACAATTTGCAATAACTATGGACATGTGGCTATGAACTATAGAAAAAGAACTGGAAGAGGTAATGCAGGACCTTGGAGAGCATCTGGGATGGCCTGCTATCATTACCATAAACCAAGACACATGGCCAAGTTCTGTAGAGCAAAGAAGAACAAACTGGTAAACCACTTTGAAGATTAGCAAGGAAAGAAGAAGGTTGATGTTGAAGAAACTAGAGTAGAGATGAACAAAATTTGGAAGAAGAAAAATGAGGACAAGCCAACAAAAGAATCAAACCCTTCACTGAGTGTGGAGATTGCTACACCAGTTAACTAATCTATTCAACAAGCCTAAGGGGAGCATATCGGTAAATCTACTTCCGAACCCCTTGAAGAGTGTATGGTAAGAGAGTTTTTCATTTCAAGTTGTAATATGAGAATTTTGATATTATTACCTATCGGGGTTTTCTAAGGATTACCAATCAGTTATATACCTATCAGTATAGGCAAGTTTGTTAAGCGATAATTAGGGTTTGTTACCCTATCGGTAGTGCAATTAATGGAGTGGGTAAGTTTATAAAAGGAAGTTTTACTAAGTTATTTTTACCCTAATTACATTCGTAGAAGTATTTTTTAACACTTCTAGAGAAAAATAGAGCATTGTTAGTTGATTAAGAACAAATTTGTGCTACGGATCAAAAGTTGAATCAGATTTGAAGAAAAGGAAAGGTGAATCGGGTGTGCATACAAGAGAGCAACCAAAAACCCTACCAGCGTGAAGGGAATAAGGTATTTTTGATTAATCTCTCTCTTGAATGAATATAATCTAGAATGGCATCATCGTCTACACCAGTAGAGAGTCTTATGATTACTGTTGAAGCTATGGAGTCAATGGAATCAGATAAAATAGAATCTTATAATGCATTGTCTCAAGTTTCGCAAGGTGTTTTGATCAAAGGTGTCTTGACTAGTTATATAGATTGTAAAATTGAGGATCTAGGATCACTGGCAACTATTCTCAACTTAAATCTCTGTGTGATAAGAGTAGGAAAATCAAACCCGAATATATTAGGGTTTATGAAAAGGGTTTTCATAATGCAGCCTATTTTCTTGAAGATTTTGAGGAAGAACATGTCAGGATTATCCTTAGTTGTGTACATGGTGGGAACATGTATCTTGATAGATATCACACCATCACAAAGGAGGCAATTCATGCAGTAACTAGTTTCTGCCAAACCAGTGAAGTACCAAAATTGAGGACAATTTCAAAAGAGACTGTGATTGCACTAACATAGACCACTACTAACGATTGTGTTATATCGGTCAATAACATTGCAGATCTAGGAGTCAAATTTACAACAATGGTTATTGGCTACTGGATATTCCATTCTAGCAGAATGAATAGTGTACCATCTATTGTTGTGCATGTCGCCTATAGGATGATGATAGAGAATGTAGATTATGATTTGTGTGAGGCAATGAGAAGTCAATTGATGCTGAACTTAGAATCAATTAAGAAATACAATAGTTAGAAGTTTAAATATAATCAACTTTTGATTGGTATATTCTTCTACTTTCAAAATTTCATTCCAGGAATCAGTGATATTCAATGGTCTAAGGACACATCAATTACCGCCCAAATCAAGAACAACATTAAGGTTGTGAAGAACACATTTCTTGTTGCCATGAACAGATATTTCAATGAGTTTCAAAAGAAGATGAGCATGAGATTAAGGCTATCTGATGAAGTGGTAAAACACTTTGAAAAAGACATATGTTTCATTGTAACCACTGACTTTTGCCTTATGGAGGCCATTGAACCTAGAGAAGAAGAGATGGAAGAAATGAGCTATGAAGTCAGCTATGACTTACTAATTAGTTATGCCCAACAACCTTTTGGCATCTCCTAAGGATAAAAAGAAGAAAATAATGGGAACTTACTAGGAAAGGATTGCACCTTCTCAACCCAGTAGTGTCAAGGAAAAAAAGAGGAAAGTTGAGCAAGCAGCTTCTGTGACCATCGGTACAAGGGTGACTAGAAGTATTCAAATAAAAAAGGAATCGATACCCAAGGTATATGAAAAGAAGTAGACTACAACAAAGAAGATGAGGTAGACATCTCATTCTTCAATAAGAATCTAAGGATACTGATACTAAAGAAGAACCAAAGAAGATGGAATTGATTGGTACGAAATCCAAACCAGTAGGAGACATTTCAAAGCAAAGTACTCCTATTAATGTTGCAATATTCAAACCAATGAGTGATTTTGAGAGGACATTAAAAACATTAGGGAGGAAATGGTTTGATAATGTAAAAGAGTATTTTGATTCATTTGATGAAGGTCAGAAATAAGAAATTGTTCAAGAGGTAATCAATCACCTATGTCAATACAATCGGTTGCCAAAAGATATTGAAAAAGACATTTTCAATTCTTTATATTCTATTCTTGAAAATACATGGAAAATGGTTGTAGATCAAGATCAAGAAATTATTGATAGAGTTTTTATTCAATATTTTCCTGAGTTGTCTCGAGATGAATTATTAGAATTGCTTGCTAAGTTCAAAAGACAATTTCATTCTAAAACAAGGAGATTGAGGTTATTGGATGGAAAGATTCAACCTGTTGAAGATGATACTCATCGTATAGCTCAAGATATTCAAAGGATGAATGCACTATTGAAAGGATATGAAAATAAACCTAATCAGACTAAGACTGGAGCTCCACCGGAGCTAGATGCTGAAGAGTTTATTACACCAGATGTTGTCTATCCTGTCAAGAACAAGGATGACACAAATTCTCCATCGGTTATATTCTTTGTGGATGATACTGATAAATTGAAGACACTTTTGACACAACTGGTAATGCCATTGAACTAGTTAAGGAAACTGAACAACTACCAGATATTGTTGAGCAACAATTAGCAGAGGAAGTACAAGTTAATGAACCAAGTGTGGACATACAACCGCCACCAGAAAAAAGAACACCAAGTAAAAAGTCAACTACCACCAGTCACTACAACCACACATGAGGAGAAAACATAGACAAAGAAAGAGAAACCAGAGAAGAATACTAAAGAGAAAAATAATAAAGAGAAGAAGACTAAAGAGAAAAAGGATGAAGAGAAGAAGACTAAAGAGAAAGAGGATGAAGAGAAGAAGACTGAAGTGAAAAAGGAGAAGGAGATGACTCAATAACTATTCAAGGTCCAATTGATGTGGAAAATTAAGTGCAACTGAACTAATGGAGATTGCTACAGTTATGGAATCCAAGGCTCAAAATAAAAGGTTGAAAGAGCAGAGAAAAGAAGCATAGACTATACAGATTGTTGTTGACATCCTGTCAAGTCTCCTACCAAAGACTGACATTGGCATTTTGTCTACCCCTATTGGAAAACTTGGACAGTTGGTTGCTAATGCTACTGACCAATTGAAATCACTTGAAGAAGCAACACATACCTTAGCTGAAAATAATTACAAGAAGAAGAGGGGAGAGAAATTAATGTCAGATATTGATAAAGGCAAGGTTGCTTTATCTATGAATAAAGATCTTTTGGGAATTGTTGTTGAAACAAGAGGTAAAATTTTGGCCTATCCTATTTCCAAATGCACACTCCAATGAGATATTGTAGATGATTGAAGGTATTGTCATTGATGGAAACCTTACAATCATATGATACCGGTAGGCACCAGCACCAACAGACTCTACACCGGCATACAGTTCACCAGCACCAAAAGAAAGATTGTCGGTACCATGGCCGACATGAATTTTGTATAAATGTATTTTGTATTTAATTGTAAAAACTTTTGTAAGTCGACTTGGTGGATTGTAATATGGCTCATATAAGTATCAAATCATTGTAGATCATTTAGGAAGTGATGTATGGAAGGATTATTGCAGACCTAATGTGCGAATTGTAAGGCAGATATTGGATAAGGGTTTATGTATATTGCAGAGCTTAAACCGGTACTGAATCTGGCATAGTCCATGTCAATCTGAAGAAATACAAGACATTGGATTTGTATAATCCATTTTTGTAAGTCAGTGAGACTTCTTTTGTATCTGAGCAGTGAGCTCTAGGAACTTGGCCTTCCTACATGTGTAGGCCCCTATTGTAAACAGTAATATTCCCTTATTGGCTAGTAAGCAAATATTGTGGGTCACAAATCCCACCGAGGTTTTTCCAACACCGGTTTTCCTCGTTAAAATATTGTATTATGGTGTGTCTTTCATGTTGTGGTTATTATTCTTATTTGCTGCATTAATTTTGGTTTACCAGTACACATTTTTGAATTTCTTTTCATGTTATAATTTAAGAAAGTTCTATTATCGGTCAGATACTGATTCAACCCCCCCTCTCAGTATCTTTGGGAATCCTAACAATTGGTATCAGAGCTTGGTCCTCTATTTTAAAAATCCTAACAACTTGAGGAAGATCTTGACACCGGTAGAGATGGAAAACTTGAGAAAGCAATTGGAAATAGCTCTTTCAGACTATGATGTAGAAAGAGTAAAGAATATTAAACTTGAAGTTGATCTGAAGGCTGCATAGGATATTATTCAAGGACTTCAAGAAAATCTCACTATTGCAAGGAATAAGTGAAGAGAACTTTGTGAAAAGATGCAAAATAATGATGATAAAAAAGAAACTCTTAATGATCTGGTAAACAAGCTGAGACAAGAAAACAATACAATGAACAATGAGATGCAAGATATGACTATGAGATTTTGTAAAGAAATTGAAAATCGGAAGAAGAATGAAGAGGACTTGGTTAGAAGACTGAATGATGCTGGAAATGAAAACACAAGACTTAGTCATGAAAATGATATGATGAAGACAAACTTGATGCATACACAAAATGACACAAATGAACTCATGAGACAGAAAGGAATCTTGGAGAGTGATCTGATTGCTGCAAATCAACACAAGGAGAAATTCAAGAAAAGTTTAGAAGAACTTGTTGACATGCTGAAAAATCAAAAACCTAATGGTGATACTGTAAAGCGGAAAATCGAACCCTAGGTGTTCCCCCACTCCAAGGAGAGAGAAAGGAGGTCACTAGGGTTGATGGTTTTCACTTAGGAGAGACTTTACATTCAAAAGAGGGGTTGAAACTTGCAAGATCCAATCCCACACAATGCAAGACTAAATTCTAAATGAGTTTCAAGGGTTGAGACATCGAGGATACCCTCTTTTGTAAAGAATGTAGATAGAAGGATTGAACTAGGAGTACATGTGAAGTAGGAAAGATTCGCTTATAAATGGAGATAGGGACACAGGATGAAGCTACGGACCTGAAATTAGCAGTAAAATGTTGAGACGATGCTATCCTGCAAATTTGAGTGAAAGTTGACAGGACGATGGCGCCCTGAGTGCACACGGTCCTCCGAAAAATCCACGAAACGAAGGGGGATCTGTTTGTCTCTGCACAAGGATTCCAGATCTTCTATTACAGCTGCGTACCTGCAACCTACACATAGAAAAGAGAGGACGATTGGGGGGTTAGGGATTAGGGGTTTGCCTTTAGGTCAAACCCCGGTTTTGGAATTAACCAAGAAATGAGAATGCTGTAAATGTAAGTGTTTGTAATGTAATCAAGTACTGATACCTTGTTGCAAGAATGTTTGTATTCTTACATGTGAAGGTGTAATGATGTTGTATGTTGTATGTTGTAGGTGATCTCCTCTTCAATGGTTGAATCCTTATCTTGAATGCAACACCTAGCCTTGAATGGAGACTTAAAATGCTCAATTGCTTGAAGGAATGTTTGAATGCTTGAATGTTTGAATGTTTGAATATCGCTTCCGCCTCTTGCACACATATGTTTTTCCTCCTCTTTTCTGGGAGGGGAAATGTAGTTTATATACTTGTCAATTAGGGTTAGGAGACTGATTTTTCCGACCTTAGGCTGACATAGGAACATTATTTTCTGAATTGCAAACTTAAAGACCCGATGCCCAACAAGAGACCGGGCCCAAAATAGGGCCACGGACCAGGGTGCTGGGCGCCATGGTCCTGGGGGACCAAGGCACTAGGTGCCATGGTCCTGAAGGACCAGGGCACTTGGCGCCATGGTCCCACCTCTCGGGACAGCAAGGTGCAAGGAGGATCAGGCCAAGGTGCAGAAATATGTAGTTTTTGATGTCGCAAACAGGTTTCAGGGTCTCCATTTAGGTTCAACATTGCGCCACCATCATGAAGACCCAAATGCAGTCGAAATTGCAAGTGTCACAATTTTAGGATGCTACATTTAGCCCCCACTTTAGTGGGATTATAAGCGTACGCCCATACTTCCGGTAAAGTACAAGGAAACAACATTGAAAGACTTTCACCACATCAAGGAGGCAAGATACACCAAGCCCCCAGTGGACTAAGGATCTTACAACTTTGATTGACAAAGTAAAAGGGAAGATCATGAGGGAGAACCATGAATGTCAGTAGTAAGGTTCCCTCACTATGAGTCATGTAAAAAATATCAAAAATTTTCAAGGCAAAGCTAAATTTGCCAAGAAATTTTCAAGTATCTTGAAGAGCTATGAACGGGGTGTATGCCCCCCTACATTAAAGCGATCACACATGCCTCATCGGGGGTGATTACTTTAAGGTAGTGATACACATAAGAAATGAGATAAAGAAGCATGTTATCACAAAGATTTAGCCCCCCAAGTGTGAGATAAACCCAAGGATAATAGACACAAAACACAAATCATGAGGTGACTTCGCTTTCCTTGGGGTCAGTATGCTATATGATAATTCATGTATACCATATGTATGTATGCATAATTGTTCTTCATTCCCCAATCAACGAAGGTCACCTAGAAGAAGGGAACACATGTGTCTTTTGAGTCAACATGAGAGAGACCAAGAGAGATCTCAATGCTTTGTATCGTCCTCAAGTAGACAACACTAAGGACAACAAATAGAAGAATGAGAATAACACATAGAAGAAGTAACAAAAGAGATCAAGAGAGGAGGAGAGAGTCTGCTATGCTAATGAAACTAGTCTAGCACGTCATCCACCCCCTGATCTTGCTGATCAATATTTCAGGAAGGTAGGAAACACGCTAGAGGAGGAACATCCAACATAGCAGATGGAGCTATCACAAGATCCAAACAAGGGCTATGTTCATGTTCCAAGCCACATTGTTCTTGTCTAGGAGCTAGGATAAGTGCTTTAGAAAATTAATTAGATAAATGGTTATCAACATCAACATATTCATATTCACTATCAGAATGAAGAGGAGTAACATTTTCATCATGACTAACATTTTCATCTATATCATCATCAAGATTTATAAAAATAGGATCTTTAACTCACACAGGATCAAGACCATCATGCATCTTATGTTTAGGAGATTTTGGCTCAATTTTTGGCTGAGGAGAAAATGGAATAATACTAGCTGAAGGTGTTTTTGGGAATTGCAAAGTTTGAGAAGCAGCTGCACAAGCTCTAAGACGACGCTTTCATCGATGTTCACGTGCAGAACGATTTCGTCTAGTCTTAGTAGGAAGTTGAGAAGATTGAGGAGGAGGAATGTTCTCATCCTTATCACTTGGGTGTTTGGGTTGTGGTCTCTTAAGTTGGACAATAGGAGAAGAGGAAGGTCTCTTCTCTCTATAAGAGGAAGGAGGAGGAACTGCTCCATATAAAGGAGGAATATCTAGTTTAGGAAGAAGACCAAGTCCATCATGATGAGGAGGTATAGGTCTATCTTTAGAAAGTTTATTAGACATAGACATAGTCACATCCATAGGGATGGATTGGGAATCTTCTTGAGGAGCAACATTAGTTTTATCTTTCAAAGGAAGAACTTCCTTCTCAAGAATGATAGGAATATCAAGTTTGGGTGCTCTAGGTTCACTTAGAGATAGGATCATATCCTTTTTCCACTTTTGATAAGATTTGAAAAGATGATCACTTTGCGGTGGAAGAGATTGGAATTGTTTAGGCCAAAAATAATCAATAGGAATGCTAGAAGTTCTTTCAGCTGGTTTAAAGAGACTATGGTTGACAGTAACAACTTCACCATTATGGGGAAATTTCAAACACTTGTGAATAGGAGAAGCAATAGCTTTCATGGAAGATAACCAAGGATAGCCTAGCTTCACACGAAATTGTTCGGATGATGGAATAATAGCAAAGCTTACATCAAGGGATTTGTTATGGACCTCAATAGGTAATGTAATAGAACAAATTGCAGGAGAAGAAAATGCATCAAATAATTTCACAACCACATTTGTTTTGTCATAGATCACTTGATTCAATTGCAAAGTAAAAAGAAATTCTTCAGTAATGATATTAACCATACAAGAAGGATCAATAAGTACGCCACGACAAGGCGTATTCTTGACTTTTGCAACTATATATAAAGGACCATCAAGTGCCCTGATAGTTTCACTGGAATCAAATGTGATGGAAGGCTCTTTAAGGATTTTCTGTTGCTCTACAAAGTTAATCACATTTGGAGTCATAGACACAAGACTATCAGGTGAGAAAGAGGAATCATTAGTCTCAATCACATTACAAGTATGAGAAGGTAATGGATCAGTAAAAATCTTAAGATTTTGGTTAGGAAGAGCTACAGATGTGTTGCCTTTATCATTCACACCTGAAACAAAGATAGTATTATTATCAATCAAATCTTGAATTTTACCCTTTAAAGCAAAACATTTTTCAGTATCATGCCCACGTTGACGATGAAATTGACAAAAAGATTTGTTATCAAAATAGGGTGAATTAATCTTTGTAGGATCTATTTGCCTTATAGGAGGAAGAGTAAGCACAGTTTGTTCCATTAACTTATTCATAATACTATGCAATGATTCAATCAAAGGAGTAAACTTTCTTTCTTTCTTGAAAAACTTAGAAATAGGAGGCACACCTGATGCTGCATTCACATTGTTGTTGATGATGTTTTCATTTAACTTAATGATTTCTCTATTCGGTTTAAACTTCCCAAATGGTTGTTGACTACTATCACCCTTATCACTCGGAGCCATAGGATTTGCTTGTTCCATTTGACTCACAATCAGTTGATAATTGTGAAGAGTTGCGCACAACTATTGGAAAGAAGTAAACTCAGAAAACAAAAGTTTTTCTCTAATATCTTTTTGTAAATTAGAAATAAAGATTCTTTGAATATCATTGTCAGGTACTGGAAAAGAAATTTGAGCATACAAATGCTTATATCTACCAATGAAATTAGTCACTTTTTCTTTAACACCTTGTTTACAATGCATTAAATCAATCAAAGTAACTTTAGGACTTATATTGTTTTGAAATTGTTGAATAAAAGCATTTGCAAGTTGTTGGAAAGAAGTAATAGAATAGGAAGGCAACGAGCAATACCATTGTAGAGCCTTATCTCTTAATGTTCTAGTAAACAGTTTTGCAAGCAACCTTTGGTCATGAGCAAAATCGGTACATATTGTTTGTAAGGTCTTAACATGTGCTAGAGGATCACCTTTACCATTATAAAGCTCCAATTGCGGGATTTCAACATGCTTAGGGGGGATAGCTCGAACAATGTCAAGAGAAAGTGGGCTCGCAACATCAAATGTGGGCACACTAAACTTAGATTGATTCATAGAGGCAATTTGTTGCTGTAAAGAAGAGACAGTTTGTGCAAGATTGTTAATGGTCGCTTCAGTCGAAGAGTTCATATTAGACATGTTAGATTGTGATGGAGGTATTATGTTATTGAAAGAAGGTAATGATTGAGAGTAAGGTGGTGGGACACTATGATAGTTAGTCATAGGAGATGATTGAAAAGAAGGAACACTACAAGGAGGAATGGAATGGTTAAATGAATTGCCCCCTTGCGTCATGTTCATTTGTGGAGATGTAACAGGGACATTCATTGAAGGAATGAATGAGGAAGTCGGATTGAATGAAGGAGGAGGGTTGATTAAAGAAGAAGGATTGCCCCCATGACTGGTGATCATAGGTGGAATGTTTTGTATTGAGGTAGCCATTATGTTTGATGTAAAAGTAGGTATACTAGCAATAGAAGTTGTTAAAGGAATAGAATGATTGACTTGAGTAGGAGGTTGTGTATAACCTAAAGTTTCGGCACAACTTTTCATAGGCATCACATTCAAATCCACAATGTGTGCAATACTACGCAAAATATCAATTCCATTCTTATCACTTTGAACCATACATTTTAGACCCTTAATCAATGAAAGAGCTTCACTATCGAGGTATTCTTGAGACATCCATTGCTGAAAATCATCAAATTGGTTATCCAATTTTGAAAGTTGTTCTACAGAAACCTCATGGAGAGCTTCTTCATCATTAAGAGGATTAGAGGAATTACCCATGCCCTCGTTAGAAAGGCCATTCAAATTAGGTTCCATCTCCTCGGTAATTAAACCTTGGAAAGACTTAATTCTAAGGCTTCATCTAACGGGAATAGTGTAAGTAGGGCTTATTGTTGTAAAACTCATGCACTAAAGAGAGAGAGAAGATTTTGAATTTTAGAGGTAGCAAATTTCAATAAAATCAGCCAATCTCCTAGATTTAAGCTGTTAAATGCGATCATGACAATCTCCCAAAATTTCAGAAAAAATGTCAGGGACCGTGGCGAACGGAGTGCACACGGTCCTCGCAACTTTTTTCAAAATTTTCAGGGATGAAAGTTATGACGATTTTAAAGCTAATTTGAAAAAATTGAGTGATTTTACGATCTGTAGATAGGCCAAATTAAAGTTGCAATCTCAAAATTGAACCCTACCAAGATTGTTGAAAAATACAAAATTTGAATTTTGAAAAAGAGAGGGAAACTGAAATTTTGAATTTTATGATTTTAGAGGGAATACTAAAAGCAATGCAGGCTTTGAAATTTAAAAGTTGACTCAATTTCATGCAAAATTCAATTTTGAAAGCAGAAATCAAAGTTGTTACAATTAAACATTTAAATTCAAAAGTCACAAACTGCAAAAATTTGAATAAAGCACTGAAATTTCAAATGAATGCCAACACACTTTTCAGATTTAGGACAGTAAGAAACACAATTTTAACACAAATTTCAACTTCAACAATTTTTGAATGATTAGAAGCCTTAATCCAGGCAATCACTAGACCAACTTTGACTTTAATTTTGAAAGTGTTAGAATTGATGAAATCAGCCAAGATTCTGGATTTTAGCAGAAAAATACAGTAAGATCTAGCTCCCAAAATTTCGAAAAAAATGTCAGGGACAATGGCACTCGGGGTGCACACGGTCCTCGCAACTTTTTTCAAAATTTTAAGGGATGAGAGATTTTATGATTTTGTTGCGGAATCCAAAGTTACAGCTGATTTGGAGGTGTTCTGATTAGTGAAATCATCAGTCAAAGGTTGAATCAAGAGGGTTTTAAAAATTAGGGCTTTGACACTTAACCACTTAATTTTTAGAATTAAAGCATAAAAATGAATTGACAATTTGGAATAGAAGGGTAGATCTGAAACAAGCATTAACAATTAAACATTTCACAAGCTCAATTACTAAAAAGAAAATTTAGGGTTTTTATGCAATTAACCTCTAAAATTTGCAAAAGATCAAACATGGAAATGTAATTAAGGAAGCAAATTTTTTTTTTTTTTTTAGATCTAACCATGAATAATCAGAATTAGGATGTTCATGTCGGGTTCACCAAAATGTAAAGCGGAAAATCAAAACCTAGGTGTTCCCCCACTCCAAGGAGAGAGAAAGGAGGTCACTAGGGTTGACGGTTTTCACTTAGGAGAGACTTTACATTCAAAAGAGGGGTTGAAACTAGCAAGATCCAATCCCACACAATGCAAGACTGAATTCTAAATGAGTTTCAAGGGTTGAGACATCGAGGATACCCTCTTTTGTAAAGAATGTAGATAGAAGGATTGAACTAGGAGTACATGTGAAGTAGGAAAGATTCACTTATAAATGGAGATAGGGACACAGGATGAAGCTACGGACCTGAAATTAGTAGTAAAATGTCAAGACGATGTTGTCCTGCAAATTTGAGCGAAAGTTGACGGGACGATGGCGCCCGGAGTGCACACGGTCCTCTGAAAAATCTGCATAACGAAGGGGGATCTGTTCGTCTCTGCACAAGGATTCCAGATCTTCAATTACAACCGCGTACTTGCAACCTACACACGGAAAAGAGAGGATGATTGGGGGGTTAGCGATTAGGGGTTTGCCTTTAGGTCAAACCCCGGTTTTGGAATTAACCAAGAAATGAGAATGTTGGAAATGTAAGTGTTTGTAATGTAATCAAGTACTGATACCTTGTTGCAAGAATGTTTGTATTCTTACATGCAAAGGTGTAATGATGTTGTATGTTGTATTTTGTAGGTGATCTCCTCTTCAATGGTTGAATCCTTATCTTGAATGCAACACCTAGCCTTGAATGGAGACTTAAAATGCTCAATTGCTTGAAGGAATGTTTGAATGCTTGAATGTTTGAATGTTTGAATATCACTTCCGCCTCTTGCACACATATTTTTTTCCTCCTCTTTTCCGGGAGGGGAAATGTAGTTTATATACTTGTCAATTAGGGTTAGGAGACTGATTTTTTCGACCTTAGGCTGACATAGGAATATTATTTTCTGAATTGCAAACTTAAAGACCCGATGCCCAACAAGAGACCGGGCCCAAAATAGGGCCAGGGACCAGGGTGCTAGGTGCCATGGTCCTAAAAGACCAGGGCGTTGGGCGCCATGGTCCCACCTCTTGGGACAGCAGGGTGCAAGGAGGATCAGGCCAAGGTGCAGAAATATGCAGTTTTTGATGTCGCAAACAGGTTTCGGGGTCTCCATTCAGGTTCAACATTGTGCCGCCATCGTGAAGACCCAAATGTAGTCGAAATTGCAAGTATCGCAATTTTAGGATGCTACAGATACTAATGGTCTTGGCTTTGAAGTTGGTGAAAGCTCCGGTACTGCAAACAATCATGATCACAGCAAACTGGTAAGACAACCTAATGCTTACAAATTTAATGGGAAATGCTTTAACTGTAACAAGTATGGTCATAGAGAAAATCAGTGTAGATCTAGAAATTATTAGAACACTAATGCACCCACCGGTCAATATTCTAAATGCAACAAAGTTGGTCATAATTCAGAAAATTGCAGAATGAATGTAAGATGTTATGTTTGTGGAAGATTTGGACATCTATCTAATCAATGCAGAACACATACTAACATAGGATATGGGAAAGCTATTAAGAAAAACAATGTGACTTGTTAGGCTTGTAACAAGATTGGACATATTGCAAAATTTTGTAGAAGCAAGACACCACCGACAAATAACAAAGGACCCAACCTGAAAGGTAAGGAAAACGTTGAAGAGGTAAAGCAAGAATTCTCAAAGCAATGGATTAGAAAGTCAGATCAGAATGTTGATGGGAAGACTCCTCTATCGATAGGAGACTCTTCATCTAACTAAAGGAAAATCCTTTGGGGGTTTAGCAACAAATTGAAAAATATGCTAATATACCCTCGGTTGATGGTGAGAAGTTAAATTACTTCTTTACCAGCAGATGAGTTAAGTTGTAACTTAACTGACAAGCATTAAATGTGGTAGTTGGAGAAAATAACATTATAAAGTAAGTGTTTTGGCTCCTTTTTCCATTCACTAAACATTCAAATCTCCTAAGAGCGCGAAAATTCTGAGCAAGGGCATCCATAGCGAGAAGGAAGCAAATCATTCAAGCACACATACCTAAAGGAAAATTAATGTATTTATAACCATGACATCCTCCTCTATTCTTGAATTCATTGCAAATCCTATTATTGTAGAAGAAGTTAAATGCCCTAGACCCGTGTTTAAGATCATTCCCGACATTGCAAAGAAAGATGATACCTTAGGGGAATTCTCTCAAATTCCTAAAGGAGTAGTATATGTTGAAGACCCTAGAATGTACATACATTGTCACATAGAATAACTAGGAGATGAAGAAATCAAGAATATGTATCAAATTGTTTTATGTGATGAATCTGGAAACATCAAACTAGAACATAAGATAGTGGAAACCCTAGGTTTTACTGAAATCCTTAGTGTCCTGGATTTTCCCAAGGATGTTATAAGGATTGTGCTAAGAAGAGTGCATGGCGAATTCTTTTGGTTGGATTCAATTCATAAGATCATGAAAGAGGCAGTTATGGTAGTGATGGGCTTACCCTCCACTGGTAGCAGGCCTGACAAAACTAAGAAGGTCTCTAATGACACTGTAAAGACCCTAACCGGTGCAACTTTCGACAAGAGATCACTTAGAGTCAATGATGTTAAAGGTGTAAATGTCAAATTCATTAGCATGGTACTTGGCTACAAAGATACTCATACAAACAGACTAAACTCTGTCTCTAGCTTATGTATTAAAAGTGCTTATGACTTAGTGAACAACAATGCTAAGATTGACATCTGTGAATGGCTGAAAGATGAACTAATAGATAATCTAAAGAAAATCAAAGGTGACAAGAAGGGAACTTTCAGATTTGGCAACCTACTTGTAAGCTTAATGTTGTATATCACCAAGGAAGTACCCGGTACTGGCAAGAAAGACTTTGGATTTGATATACGGGTAGGAAAATAGCTACTGAACCTATTAAACAACATGGGAGAAAACAAAGATAAGAACATCAATGAATATTTCCAAGCATTTAAGGAAAAGATGAAATCTAGAACAAGAGTATCCCAAGCTATTAATGACAAATACAAAGATGACATATGCTTTGTGGTAAAGAAAGATGAAATCTGGATGGAAACAGTTGTCCCAAGAACTATTTGGGTAATTGAAATGGGATATGAAACTGATGAGAACATAATTGAGACATATGCAAAAGCTCTACTTGAGGCACCAAGAAAATTGGATGAGAAATTCTTTGGCAATGCTGAAACAATTGAGAGTGGTATTCAATCACAGAAAAGAATTAAGAAAACTGAAAAGATAGTGAGGAAAGGCACCAAACAAGCTAAAGCTATTAAGGAAGATGGATTGAAGCAAACTGGTATTAAGGAAAGTGAGTTGGAAGGACTTCAACTGGAAGCTCATCTTTCATCGGTTGCAACTTCTTTTGAAAGTGATATACTGGTTGAATTCAAAAAGGTAGTAAGGAAAAGAAAACCCTCACCGGAACCCTCACTTACACCTAGAAGAACAAGACAAAAGCAACAGGCAGTTAGGCCTCTAGTTAAGAAGTTAACTCCAAAGAAGAAGAAGGCAAAATGGGATATTGCTCCACTAGAAAAACTTCTAAGTGAAACAACTAAGGATGGAAAGTTGAGAAATATTAGCAAGTTGTATAGCACACTTTCCACTGATGATAAAGAAAGCGTAGAGAATAGCATAATATTACACTTGGACATATACAATAAATTTTTGATGGAGATTGTTGATGATATACCCACTGATTTATACAAAAGACTAGAAGCTAGAAGGGTAGCTATTATTGAGTTAGACAAAAAGATAAAAATAGAAAAATTGCTTGCAGTTCACCTAGTGAACTCCACTGAAGAGATAGATCAATTAATCAATGAAGCCAACCGGACAGTATTTTCAACTGGTCATCAACAAGTTGCACTTATGACAAGAAGAGTAAATGAAATTTCAGAAGAGACTGCGGATCAATGGGATATATTTTGTATTGCAAAAGAGGAACAAGAAGAACTTAAAAGACCTAAGACTATCAAAGTCTATCAAAAGGACAGGGATAAGGGGAAAGGTAAGGAAGGTGGACCTCTGAGCCTTAAAATAACTTATAACTTACCCCCACCTCTTTCTGATACTCCACCAGTAGAAACCGTTGACACCCAACCGACAACAGAGAGTATGGAGACTCCTCGTGAGGATACAAATCTTGAGTCTAAAATGTTGTACACTATGAACATAGACACCCAAGAGGTAAATATTGTAGTAGATAAGGAATTGACTAAGAAAACAAATGTGGCAACAAAGCCACTGACAGAAAATGTTGGAATTGATAACATTGGAATTGGGGAACAACAACAAACTGAAGAATCAAATGATCCCCCATACACTGGGAAGACAAAGACCACAAATGTGCATACTACTGCATCTACTGAGCCACTGACAACTACAGAAACTAAAAAACCAACTGAGTCACCGACAGTAGACAGTGCAATGGTAATACAGAAAAACCAACAGTGGATACCACTGGTAAAGCATTAGAAACACCAATAGATAATACTAAGACTACATCAGAAAAATCAGCAGTTGAGAGCACAGAGAAATCCACTGAGGCACAGGTTGAGAAACCAGAACAAAAACAGTTAGAGTCATAGGTTCAAATAGAGACAGTACTACCTTCAACTGAAAAGCCTAAACCTTTGCTAGTAGAAATGCAAACACAAAGTGACCTACCAGAGGCGGAAACAAGCAAAGTCATTACTACAACCAGCAACATGGAGATTGTGAAAATAGTTGGGCAGACATCTGGTACTTCAATGACAAAATTCAAACCAATGAATGTGACAGAGGTATTATTAGATTCTATTAAGAAAATCACTAAGTGTAATGCACAAGCCTACAAGGCTACTGATGACACAATTCCTATTCTTAAATTGATAGCACCCAAGTGCATTATGGGAAGTAAATATTCTTTGAGCCAATTAGACACATTGTCTAAATATATAACCGGAAATCTAATTACACTAGACCAGATAAATGAAGACACATTCAAAGAGATAATGAATAAGGAGAAATAAAAATTCTTTGAGGAAATAGTGAAGAAGAATAAGGAACAAATGGAAACCTTATTACCGACACTAGGAGAAACAATTTTGGATTTCAAGAAATTGTACAGAGATACCTACAAAACTGATATTTTGATAGAGGACATAGATTTGGAAATTAGCAAAGCATAAGAAGAAATTAACAAAATTGCTAACAATTTAATAGGAACATCAGATCCATTTTTGGAAATTGAAAAGAACATTGCAAATCTTGAGGAGAAAATCGAGAAGTTAGAAAAAGATAAAGAAAAGATAAAGGTTAAGGTAAAGGATTTAAAATCCAAACTAGGTCCTAAAATAGATTACCTCATTTCTTTGAGAAAAGAAATTTCTGAGGCTCTAGTTCCCGGACTCAAGACACCGGAAGAGCAAATGCACATACTCACCGGTACAGTTCAGAGAACACAAGCGGCATTGAAGGACAACAAGAGGTTCAATGATAGTCAAAATTTTGCATTGGTAGACATCTATCAGATTGTAACCCATTGGTTACAAGGATCTAGGCAGGAACCACACTCCACTGACAGTGAATGACAACCTTTGTCATTGATGTCAAAGGGGGATGGTGCAGGAGCACCTTCACAATTTTGGCTTGTTTAATCCTGATGGGATCAAGAATTGAATAAAGGATTATTGTAAGAGTCCAATTGTGTTTTTTAGGTTTCATTATGGTTTAGGTTAAATATCTTAGAGTATTTAGATAGTTTTTCTCAAGTTTTCTTTCCAGTTTTGGCCCATAGTGCCTTGTACGCCAAAAATGGCGTTATAGTGAAAATATGCTCAAAACCTTGTAACAAGCCTAGAAAGGACTTGGAGTAGGTGTATTTATTGATTTGACACCTTCTCAAATGTTTAGGTGGAAGATATTTATCTTGTAGGTCAAAAATGCACTAAGAGTCAAAAATTGCTAATGTTGTCAAGCAACATTTTGACAAAAAGTGAGAAAAGTTGTAAAATCACTCTACAAGATAGTTATGGATGCCATAATGGTTGAAATGGTTTGATTTTTCCTATATAAGGACACTTTAAACATTGTAAATAGGTTGGCTTCGTATTAACAAGAGGAAATTAATGAAATATGACTATTTTTCATGCTTTTTAAGCTTAATCTGTTGTAATAGTCCGTACAGAGCAATATTTCCATACTGTTATTTCATGGGAGTTTGTGTCATGGTTTTATAAAGGTTTTTCATTCTTTGTGTTAGGGTTTTTACTGTGTTTTGGTTTATCAAAAAAAATCTTCTAGTTTTTGCCAGTTCGCTGCCCTAAACTGGGGTTTTGAAGAAAATGGATTGAAACACTTGGTCTCCATGGGTAACCAAGAAAAAATGAACCTTGGAGACCAAGTTGTACCTTTTTACATATTTTATTTTAATTTTTTACTGTTAGTCATGATGGAAAAGATGAGTTTGAGCACTTATTAGGCAAGTTGTCTAACTTGGCTAGTATTCTTCCTTTATGCTCAAAATTTGGATTCTAAGCATCAAGTGTTGAAACAAACATGGATGGAGGTTTGCACCTATCCTAGAAGATTTTTGAAGGGATTGGAACTCCAAAACACATCCTTTTTGCATTGTAAAGTGTCACTGTTTTGTGAAGGGCAGCAAACTCACTGTTTTGGGAAATATAATGGTTTTTGGCATCAAGATTGTCTTTGAAACCTTCCACGCATGAAGATTTCACCATAATTGTTAAATACAAAGTTAACTTGTGTTAAAATTTCTATATATGCTATGGTGTAGGAATTTTAGAAGTTCTAACCCTCTATTGTGCAGAAATAATAGTGAAAAGTCAAAAAAACAGTGAAAATGACTGTTTTTGTCATCTTCTACAGCTAGTGTGCCAAGTGTTTGGCAAAATGAAAATTGGAAATTGTTAACAGTGATCTCCAAGGTGTGGCAGATCCCAATGATTAGTTTTAGCCCTTGGTTTGTGAAGGAGTTGTGTAACTACGAATGCAAGCTTGAAAACCCTCTTGAAACCCTACTTTTATGGCTATAAATGTGGACAGTCACTATTCGACCATCTCAAGGCTTAAAAATTGAAAAATATATGAGCTAGGACCTTAAATAGACCATCCCAATCAAGATCCATGGTTTCTTTTGCCATCGTTGGATAGTATAAACAAAATTTAACCTAAATTAGCCCTATTTGGCTAGTAGCCCTTTTTAGCTAGTTTTGTGAAAAGTGTGAACCCGATTTGTGTAAGGTTGAATGGTCTTGAAGAACCATTGGAAACCATTTGAAAACACTCAAGGAAACCTCCCAATAGCTCAGTATGATTAGAGTTTCTATATTTGGGGTTTAGACCTATAGTAAGGGTTTGAGTAAGTGTTGAGTAAGTGAGCATGATAGTTTAAGTTGAGTAAGTGTATGAACAAATGATGGGAAGAACTCAAGGAGGAAGTTGTGGGTTGAGTGAAGCTTGTGAACATTGAAAGAGGGTCTCATCAAGAAAACTAAAACCTTTCCTCTCTCATTTGAAGGAGTCTCTTAACAAGAAAATTATACTTAGCTTTAATTGGTCCTCCTGTGGGCTTCTCCCTATCAGGGGAGTAGTGGAGATGAGAAAAATGATCAAAAGAAATACATCATCAGCTCAGGGGGAGCACATTTTTGGTAACACAGTTTTGGTAAGACAATTTTGGCAAATTCTTTTTGGATACTTTTTGGATTTTTCTCATGAGTGTTGCCATCAATGCCAAAGGGGAAGATTGTTGGCAAATGCACACTCCAATGATAAATTATAGGTGACTGAAGGTATTGTCATTGATGGAAACCTTACAATCATATGATATTGGCAGGCACTGGCACCAACATACTCTACACTGGCATACAGTTCACCGACACCAAAAGAAAGATTACCAACACCATGGCCGACAGGAATTTTGTATAAATATATTTTGTATTTAATTGTAAAAAATTTTGTAAGCTGACTTGGCGGATTGTAATATGACTCATATAAGTATGAGATCATTGTAGATCATTTAGGAAGTGACATATGGAAGGATTATTGTAGACCTAATGTGCGAATTGTAAGGCAGATATTGGATAAGGGTTTATGTATATTGCAGAGCTTAAACTGGTACTGAATCTGGCATAGTAGATGCTAATCTGAAGCAGTACAAGACATTGGATTTGTATAATCCATTTTTGTAAGTCAGTGAGACTTATTTTGTATCTGAGTAGTGAGCTCTAGGCACTTGGCCTTCCTGCATGTGCAGGCCCCTATTGTAAATAGTAATATTCTCTTATTGGCCAGTAAGCGAATATTGTGGGTTACAAATCCCACCGAGGTTTTTCCCACACTAGGTTTCCTCATTAAAATATTGTGTTATGGTGTGTCTTTCATGTTGTGGTTGTTATTCTTATTTGCTACATTAATTATGGTTTATCGGTACACATTTTTTATTTGCTTTTCATGTTATAATTTAAGAAAGTTCTATTACCGGTCAGATACTGATTCACCCCCCCCTCTCAGTATCTTGGGAATCCTAACATATCCATCTAAAGTTTCATTTTTCTATTCTGATTTGAAGAAGAGGTGAGAAGATACAGGAAAGGAACTGGAGAGGATAAGTAATGCTTATATTCTAGTATAGGATTAGGCTTTAGATTTTGGCAAATCAGTTGATGCTTTGCAACATTTGTTAGATTTTTATGATTTTGAACTGGTTAAGTGAATCAGATCCTTGAAAGAACTAAAGAACAAGTTGGTTCCAAAAGTTGAAATCCTTTTAAGGTCATACAAGGATTCAGAAGTGGTTTTGGCTACCCCAGAGATAAGCACAGTGGATGCAATGGAAGAATTTTTTGCACAAATTATGACAACTATTGAGATCATTGAAACACTATTAGAAACATGGGATAATGATTTTGCATAGATGAAGATTACTTTTAGTGACATTTTCTTACAAATTGCAGTGAACACACCATGAAAAACTCGTATATTTATGTATATGTAGTTTTTGATACAAATTTGATGTAATATATATGTATTTTACTTTTCAATTTGGCATTGTTGTCAAAGGGGGAGTAGAAATATGTATGTGATGTGAAAAAATTGCATGTACTGTTAAGGGGGAATTTGTACATTTTTGTAAGCACACTTAGCTGTAATTTTTTTTTTCTAAGTGTTGCCATCAATGCCAAAGGGGGTGATTGTTGGCTTTATGATGATTTTTGTAATGGATGACTTTATGTGTTGTCATTGATGACACATATTCATACACACATATGTTCATATTGTCATATTCATCTTAGTTAAGTCAAACTGGTACTACTCCTAAGTCTTCATATTACAAACTAGTATCATATATATAAAGAAGTCTAAATTGGTATGAAGGTGTCTAAATGATATATGTAGACAACCAGTATATGAAGTAATGACAATTGGTTTTGGTCAGTTCCACTAACACCAATTTTGAGATACAACCAAGAGAATCAAGGAGGTGAATGGAGACAATCAGTCTATGGGTTGGAAGCAGTTAACACTCAACCAATATCGGTGTCCCAACAGGTTTTCACTGATTGTGCAATGAGTTATCAAGTTAGTCATGATGAGTTATCTCTAACCAACATTTTTGACAATGATTTATGATGTGTTATGGAAGATTGTCCAAATACACTAAACCTAGGAAATTGTGATGAGGTTCTTGAGCCGACATGAAATCTAATGTCTATAAAAAGACATTGTTATGAGTTATTTTGATTTGTAAGATACAAATGATGTTATGAGTTAGAGTTGATGTGATTTATTGATGGAGTTGCAAAGTATGTCGGTGATGCAGTATTTAGTGACCTTAAGAGGATCTATACAAGCAAGATGTGTTATTTCTAGATCATACCACCTGTTGTTTTCTAATCAATACAACAGTTAAATCCCCTAACCGAGTAATCTCTAGCAAGATTGATTGTGCAAATCCTCTAACCAGGTGATCCATTAGTTTGGATTTGAAATCCTCTACCAAGGTTACTCCTAATAGGGTATTACCTTTAACCAAGTAGAGCTCCTAACAGGGCTTTCGGATCTTTAACAGGATTCGCTCCTAGCAGAGCACTTTGTACACCTTAACCGGTCAGTTACCTATTTTTGCAAATAGTTAACTTGTGAGTGCCATATTATCGTGGTTTTTCCTAGTTGGGTTTTCCACGTATAAACACTTGTGTTATGGCAAATTTTTTACTTGTTGTGAATGCTTTTATAACACTTTGGATTGCATGCAAAGTCTTAAGTAAACTAGTTTATTGTCTTTACCAGTTTGGGTTTAAAGTGTTATTGTTTTTTCTATCACCGATTCACCCCTCCCTCTTAGTGCATTATAAGTCTATCAGAGTAGTGTGCACTAGGCTATTGGCCTTCCTACAAGTGCATGCCCCTCAATTGTAATTTATATATTTACTACAGAAGTATTATCTGACTGTGGGTAGGCTTCCTACCACGGTTTTTCCCCTTACTGGGTTTTCCATGTATAAATCTTGGTGTCATGTGGATGGTATTTATTATCTGATTATTTTTTATGCTTAATTGGTTTATCTATTATTCTAATATTTGGTTTAAGCATTTCAGTATTAATGTTTTGGGTTTCGGTATTAAATTTTTAAATTGCTTAAGGTTCTGATAATTTGAGGCAACTGATTCACCCCCCCTCTCAGTTGTCTTCTGATTATTTGGACTGTCTAACATGGTGACCCACAATATCTATCCATTGGCAAAATGAATAAATATTACAAGAGGGGCCTGCACACACAGGAAGGCACACTGACTAGAGCTCAGTTCTTAGCACAAAAGGAGCCTCACTGACTACAAATCGAAAACACTAGATTACAAACAAAAATGAAACTCAAAATTTTCATCTACTATGCTAGATGAGTTCCGGTTAAAGCACAGACTGTACCAGTTATTCTAAAACCTCCCTTACCACTATCTTAGATCACTTCTGAATCCTCTAGACCAATAACCAAGATTGATTGCAAATCTTTACATTCGCATTCTATCGATCAAGATAACATCACAAAAATCTTTCACATCACTTATCCAATATCTCCATGTCATACCAAATGACCTAACCCAGATTGACTTATATACCCATTTACATGAATAAACACAAATGCCTTATGTTGGCTTACAAACATATTACAAAAGATAAGACACATGTCAGCTCGGATAAAATATAAACATAATATAATATGACCGTTGCCGCTTCCACACTTCTCGGATCAATCTCCTATGTCGGCCTTAGAATGTCAGTTCCATGTTTTTCGGTTATATGCCTGTCAGTTCCCTGAATGTTAGTGTAGTGAATGACGATTACCTTGATTGTTGGAAATCCTATGAAGTGTGTTGTCAATAATGACAACACCTATAACTCAGTTGAGTGTAAATTGCCAACAATCTCCCCCTTTGGAATTGATGGCAACACTCATGTGAAAAATAAATCACTGAAGTATTGTACCAATTCCCATCCAAAAAATGATCTCCCAAAACTAATCTCAAAAGAATACTCCCCTTGAACTATACATTACTTCTTTTGTCCCTAGACATTTTTCACATCCACCTCTCCCCCTTTGACAACAATGCCAAAGACGGGGGCAAAAGAATGAAATTCTATACAAACCAAAAAAGTGATTACCGGATCTAAATTTATTTGAAAATATCCAGATAAGCACCCTTAAAAAATGCTAAATAAGTATCCCAGTTGGATTTCAAAGTTCCCAAAATAGATACAAATCCATTCAGAATGTAAACATGCAGTTCTTCCTCCGCTAGGGTTGCCGATGTGGGAAAACTCATATGTTCTATACATTCCTGCTTATGAAGTAACAAAGTATTTAGTCGGGGACTTACCAAACCTCTCAACTCTCTGGCCCGCTGGATAAACTTGTCTTTATCCTTCTCCAGGGCTGTAATGTTAGACTCCAAAAGAAAAATATGACCATCAACTATGTTGGTCAATGATTCAGTACCATAAAAAATGACTACAAGTTGTTCCAACTTGTCCTTATCCTCATTAACTTTATTATCCAAGTCTACTATTAGTTTAGTTGTGTTAGTACAAGATTGGTATATTCTACTGCATTGATGAAGAGCCTCATCAATCCTTGTCATCTCATCTATCAGCTTAGCCTTGTTGGATATGATCATGTTATCACATGTGACCTTCCTAGCTACATTATACCATACTGTCAGTTTGATACTTGTTGAAGAGTCTTATACTCTTTTGCAATATTCTCAATCAAACCTTTCAACTTACTAGATGGACTAGCTACCTGATCAATCTTGCATTCTAGTGTAAGCTGTTGCAAAATAGGAATAGCTTGCTCAATAACCTGCTTATCTTCTGACCCTTCCTTCCTTAATTTCTGAGCTGCAACAAACATCAATTCAAAACTGCTCAGTTGCTCAAATTTTTTATTCCCAAGACGACTAAAATCTTCTTGACTAGATGAGTCAAGTGCGAACACTGAGGGACCAACAACTGATGAAGGTGCCGGTACCCTGACCTCAGTGTTTTCTTTATCATCTACCTTCTGATCAATTTTATCCTTTTATCTCCTCAGCACCGGTGGCTTTGCCACTTGGTGCAGTTATTTCCACTACCTCAATCTCATAAACTTCAACTGTATCAACATCAATTACGAGAGGACTATCTACCGGTTTATTGATCTCAACATCCTGTACAAGTGTTACTACCAGAGGAATGTCCTTGGTTGTTTTCCATTCACAAACTGGTGGATCTCCTCCCAGTATACCTTTACCTTTAACATAAACTAAGATGTCTGGAATGTCAGATTTAGGCAAAATATCTAGGGATTTAAAGAAACCTGGTTTATCCACAAAGAATTTAACCCAAGCCTCTTGTGTTTCCTTCACAATTTCATTAACTCTCCCCACCATAAGACATATGTCAGTGTCCACTCCGAAAAATTGTTTTATTTGCAAACTCCAGACACTAGTGCATCTCTTCATCAGTTATAGCACCACAAATAGTTAGCAATTCCTAAATCTTAATATTCTTATCCTCTTCAATAGCCGATAACCTCCTAGCATCTAACTTATTATACAAATCTTCCAGTATTTGAGTCTCAATTTCAATAAAAGATTTCTTTTATATGTCTAAGTATAACAAAACCGATTACTCAAATTTTTTTTGTTCCTTATCATCTATATCACCATAATAGTATTGTATGTTGCTCAAAATACCATCTTTTGTAATCAATTAAACGATAGAAAAAGGAGAAATAACCTTAACACTTTTTTGAGATTCAAGAGCTACATCTAGATCTGATTTCTTCTTCTTACCGAGGATGGGAGCAGACTCCTTGGCCGGTTTCCTTTTCTCAGTGCACTTCCTCTCATTCAAAATTTTCTTTGTAGCTAGTAGAGGAGTGACTGTGGATTTCTGCAGCTTCCCTTCCTCAAGCTTCTTCCTTTGAATCCTCATGTAGATCTTCAAAATCTTTGGGGTTTCTTCCTTAGTCTCAGAACTAAATTCAACAGGAGCAATCAATGTTTCTAGTTTCTTCCTCTTAGATAAACCCTTACCGATACCAACTACCGGAGAAGCCTGAACAATTGTCGGAGGAGATGTCTCTTCCAAACAAATGATTTGTTTAATCTCAAAGGACATCTTCTAGACAACCTGTCCAACCTTCTTGATTTTTCCTTCCCTTTTCTTCTTAGTTGTACCAAATTTTTTCTCCTTCTCATCAACCAAGGCATTTATAAGGATCTTGGCATAAAGATCTAAGATCTATGCATCAACCTCATAACCCATCTCAGTAACCTAGATAGTCCTAGATTACACTACCTCCATCAAAGTTTCATCCTTTTTCACCATGAAGCATATGTTGGTAGAATATTTATCATCAATATGCTTAGGGATCCTTTCCCTCTTCTTCATAGCTTTATGAAATGCCTTGAAATAACCCCATCAAATGGAGTCTCTGTTATGTCCCAAATTTCTCAATGCATCCTTGATTTGTTTACCTATCAGTATATCAAAGGCCCATTGCCTCTTACTGGATCCTACTATCTCTTTCAAAAAGAAAAGCATCAAACAGACAATGAGATTTCCATACCAGAATGTACCTTTCTTATCACCCTTAATCTTTCCCAAATTTCAAATCAACTCATCACACATCCACTGACAAAGATCATATTTCTCATTTTCCTTCACCATCTTATGTGCACAGAAAATATAGGAATCAAAACAAAGTTTAACCAGTTTGATTGAGTTACCTTGTATCGAATTAACATGCTTTCAAATTGAACAACTTTATCTCTGATAGTGCTAATCCACATTGACTGGTTGTCAAAGGTGGCATCGGTTATCTTGTTCACCTCATTGTTTGGAATCTTCCTCCTACTCAGTGTCTGTCCGACCTAGGGTAAGTCGGTGATAGCACGAATCACCTCCTTGGTGATTTGGTAGGGTTGGTCAAGCCACATGAACTCACCATGGAATCATCTCAGCACATATCGAATCATCTCATCCTCTAACTCGAGCATCTTCAGAATGTCGGTGAAACCCTGATCCTTCAAAATTTGAAATTCCAATTTAATCAATCCATCCTTGTTCAACAAAGTAGACAGGTACATTGATTTGATCTCGGATGAACCCAAATCCTCCAAAGTGCAATGAATATATGCTCTCACATCTTCCACAAAAGGAACTCCATCAAGAACCCTAGAAAATGCATTGATTGAGTCATTGACCTTTGCAATACAAGGGCATTTCTTGAATTTTGGATGTGGATGATCCTTAATAGCCACCATAGCAGGGGTAGCCACATCTGTCGGAGCACGAGTAGATCCAGAAGCCATTCTGATTTCAGAAAAGTAACATGAAAATAGACAAAATACCTCACAACCTAAGCCAGTGAAAACCTTTGAAAAAACTGCACAGAGAGTACAGGAAATTGCTCGAAAATGCTTTTGATTGCCTTGATCGCCTTAAACTTACTCAGCTTTTCTCTGAGTGTCGGGTGATCAACTTATCCCTTTTAATCTATGAAACCCTAATTTCCCATTGACATTAATGCATGTCGACATATGATACCAGATACAAACTGCATTATCTCAGCATCGGTGAATGTCTAGACTAACTTCACCAAGATCTAAAACAAGCTTTCAGACCTCTACCAGGGGCAATGCAGGATCAGACATTAATTTGCCTCCCTCTAAGGTTAAAGCCTTAGTTACTGGATGAGTTTCCTATCGGTGTAGGAATATTCTACTCTACCAGTTAGATAACTGGAGAATTTACCTCTATTGATTCATCCTAATCCACTATTTAGCATGAGCCTACTGGATCTCATCAACCTTTTATTTTCCTTTCTCGTTGGATGTATCATTCCCTTCCAGTGTATTCTTGCTTTTGCAATATTTGACAATATATCCTATTTTGTTGCATGCATAGCAAGTAACATTGTCATTCTAAATTTCCTTGTTGAGTCCTTGACCATTCTTTGACCTACATTGATTAGACATATGTCCAAACCTTCTACATGCATGACATCTCACATTCATTCGACAATTCTCTATCCTATGACCACACTTATTAGATTTTGAACACTGATTGGGAACAACATTATTATTCTGATTTTCTCTATTTCTACATTGACTTTCTCTATGACCAAACTTATTACAAACAAGGCAACTACCATTAAATTTATGTGCATTGAGTTTCCTTATCGGTGATTTCTAATTCTAGTTGTCTAGTCGATTGCCTTGATTTACAGTACAAGAGCTTTCTCCATGCTCAAATCCAAGACCTCTAGTGTCTCTTTGATCCTTCAATAATTCATCAAGCCTTGCAGAACTGACCATGAAATTTTCTTTGTATTCATTTGCAGCATCCAGATCATTTCTTAAGACTGTCATCATTCTTTCCAACTCTTGCTCATTGTTCTGTGATTGCACCAACTCTATTATCAACACATTATTTTCATGTGCCAACCTAATGCATTCCTCAGATCTATCTTTTAGAGACAAAGAAATATTTTCCTCATTCTTTTTTCGATCTTCAATCTCCTTGGACATCCTCATAGTCATGGCTTGCATTTCATTCTTCATGACACCATTCTCCTAATGCAGATTCTGACACAATTCCGTAAGGGAATTCTTCTCTTCATCATCCAGATTTTGTAAAAGTTCTTTCCTTTTATCTTGAGCAGATGATAACCTCTCTTGCAGGGTAAGAATTATTTCCTTTGCAAAATTCAACTCATGGCTTTGAGTTCTTCAACCTTTTAGCATCATAGTCCTCAAGTTCTACTTCAAGTTCCTTCTGTAGACTCATCTCCATAGATTTCAGATTCAAGATCTTCCTCAAGCTATTAGACTTATTTTGAGGCACAAGGCTCCGATACCAATTGTTGGAATCCAAGAACACTGAGAGGGGGGGGGTGAATCAATGTTCTGTCAGTTAGAGTAATTTAAACCTTATTAACAAACACACTTATTAACCAGTATGCATAAATGAAAGTAATAGAAAGTAATATCAATGCAACCACATGAATCAACACCATAACACAAATATTTATATGTCAAAAACCTCAAAGAGGAAAAACCATAGTGGGATTGGTGACCCACAATATCTATCCACTGGCCAAATGAATAAATATTACAAGAGGAGCCTACACATGTAGGAAGGCACACTGCTCATCAGAAAAGGAGCCTCACTGACTACAGATCCAAAATACTGGATTACAAACAAAAACTAAACTTAGAATGTGCATATGCTATGCTAGATGAGTTCTAGTTAAAGTACTGACTATACCGGTTGTTCTAAAACCTCCCTTACCGCTATCTTAGATTGCTTCTGAATCCTCTAGACCAATAACCAAGATTGATTGCAAATCTTTACATTCGCATTCTATCAATCAAGATAACATCACAAAAACCTTTCACATCACTTATCCAATATCTCTATGTCATACCAAATGACCTAACCCAGATTGACTTATATACCCATTTACATGAATAAACACAAATGCCTTATGTCAGCTTACAAACATATTACAAAAGATAAGACACATGTCGGCCTAGATAAAATATAAACATAAAGCAATATGATCATTGCTGCTTCCACACTTGCTAGATCAATCTCCTATGTCGGCCTTAGAATACCGGTTCCATGTTTGTCATTTATACGCCTGTTGGTTCCCTGAATGCTAACACAGTGAATGTCAATTACCTTGATTGCTAGATCTCCCATGAAGTGTGTTTCCAAAAATCACAATACCTATAACCCGAATGAGTGTCAATTGCCAACATATGATTGGTGAGATGAAATTTTTCTTAGGTTTGTAGATTGCACAAATAGAGAAAGGTATATTCATATCACAAACTAAGTATGTAAAGGAATTGCTAAAGATGTTTGGATTATATGACTCCCAACTAGTTGGAACTCCTATGGTGACTGGTTGTAAATTGTCTAAAAATGATGAATCTCCTAAAGCTAATTAGAGCTTGTATAGATCTTGTTAGGATTCCCAAAGATACTGAGAGGGGGGGTGAATCAGTATCTGACTGGTTATTGAATTTTCTAAACTTATTATATGAAAAGTATTCCAAAACTATGTACCAGTAAACCAAAATTAATGCAGTTAATAAGAACAATAAGCACAACATGAAAGACACACCATAACACAATATTTTAATAAGGAAACCTGGTGTGGGAAAAACCTTGGTGGGATTTATGACCCACGATATTCTCTTATTGGCCAATAAGAGAATATTACTGTTACAATAGGGGCTTGCACATGCAGGAAGGCCAAGTGCCTAGAGCTCACTACTCAGTTACAAAAGAAGTCTCACTGACTTACAAAAGATGGATTATGAAAATCCAATGTCATGTACTGCTTCAGATCAACATCTTCTATGCTAGGTTTAGTACTAGTTTAAGCTCTGTAATAATCATAAACCCTTATCCAAAATCTACCTTACAATTCGCACATTAGGTCTACAATAATCTAACCATTCCCACTTCTCCTAAATGATCTACAAGATCTCATACTTATATGAGTCTTATTACAATCTGCCATGTTGGCTTACAAAATGATTTTACAATTAAACAAAATTCCTATTGGCCATGGTGCTGGTAATCAATCTTTTTGGTGTCGGTGAACTGTATGCCGGTGTAGAGTCTGTCGGTGTCGGTGCCTGCCAGTAACATATGATTGTAAGGTTACCATCAATGACAAAACCTCCAATCACCTACAATTTCTCATTGGAGTGTGCATTTGCCAACAATCTCCCCCTTTAGCATTGATGGCAACACTCATGAGAAAAATCCAAAAAGTGTCCAAAAAAGAATCTGCCAAAACTTGTCAAAACTGTGTTACCAAAATGTGTGCTCCCCTTGAGCTGATGTCTTCCTTCTGATCATTTTTCTCATCTCCACTACTCCCCCTTTAGAATCAATGACAAAGGTTGTCATTCACTGTCAATGTAGTGTGGTTCCTTCCTAGATCCTTGTAACCGGTGGGTTACAATCTGATAGATGTTCGCCAATGCAAAATTTTGATTGTCGTTGAACTTTTTGTTGTCCTTTATTGTTGCTTCTATTCTCTGAACTGTACTGGTGAGTATGTGAATTTTCTCTTCCAGTGTCTTAAGTCCTGGAACCAGAGCCTCAAAAATTTATTTTCTCAAAGAAATGAGTTAATCTAGTTTAGGACCTAGTTTGCATTTTAAATCCTTTGCCTTAAACTTTATCTTTTCTTTCTCTTTTTCTAACTTTTCAGTTTTCTCCTCAAGAACTGCAATATTCTTTTCAACTTCCAAAAATGAATCTGATGTTCCTATTAAGTTGTTAGCAATATTGTTGATTTCTTTTTGTTCTTTGTTGATCTCTGAATCTATGTCCTCTATCAAAATATTAGTTTAGCAGGTATCTCTGTACAGTTTCTTGAAATCCAAAATTGTTTCTCCTAATGCCAGTAGTAAGGTTTCCATTTGTTCCATATTCTTCTTCACTATTTCCTCAAAGAATTTTTCTTTTTCCCTATTCATTTTCTCTTTGAATGTACCTTCATTTATCTGGTCCAGTGTTATTAGGTTGCTAGTAATATACTTAGACAATGTGTCTAATTGGCTGAAAGAATCTTTATTATCTATGTTACACTTTGGAGCTATCATCTTCAAAATTGGTAAAGTGTTGTCTATAGCCTTATAAGCTTGTGCATTGCACTCTCTTATTTTCTTTATTGAATCCAAGAGTACCTTTGTTACATTTGTTGGCCTAAATTCAGTCATTGATGTGCCAGATGACTGTCCAACTATTCTCACAATCTGTAGTCTGTCGGTTGTAGTGATAGCTTTGCTTTCCTCTTTCTCTAGAGGATCTGTTTGAGTTTGCATTTCCACTACCAAAGGCTTGAGCTTTTTAGATGAAGCCGGTGGTACAGTCTGAGTAGGTACCTGAGAAGGAGCCCGTTGCTCAACCTATTTCTCTATGTTTTCCTCAACAAGATCATGTTGCTCTGATGGTTTCTCTGTTTGTGCTTGAGATGATTTCACTATAGTGTCCACTACCAGTTTTTTTGTGTTTACCTTTGTGTTGTCTACTGTCGGTGAATCAGTTCATTTTTTAGTTTCAATAGTTGTCAGTGGCTTAGTAGATGCATCAGTATACACATCTGTGGTCTCTACCTTTCCAGTGTCTGGGGGATCATTTGATCCTTTAGTTTATTGTTGTTCCCCAATTCCAATGTCTTCAATTCCAATATTTCCTATCAGTGGCTCTGTTGCCACATCTGTCTTCTCAGTTGATTCCTTATCCACCACAATATTGACTTCCTGAGTGTCAATGTTCATTGTGTATAACACCTCAGAATCAAGATTTGTATCCTCATGTGGAGTCTCCACATTCTTAGTAGCCAGTGAACTATCAGTTAGTACTGGTGGAGTAACTGAAGGTAGTGGCAAATTATCTGTCACTTTTATATTTGGTGGTCCACCTACTTTGCCTTTTCCTTTGTCCTTATTCTTTTGGTATAGCTTAAAGGGTTTTGGTCCTTTTAGTTCTTCTTGTTTTTCTTTCTTCACAAAGAAGATGTCCCATTTACCAATTGTTTCTTCCTTTATTGCTTTTGCCTATCTTGAACCTCTCCTAACTATCTGCTCAGTTTTCTTAACTCTTTTCTAAGATTGAATGCCACTTTCAATTGTTTCAGCATTGCCAAATACTTTTTCTATCGGCTCCTTAGGGGCTTCTAAGAGGGCTTTTGCATAAGTTTCAATTATGTTTTCATGTATCTCATATCCCATCTCGGTAACCCAAATAGTTCCAAGGACAACTGCCTCCATCCAAATTTCATCTTTCTTGATCACAAAGCATATCTCTTTTTGATACTTATCAACAATTTCTTGAGATAGCCTTATTCTTGTCTTCATTCTTGCTTTCAAAGTTTGAATATATTCATTTATATTTTTCTCTCTGTCATCTCCCATGTTGTTTAGTATGTCCAACAGTTGATTTCCTACCGGTATATCAAAACCGAAGTCTTTCCTACCAATACCGGGCACTTCCTTGGTAATGTATAGCATTAATCACATAAGAAACTTCCCAAATCTGGAAGTTCCCTTCTTATCACCTTTGATTTTCTTCAATTTGTCTATCAGTTCATCTTTAAGCCATTGACATACATCAATTCTTGCATTGCCATTCACCATGTCAAATGCACTTTTATTACATAAGCTAGAGACAAAGTTTAGTCTATTTGCATGTGTAGCCTTAGAACCAAGAATCATACTGAGAAATCTAACATTGATGTCCTTCACATCATTGACTCTTATCTTTTGTCAAATGTTGTGTCGGTTAAGATCATCACAGTGTCATTTGAAACTTTCTTAGTTCTGTCAAGCCTACTACTGATGGAAGGTAAGCATGTTACTGCCCTAACTGCCTCTTTAGTGATCTTATGGATGGAGTCCAACCAAAAGAATTTGCCATGGACTCTGCTCAGGACTATCCTTATCACATCTTTCGGAAAATCAGGGATACTAAGAATGTCCACAAAACCTAGGGTTTCCACTACCTTGTGTTCCAGTTTAACATTACCATTTTCATTACAAATTACAGTCCTATACATGTTCTTAATTTCATCATCTCCTAGTTCCTCAATATGACAACGTATATACATTCTAGGATCCTTTGCATAAACTACTCCCTTAGGTATTTTAAAAAATTCTCGTAGGGTATCATCTTTTTCGCAATTTCGGGAATAAGTTTGAACACGGGTCTAGGGTGCTTGATAACTTCAATCACAGTAGGGTTTGCAATAAATCCAGGTGCAAATGAAGAAGCCATAGTTATAAATACCTTAATTTGCCTTTAGGATGAGTTTCTTGAATGAACTGCTTCACTTTTTGCTAAGGCTACCTTCGCTTAGGATTTTCGCGCTCTCTAAAGATTTGAATGCTCAGTGAATGAAAAAAGAACCAAAACACTTGCTTTATAATGTTATTTCTTTCAACTACCACATTTAATGCCTATCAATTAAGTCAAAACTTAACTCATCTACTGGTAAAGAAGTAATTCATCTTCTCACCATCAACCAAGGGTAAATTAGGATGTTTTCAATTTGTTGCCATACCCCCAAAGGATTATTTCTCAGTTAGATGAAGAATCTCCTACCAGTGGAGTGATACTCTATTCTACCAGTTGAGGAGTATTCCCATCAACATTCTGATTTGACTTTCTAATCCATTGCTTTGATAATTCTTGCTTTACCTCTTCAACTTTTTCTTTACCTTTCAAGTTGGGTCCTTTGTTATTGCCAGTGGTGTCTTACTTCTACAAAATTTTGCAATATGTCCAATCTTATTGCAAGCATAACAAGTCACATTGTTTTTCTGAATAGCTTTCCCATATCCTATGCCGGTATGTGTTCTGCATTGATTAGATAGTTGTCCAAATCTTCCACAAACATAACATCTTACATTCATTCTGCAATAATTTGAATTATGACCAACTTTGTTGCATTTAGAACATTGACCGGTGGGTGTATTAGTGTTCAGATAATTTCTAGATCTATACTAATTTTCTCTATGACCATACTTGTTACAGTTAAAGCATTTCCCATTAAATTTGTAAGCATTAGGTTGTCTTACCAGTTTGATGTGATCATGATTGTTTGTAGTACCAGAGCTTTCACCAACTTCAAAGCCAAGGCCATTTGTATCACCATTAGGTTTCTAATTCTTTAGCATGTCATCAAGTTCTTCTGAACTTTTCTTGAATTTCTCCTTGTGTTGATTTGCAGTAGCCAATTCATTTTCCAAGAAATCTTTTTGTCTCATGAGTTTAGTTTTGTCATGTTCTAAGTGAATTAGATCTATTTTTAACATATCATTCTCATGACTGAGTCTTAGATTTTCATTTGCAGCATCATTGATTCTTTTGGTCAAGTCATCTTCATTCTTCTTCCGATTTTTAGTCTCTTTACAAAATCTCATAGTCATATCCTGCATCTCTTCTTCATTGTACTATTTTCTTGTCTTAGTTTGCTCACCAGATCATTAAGAGTTTCCTTTTCATCATCATCATTCTGCATCTTTTCACAAAGTTCTCTTCTTTTGTTTCTTGCAATAGTGAGATTCTCTTGAAGTCCTCGAATAATATCCTGTGCAGCCTTCAGATCATCTTCAAGTTTGATATTCTTCACTTTTTCTGCATCAAAGTCTGAAAGAGTTGTTTCCAATTACTTTCTCAAGTTTTCCATCTCTACTGGTGTCAGAGTCTTCCTCAAGTTGTTAGGCTTTTGAAAAAAGAGGACTAGGTTCTGATACCAATTGTTAGGATCCCCAAAGATACCGAGAGGGGGGGGTGAATCAGTATCTGAAAGGTTATTGAATTTTCTAAACTTATTTTATGAAAAGCATTCCAAAACTGTGTACCAGTAAAACTAATGCACTAAATAAGAACAATAAGAACAACATGAAAGACACACCATAACACAATATTTTAACAAGGAAACCCGGTGTGGGAAAAACCTCAGTGGGATTTATGACCCACAATATTCGCTTAATAGCCAATAAGAGAATATTACTGTTACAATAGGGGCCTGCACATGCAGGAAGGCCAAGTGCCTAGAGCTCACTGCTTAGTTACAAAAGAAGTCTCACTAACTTACAAAAGATGTATTATTAAAATCCAATGTCATGTACTGCTTCAAATCGACATCTTCTATGCCAGGTTTAGTACTAGTTTAAGCTCTGTAATAATCATAAACCCTTATCCAAAATATGCCTTACAATTCACACATTAGGTTTGCAATAATCTAACCATCCCCACTTCTCCTAAATGATCTACAAGATCTCATACTTATATGAGTCTTATTAAATTCCGCCATGTCGGCTTACAAAAAGATTTTACAATTAAATACAAAATATAATTAAAAAAAATTCCTGTCGGCCATGGTGTCGGTAATCAATCTTTTTAGTGCCGGTGAACTGTATGTCGATGTAGAGTTTGTCGAAGCTGGTGCCTGTTGGTAATATATAATTGTAAGGTTGCCATCAATGAAAAAACCTTCAATCACCTACAATTTCTCATTGGAGTTTGCATTTTCCAACAGATCTATGTTTGGTCGACTGTTATATCTTACTCAAACTAGGCTTGACATTATACATGTTGTATGTATGGCTGCTAGATATCAAGTTCATCTGAAGGAAAGTCTTGTCACTATTGTTAAAAGGATATTCAGATATCTAAAGGGAACTAAGGATTATGGTTTATGGTATCCAAAGAATGATGATTTCATGTTGTGTGCCCACACTAATGTAGATTGGGCTGGTGATGTAGATGATCAGAAGAGTACTACCAATGGAGCATTCAATTTAGGTAAGAAGTTGGTTTCATGGGATAGCGAGAAACAAGATTTAGTATCTTTATCTACTACTAAAGTTGAGTACATTGTTGCTGCTAGTTATCGCACTTAGATAGTTTAGATGAAGCAAATGTTGAAAGATATCAGAGTTTTTCATGATGGGCCTACTGTCATTTACTCTGATAATAACAATGCTATAAACATGTTGAAGAATCTTGTGCAAAATTCAAAGACCAAGCATATATCAATCAAATATAATTACTTGAGAGAGAAAGTCAGTGAAGGGAAGGTGAAGCTTGAGTATGTGTCTACAAAAGACCAAATTGCTGATATTTCATTAAGCCTTTGCCTGTAGATACATTTGTCTATTTGAGAGATAAGTTAGGGGTATCCACCCCTCTTGATGAAAACTAGATGCATTGAGTTGCATCGATCTAATGGAATTCAAAGCATTATTCTTTTGTCTAGATTGGTGTATTGGTGCCGCTCCGCTACTAGAGTATTCTGTTGACTTGATTGTGTGTCCCAGTGGGAGAGAGATTCATGTTTTTGTTTTGAGGGAGAGTTCAGTTTTCAATTTTTGAGATCTTTTGCATTGTTTTAAAAGGGGGAGAGAGATCATGTGAATAACTGCTTTATCTATCTTTATATTAGGGGGAGTTTGTTGGTGATATCTTCTTTCTTTGCATTGATTTTTTTTCACATTCATATGTCGCCATCAATGCCAAAGGAGGAGACTGTTGGATTATTGGGGGAGATTGTCGGATTTATTTCATCATTGCTACTACTAGGATATGTTGTTATCATTGATGTCAATGTATTCTTTTGATCTATTCCAGTGAGTTTGGGAAGTTTTTTTGATTTGGTTTTATAGTTTGGTTTTGCTGATCATTGTTTTGGAGAAACCGGTATTTCCTCCCGTATATTTCAGTATGATCAGATCTTGTGCTGAGACTTTGGGATATTTTCTTTGATGATCTTTTGAATCTTCATTTCATATGGTTCATGTTAAGGTTCTCCACAAGTTATCTTTCCTTGTGATAGTTGTTGATTGGTTGTGTTCTTGAGATTCTAGATGTTGATTGATGAAGATTTGAAAAGTGGTGTTGGTGCAGTTGTTATGGATGATTCTAATGTGTTTTCTAGTGTTTCCTAGTCATGTCCTATTTATTTTGGTGATCCGTATTGATCGTTGTACAATTTTTTGGTGATTTCTACATGAACCGGTGATGATTTTTATTTTATGCGATATTTCTAGTGGTGAAGCGTGTTGTGGTTGGTCTTATCAGGATTTTCAGTGGATGTGATCATTTGAGAATTTGAACTAGGTCCATTATATGTATTGTAAATCATAATATTAATCTGGTGGTTGATCTTTGTATCATGCAATGTAATTTTTTTAATTGTGAGTTGAGGGTTGAGGGTTTAGCCGACCTTGTTGTCAAGGTTGATGATTTGTATATATAAGTGAGATACTTATGTAATCCCTGTGTCGGTATTGTGTCTGCATTATCAGAGAGAGATGAATCTACGAACAAGGATATATCATTGAGTGAATTTTTGAGGTGAGTTTGGTGTTGTAGAGAAGACAATTATGCTTAACCAGAACTGTCATCGGGCATTTGTAGATGCTATCATTGTAGTTCATTCCTTCCATATTGTCGTCCAGATCATATTGTAAGTCAATGAGACTTACCTGAGGGTTGTAGTCTTCAGGGCAAATATCTTTTGAGAAGTGAGCTCTAGGCAGTGCTCCTGAATGCATGTGCATTCCCCATTGTAATATTTTCACATACTATTTCAAATTATCATCTTATTGTGGGTAGGTTCCCACCATGGTTTTTCCCTTAATTGGGTTTTCCACATCAAAAACATTGGTGTTGTTGTTGTGTTGTTAATTTGGTTATCTAAGTATTGCTGCAGTTTATTAGTTCTTGTTTTGAAGTTTAATTTTCTAGATTCGGTGAAGACTGATTCACCCCCTCCTCTTAGTCTTCCTCCTTGATTGCTGCTAACAAATATTTGTAATGTTGTGAAGGAGTTTTTTGGTGCTAGAAGGATCCTTAAAGAGATTAATTCAACTTTCATTGTTCTTATTCTAAAAGTTCCTAGAGATGAATCTTTTGATGCTTTCCATCCCATCAGCCTCCGTAAGTCCTTTTACAAGATCATATCTAAAGTGTTGACCTCTAGGTTTCCGACTGTGCTACCTCTTACCATCTCTTCTCAGTAGACTAGATTTGTCTTAGGTAGACAAATCCTTGGTTTGATAGTTACAGTACATGAAAATATTCATTCTCTAGTTGAGTCTAAGAGGTAGGGTTTCCTACTTAATCTATATTTGTCTAAAGCTTATGATAGGATGGATTGGAATTTTCTTCTCAAGGTTTTGGAGGCTTTTGGTTTTGGTAAGAAGGTTCGAGAGCCTATTTGGCAGCTTATTTCCACTATCAACACTTTGATTTTGGTTAATGGATCGCCTTCTCATTTCTTTTAGTCTTTTAGGGGCATAAGACAGGGGGACCCCATTTCTTCTGTTCTATTCTTTATCATGGTGAAAATCCTTGGAAGGTATTTACAAAAGGTGGTTAGAGATGGAAGTTTAAAGGGTCTGTGCCCTTTGTTTTATGCTACTATATGTTTACATCAAGAGTTTTTTGATGACACCATTTTGATGGGAACTTATACTATTGGAGAGGCTAGAATTTTCAAAAAAGCCCTTGTTATCTATGAAGAAGCCTCAGGATAGTTTATAAATAGAGGTAAATTCTCTCTTTTTTTTCTCAATACTCCTATTGAAAGCCAACAGAAAATTGCAAATTTATTAGGGTCTTCTATTGGAGACTTTCCTTCAATTTATCTGGGGCTTCCTTTAGGATCTTCACCACTAGATTCTCTCAGGGCTTCTCTGGTGGAGAGATTCAACAAGAAGCTTGCTGGTTAGAAAGGTGTCATCCTCAGTTAGGCTGGAAAAGTTCAATTGTTGAAGGCAACTTTGCATAACCTTCCTGTTTATGCCCTCAGTCTTTTCAGAATACCTGCTAAATTTGCTGAAAAAATTGATTGTATCCAAAAGACGTTCTTATGGTAAGGATTGGAGGATAAAAAGAGAATTTTGTTGATTTCCTAGAACGAGGTGTGTAAACCTAAGAAATTAGGAGGCCTTGGTTTGAGGGATGTCAAATCTTTTAATGAGGTGTTGTGGAGGATTTAGTCAAAGAGAATGGAATGGAATATTATATTACATTGTAAATACTTAAGTCAAGTTACCTCATTCAATTAATTTATCACCTCTGATTGTTTACCTAGGGGATCCTATCTTTGGAATGATATTATAAAGGTTAGAATCTTTGCTGCTAAAGGTGCTGGTTGGAAATTGGGTAATGGATCGAGCATCCTATTCTGGGAGGATATTTGGATGGGTAATGAACCTCTTATCCTCAATTATTCATTCAATCCCTTCAAGGAAGAATGCATAAGAATATTTGGTCACCTAGTTGAAGACTATTGGAGGAATGGTTGCTAGGTCAACTTCGTTCAAATTAGTTCGGAGCTACTACCTTTGCAAATTCTCCTAAACTTGGCTTCAGTAGTTCAATCGGATGATGTAATGGTGTGTAAATCTGATTCGTTTGTTAAGTTTTCAATTTCCTCAGTTTTTGTTATGATGTTTCTAAATCGAAGCTTTTCCAGCCCTCTTTGGGCCAAGGATTGGATAAAAAATCTTACCCCTAAGGTCAATATTTTTTCCTTGATTCATATTTAAAATAAAATATTGACTACTGATAACTTATGTAAGAGGGGATTTAAACTTCCCAATATTTTCATCCTCTAGATGAATGATGTTGAATCAGTCCCCCATTTCTTCATACATTGCCCCTTTGCTCAGGAAATTTGGGGGAGAATGCTTCAACTTTGGGAACTTTGCTAGGTCTTTTCTTCTACTATGCCGAATTTGTTCAGTCAATGGAGAGCTCCTAGTAATAATCAAGTTATCAAAAGATTTTGGTCCTATTCTCTTTCACACCTTGTTTAGGGTATATGTAAAGAGAGAAATAACCAAATATTCAGAAACTCTGCCTTGTTTGCTGAGATTGTTTTTCAAAAATTTCAAAGGGTTGTAAGGAAAAACTTTAATTGCCTCAATGGTACCCAGTTGAGAAAAGAGACTCAGAGCCGCACTGACTATGATTACAAAGTTGCTAATGCTTGGCAAATCTAAGTGGATATCTCCAGTCTTTAAGTACATAAGAAAGCCCTATGATGGGACTTATTGGCTTTCTCCTCCTTTGGAATGGATCAAAATTAATTTTGATGGGGTGGCGAAGGGTAATCTGGGTCTAGCTGGGTGTGGGGGAGTGATTAGGAATAGTAATGGTGTTTGTATATCAACTATGGCACTCCCCCTAGGTATCCAGACTGACCACATTGTCGAAGCCATGGAGCCTATCACGCCCTCTTGATTGCCAAATAGATGAATTGCACTAAGGTATGGATTGAAGAGGATTCTAAAAATATTATTCAATATCCTAAAAAAAGAAGGTAATCCCTCTTGGAATATTGCTAATTGGATAAATTTATCTCATTCAATTATCAATACTTCTGAAGAATATCAAATTTCTCATACTTTTATAGAAAATAATAAGGTGGCAGACTATTTTGCTAACCTAGGAGTTAAATGTTGGAATATAAGAACACTGAGAGGGGGGGGGTGAATCAGTGTTCTATCAGAATGATCAATTTTAACCTTATTAAAACATGCATACACCAACTAGTATACCGATACATATAGAATTGAAAGAAGTAAAGAAACCAATAAGCCAATTACATAAATGAATAACATAACACACACAATTATATGCAGAAAACTTCAAAGAGGAAAAACCATGGTGGGATTTGTGACCCATAATATCAATCCACTGGCCATATGAAGGCTTACAGGAAGGCTTATAGCCTAGAGCACACTGCTCATTATCAAAAGGAGCCTCACTGAATACATACAAATCTAGACTTCAATCCAGAGAAATGATTGAACTACAAAGATAACATCTTCTATGCTTGAATATAGTAATGGTTAAGCTTTGTCTCTTCTGGTCTAAAACCCTAAACCTTATACCGGAATAATCCTTTACAAAAATATCCTCACATACATAATCTCTCTCATATATTTCGCTTCTCCTTCATTATTTCCTTCCCAATTGCATGTTCCTCTAATAATTCAAAATGATCTAACCAACTAACCTATATATCCTTTACAATTTATCATGCCTTATGTCGTCTTACAAATATAATTACAATATCAATATACATGTCGGCTAGATAACATAAATACATGAATATAAAAAATAATTGCTAATGTCAAATCCAAAAGATGTCGGCCTCAAATACCAATAACCTAATTCTAAACCATATCGGCATGCATTTTCGGTGACCAAAGAATTCCTTCCAACCTGTCAGTGCCAGTGAAGTATCTATGAAGTGCCTTCTGATACACAACTAACCCAAAATATGAAGCCATAAAAAATTACCATTTTGCCATCAATGACAACATATTGAAACCAACCAATTGAGTGTCAATTTTCAACAATCTCCCCCTTTGGCATTTATGGCAACACTCATGTGAAAAATTGTCATGGTTTCCATCTACCGGTTTCATCCTGAGCCTGCTCCCCCTGAGCTGAATATTCATCTATGATCATAATAAAAAATACTCCATATCTCCATATCTCCCCCTAATGTATACAAATCCCCTTTTCCTTTTTCACATCTATATCACTCCCCTTTTGATATCAATGGCATCAAAAATACCAAAAAGTACCAAAAATCCAAAAAATCGGACGAAGAATGAAAGATTGTACAATGAATATGTCCCAAAATACCTTATCAGAGCTAGATGTATTTGAAAAAATTCCGATAGGCCTTCTCTAATAGCTCAAGATAGGTATCCCAACCTGATTTGAAAGTATCAGAAATAGATACAAGTCCATTTAACATATGGGCAAATGACTCTTTCTCATTAAGCTCTGTCGGTGTGGGCTTACCAAACAGATCTATACACTCCTTCTTATGTACACTAAGTGAATCCAACTGGGGATTCACCAAACCTCTAAGACTTTTGGCTCTCCTTATGATTTTATCCTTTTCTTTCTCAAGAGAAAAAACTAGGGCTTCCAAAACCAAAATCTGACCATCTATAGATGTAGTTAATAAATTCAATCCAACAAAATAATTAGCTATACTTGCAATCTCCTCCCAAATATCCTTAATATTTGTATCTGTCTCAACTATGAGGAAACATATATTACAAATACTTTATAGATATTAGTACACTGCCTCAATGCATTCTCTGTCAATCTCAATTTTTCATTAATCTTCTTCCTCTCAGACTCAATCACTTGATCAAGTGTAGCTCCTTTTGCTTGTGTGAACCTTTCCAATGCTTGCCGATTTGATATCTACTACAAGGACTGAGAATTCTTTGAAATGTGCTATGTGATTGTCTTAAGCTTTCCAGATGGGCTCGCTTCATTGTCAAATTTACACTCTGGGACAAGTCTATGCAAAATAGTGATAAACTAATCAATAACACCTTTATCCATAAATCCTTCCTTCATCATTTTCTGTGTAGTCATCATCATGAGTTCAGTAGAACTAATCTTGGTTATTCTTTTGTTTTCAACTTGTGAGGTGTCAATTGACAACAATGATAGACTCACTACTGGTTCCCTATCAAATTCCCCTTTCATCTCCTCTGATGACTTAACCTTTATAGCTTCCTCACTTGCACTGGTGTCTTCGCCACTTGGTGCAGTCTTAGTAATTGTTGCTTCCTCCCTAGGAACTGTAACCTCATTCTATACATTTGTATCCAGAAGACTGGTGTCCTCAACATTAGTATCCTATACATTATCAACATTTACACTCTCTATATTTTCTGGCATCTCAACATTTTCCTGAACATTTGTATCCACCGGGAGCTCAATATCCACTATCTTAATGTTTTTTAAAAATTGAGGGTGAAGTACCCATAATACCTTTACCCTTCCCTTCAACCGAGATGTCTGTAGTATCTGCCTTAGATTCTAATGAAGTATAAAAACCACAGTTCTCTTCAAAGAACTTAAGCCATGCCTTGTGGGTCTCCTTGATTATCTCATTGACCCTTCCTAACATAAGACTGATTATTCTATGTTTGTTAAATATTTTCCTATATGCAACTTCAAGTGTCTTATCCATCTCCTCTGGAGCAACAGAAACACAAACAGATAACAACTCTTGAATCTTTATATGCTTGTCCTCTTGCATTGTTGATAGTCTTCTAGCATCTAACATATCATACAATTGTGTTGGTATTTTGTCTTCAATTTCTAATAGGGCTTTCTTATAAATATCCAAATATAACAAAATTGCTTCCTCTACTTGTCTTTCTTCATCATTATCTAGATGTTCATAATAAAACTATACATTTGTTTAATATACCATCTTTAGAAATTTCATCAACTAACTCTTCACAAGTCTTTGGTGGAATAATAGTTACATTACCAGATTCAATTGCCAGATCAATGCCATCCTTCTTCTTTCTCCTTCCAGTACCGAATGGGGCTAAAGGTGTTTCTTTAGGTGCTTTCTTCTATGTTGGTACCCTAATAGTAACTTTCCTAACTGGTTGCTTATTTTCCTCTACCTTAGTCTCTATTCTTCCTTATTACCCTTTTGAATACCAGCGGTGTGTCATCATTAGATGCAGACTTTACTACAATAGGCTCAATGAATATTCTTGGTTCTTTCCTCTTCCTACCTTTCTTCGGGACAACATCAATCAATGCTTTGATGTGCTATTAAACCTTTTCAACAACTTACTTGGCTTACCTTCTTGCTTCTCTCTCTTCTTCCAGTTGAACTTAGTTTCAACCTCTTATGTCTTCTACTTAGCAGTGCCAAAGGTTTTTACAATTTCATCTACTGGTGCATCAATTAGCATTTGTGCATAAGCATCAAGAATCTAAGCATCAACTTCATAACCCATTTCCTCAATCCAAATCTTATGGGGCCTAATAGTTTCCATCAAAGTTTCATCTTTCTTGACCATGAAGCATATGTCAATTGAATACTTCTCAACAATGTGCTTGGGAACCCTCATCCTAGAATTCATAGCCTTTTGAAATTCTTTAAAATAACCCCATACTTTGTCATCTCTCTAACTACCCACTGTAGCAATAGACTATTTTAATTCCCTCCCTACAGGGATATCGAATGCCCATTTTCACTTCCCAAAATTGGGAGTCTCATTGATGAATAATACCATTAAACAGACAATTAGGTTACCATACCAGAATGTCCCATTCTTTTTTCCTTTAATCTTTCCTAGGTTAATCAATAATTCATCCAACATCCAACCACATAGATCCAATTTCTCATTCTCCCTCATAATCTTATGTGTTGTGTAATTGCAGGAGCTAGAAACAGAATTCAGTCAATTTGATTGAGTTATCTTGTAACCAGTGACCATGCTACCAAATCTGATATTTGTGTCAGTGATAGTACTGATTCTCATTGATCATCTGTCTGATGTTGCTCTATAATCTTGTTAACCTGATCATTTCAAACTTTCTTCTCTAGATGTTATCCAACCTGTGGTAAACTGGTGATTGCCCTGATGGCCTCCTTCATAATCTTATATGGTCTATCCAACCAAATAAACTCTCCATGCACCCTGCTCAAAATATACCTAACAATTTCATCTTCAAATTCTAAAATATCTGAATGTCGGTAAACCCTAGATCAACAATATGCTGGTATTTAGGTTTAATCTTTCTAGAATCTCCTATTAACTCATTCATGTACATTCTCTTAATATCAGTTGTTCCTAAATCCTCAATATGACAGTAAATGTAGGCTCTTACATCTTCAACATACACGACTCCTTCTGGAACATGGGAAAAAGCTCCAACCGAATAATCTAGGGTAGCAAAATGCATATATCATTTAAAATAGGCCTGGGACGATCCTTGACCTCAACAACAGTCGGTTTTACAACAAAGATAGGTACAGATGATGATCCTACTTCCATGATTGAAGATAAATACCTGTGAATCATTGTTAGTGAAAGACCCTAAAGACCTCTTCCAATCGCTAGTGAAACTGCTCAAGATGATATCAATCGCTCTGATTCACCTTAGACTTCATCTTAATTTCTCTGAATCGCTTTGAATGCAAAGTGATGAAAAATGAAGTGAATTTAACCTTTTATCCTCCAAGAAACCCTAATATTTCATTGATATAAATGACTTTTGATGGAAGATACTAGATCTTGACCAAACATCTCCATGTTGGATAAGCATCTCCAATGTCTGGAACATCTTCCAGAACCTCATCCCAGGGCATATGCAGCATCTTATGAATTTTTCCTACCCTTAAGGCATCTACCTTAGTTGTCGGTTGAGATTCCTACCGGTGTAGGAGCAACCTCCTCTCCTGATTTAGTAACTGGAGCATTCCCATCTGCATATTGATCTTCTGACTTCCTGACCCATCTTTGGGTATGATCTTGCTGGATTTCATTAACCTTTTATTTCCCTTTCTCATTTGATCCTCCATTACCTACCAGTGAATTTTTTCTTCTATAGAATTTAGCAATATGTCCGACCTCATTACATGCATAACATGTAACATTGTTCTTTTGAATTGCTTTGCTAAAACTGGTATAATTTCTTGATCTGCACTAATTAGCGATATGTACAAATTTTCCACATGCATAACACTTAACATTCATTCTACAATTTTTTGTCTTATGTCCATACTTATTACATTTAGAACATTGACCAAGAGTAGAATCAGGGTTCTGATTTGCTCTATTTGTATATTGCCTAGCCATGTGACCAAATTTATTACAAACAAAATATCTACCATTAAATTTATAAGAATTAAACTATCTTACCGATGCCTTATGGTTTTGATCTTCATTTGCAGTACCAGAACTTTGTCCTTGTTCAAATCCAAGTCCACTGGAATCTCCATTCTACCTTTGTCTCTTCAATAACTCATCTAGCTATGTTGAACTAATCTTGAAATTTTCTTTATACTCACTTGAAATAGTTAGATCATCTCTCAAAATTATCATTTGTCTCTCAATCTCTTGTGCATTACTCTGGGATTGTACTAAATTAGTTCTCAACATATCATTCTCATGAACCAACCTACCACATTCTTCAAATTTGTTCTTTAGAGATACAACAAGATTTTCTTCCTTTTTTCTTTCGGTCTTCAATATCCTTAGACATTCTCATAGTTATAGCTTCCATTTCATTTCTCATGACCATGTTCTCCTGACTCAGCTTCTAACATTGTTCCTTAAGTGCGTCTTTCTCTTCATCATTCTGATTTTGCAAAAGTTTCTTCCTCCTAGCTTGAACAGATCATAGCCTCTCCTGTAGGACAAGAATGAATTCCTGAGCAAAATTCAATTCATTTTGTAGCTTCAATTTTTTCATCCTTTCAGCATCATAATCTTCAAGTGCTACCTCAAGTTGCTTCTCCAAATTCATATCCATGGATTCCGGATTCAAGATCTTCCTCAAGCAATTAAACTTCCTCTGAGGCACAAGGCTCTAATATCAATTGTTGAAATCCAAGAACACTGAGAAGGGGGGGTGAATCAGTGTTCTACTGCAATGATCAATTATAACCTTATTAAAACATGCATACACCAACCTGTATAACGGTACATATAGAATTAAAAGAAGTAAAGAAACCAATAAGCCAATCAAATAAATGAATACCATAACAAACATAATTATACTTGGAAAACCTCAAAGAGGGAAAAACATGGTGGGATTTGTGACCCATAATATCAATCCACTGGCCATATGAAAAGATATTACAAAATATCGGGGCCTACACTTTCAAGAAGGCTTACAGCCTAGAGCACACTGCTCATTCACAAAAGGAGCCTCACTGACTACATACAAATCCAGATTACAATCCAGAGAAATGATTGAACTACAAAGATAGCATCTTCTATGCCTGAATACAGTTCTGGTTAAGCTCTGTCTCTTCTGGTCTGAAACCCTAAACCCTATAGCGGAATAACCCTTTACAAAAATATCCTCAGATACATAATCTCTCTCATATATTTCACATCTCCTTCATTATTTCCTTCCCAATTGCATGTTCTTCTAATAATTCAAAATGATCCAACCAACTGACCTATATACCCCTTTACAATTTATCATGCCTTATGTCAGTTTACAAAGATAATTACAATATCAATATACATGTTAGCTAGATAACATAAATACATGAATATCAAAAATAATTGCCGATGCCAGATCCAAAAGATGTCGGCCTCCAATACCGATAACCTGATTCTAAACCATCTCGGCCAACATTGCCGGTGACCAAATAATTCCTTCCAACCTACCGATGGCAATGCCAGTGTTAGTGAAGTGTCTTTGAAGTGCCAGTCGGTACACAACTAACCCAAAATATGAAGCCAAAATAAATTACCATGTTGCCATCAATGACAACATATTGAAACCAACCAATTGAGTGTCAATTGCAACATTAAAGCCTAGGTAAAGCTAATTTAGCAAAAAGGGGACAAGTTGAATGATGAAGTGAGGGGGTTAATTTGGTTGGATAATCTAGCCAGTCGAGAAACTATGTTGTAATGATTATTGTAATAATTTCTAAATCACCCTTGTGATTTTTTGAAAACAAAATTAAGTGTGTGTGGCATGTGAAGGACATTTTGTGGAAGACTAGAAGTAATTTCTATTCTAGAGCCTCTTTCCATGTTCTTTCTGAGTAAGTTTGTTATTAATACGCATTCATAGACAGATTGCTATCAATTTTTGGTTAAAGAATTGCAGTGGTTTGGCTATTCGTAGAGTGGCTTTTGGGTATAGTGGTTGTGATAAAATGGGTGGAGATTTGAAGCGGGTGGAGCCCATGAATTGTACAACGCTGAAAAAAAATCAAACTATATGACAAATCTTGGAGAAGGGCGGATTTACTATCTACATTGAGAATTTGCACGGGGTAAAAGTGAAGGTAACTAAAGATTTTATCAAAAACTATAAAAAGGGTTATGTTAACCTCTTTGGTAGAGAAATTGTCATCAATGAGGACCTAATCGTAGAGGTCATTGATTTCTCTACTGATGGTACCAAATTCTATAAATACAATAAATTCTCTGAGAATGTGATTAAACTCTTCCCTAAGAAGGAGAAGGAAAGAAAAAATTTGGTGAGAGATGGGGTGTTGTCCTGAAGGTGATCTTAGTGTATGAAACTCTTGATGGGAAGTACACAAGAGCATTTTCCTACCATTTTGATCTCCTAAACCACTTTTGACATAAGGTGAGAATTTCATTTTCCTTTTTTCTTGCGAGATCTTTGAATACAAGCATGGCTAATCATAAGAAGGATCCTGTTAAAAACCCTATTTTGCATGAAGGTCTCATCCTTCTTATCTTTGAGCATGTGAAATATCTATCACCTATAACTTCCCCTCCTCATGAGGTTAATTCTGATACAGAGGACTCCCACTATTTGGAGTATGAGTAACATACTAATACTAAGGACGATGAATCCATTCCCTCTTCGGCCACTCATAAAAATAAGTGGAAAGATAGTGTTGTTAAGATCCCCAATTCTAAAAACCCTTGCAAATCTAGCTCCCCCTTATTCACTAGGCTGATCCTAACCTTGTTGGTGCTTTGGTTGGAAATATTCACAGTTAGGATAAGAGTCATTTTCCCTCTTCTTCTAGTGAGTCCCTTCCTAATCAGAACCTTGAGAAATGCCAACCCTTTCCAAGCTATCTTTATCATTCCTTGCTTTTGCTTTGGTCTAATAAGGAGTCTGTTAATGATGTTCTTTCTCTAGTAAAAAATGGGGTTGTGGATACTTTTAATATTTTTAAATGGATTTTCCATGAGATTAAGGATATCCAACTTAAACAAATAGTTGGTAGAAGCAATATGTAAATTGGCAAAGATAAAGTCAAGCAAATGGAGAAACTGCAGGTGGTGGATGAGACGAGTCCTAGGTTTGAGAAGGATATGGATTCTCTTATTGAATATCTTAAAATTGCTATGGAGGATTCTGACAACTTCAAGAAGGGTTATGAAGCTAGGATGGAAGCTCTAGATAATGAAAATGCTAAAATCAAGGAGTCCATCAAGATGGTTGTTAAAACTAGCCGCAAAGTGATTGGCTCCACTATGGAAAGTTTTTAGAATATGATTAGCAGCATTGAAGAGCAGTTCCAACTGAAGGAAGTGGTGGATGTGGATTCCAATACTGAATAGGATACTTCTTTGAGACCCAACAAAAGGACTAGAGGTACATTAAAGATAAAGATAGCTAGATCTCCTCCTAACTTTTAGAACCTCAAGAAGATCTCTGAAACAATGATCACAACTGAAAAAGAGATGGAACAGTCCATGAAGTTGTTGGACTAGGGTTGTTGTTCTGGTGCTGGTTCTCTATTGGCTTTCTATTTTTTGTGCTCTTTGCTTTCTCCTATGTTGGTTTTTTGCTCTGTCTGGTCTTTGCCCCTTTGATGTAATGTTGTTTATTTCTATTATGGGTTTTTTCTACTTTGTGCTCATTGTTGGATTAATTTCTCGTTAAGACTTCATTGAGATTTGATATTGTTAAAGGGTTTTGGGTCCCTTCAAAACCCATTTTTTCCTTAATCAAAAACATTTTCTTCACTCATGAGTAATAAAGGAGATACTACAATAGCTTCTAGTATGCACAAGATCATCCAAAAAATATCACTTCATCATCATTCTTCTATTTCTCATCTCAATGCTTCTAATACTCATCTTAATATCAACATGATATCATATTTGTAATTAATCATGAGTGTCATGATACCATCTTTGTAATAAATCATGAGTATGATTGTCATCATTGTTTTCCAATCTTTCAACATCATCACTATTGCTTCCCAAATCAATAGATTCTAAATCCTAGAGGAATAGCCAATAACTCATTAACAAAAGTAGGATACGACTTGGCCAGTGAAGAAGACACAGTTGCAGACTGTAGTCTTCTACACTTTAGGCTCTGCAAGACCTAGGTGGGTATCCCTATTGCAATGTTACACAACATTTTTACTTCATACAAACAAATATTGCACTGTACAATAGATTCTTTCAATGAAAATATACCAAGGAAAGTATAATAAGTTACGAATTTTGGCTTGAACCTTAGCTTATATCACTATTGCTTGCATTTAAAGTTGGATCTAATCTATTCTATTCCTAATGCAGAAGAACTAAAAATAGAAATATAAAAGGTGAAATAAGAATGTAAGAATGATCTTGAAACCTAAGATAGTACAACCAATGCTTGTTCAAATAGCAGGACTAGTGACAAACAGGATCATATTATCAGCATTAAGACTCAATACTAAGCATGCATAAGACTTGCTTAAAATAAGAATCCATCCATAACTTCCTTTCACACTCTCTCACACAAATATTTTAATTTTCAAGATAAATTTAATTCATTTACTTCAAATGAAACCCATCAAGAAACACACATTCTCCATTAGAGAAGTTGAGCTAAACATGTCATTAACAATTTAATTCATACAATACAACACAAGAGGTCAGAGCCAAAAAATGGATGTTCTCTTTATTAATTTTCAAAGTAGGATTGATACATTCATGACAAACTGTTCAACTCACTAAACTTGTCAAAATGACTAACTATCTTTGCATTACTCTTAGCTTTTCTAGTACATACAAATCAAAGATTTTGAAAAAAAGATCCCTCTTCTTGGCCTTGAATTCTCATTTATAACACAAGGGAGAAAAATAAGCTTCAGGCCAAAGAAGAGACCTATCAAAATTCAATTACATTACAATTTTCCCTAAGGCTTTTATCCTTGATTCTATGTGTGCGATCTTCTTTGATGCATTAAATGAAGGAAGTTGAGAAGTCACCATCCTAGGAGCTTGGGTTACGGATCTGCAAAAAGTGTCCTCATAGTGGTACTTCAATATCTTCTCTTGTCAAGATCAAAAAGTGTAGCTTGGCACTTGGTGGTGGGTGTCTTGGAGACCATTCTTTGCTGACTGAGTTCCCTAATCAATCTCCCAAAATGGACAACCTGTACAAAAAATTTAGGGGCAAATGGAAAGGCTCAGACTAGTCCTCTTATTCAAGATGGTTCTCCTCCAAAGAATAGTACTTTTTATGCAATGTTTCTAATTCATCAACTGGCCAAGCAAAAACCCTTAAGCCTTGCATCTTACTCATTGCTTCTTTTGTCCTATGGGTAGGCACAATTGCATCTTCCAAAGTAAATCTATGATACATCAAGTCAACCTCCATAATTTTATCAATGATATTATAATATGTATTATTTTGGGTAGATTTTGTGGCCAATGAATTCAAAACTGCATTGATAGCATCTTGGAAGCCCTACTTCCATTTGTCCAAGCTTTTGATCTATCCTTCCTTTGTCAAAATAGTGGGAATATCCCATTTTTGTAGCCCCTGGAAGGAGTCAATCATGCCCAGCAATGTCTTCTTCTCTTCCTCAATGCGAGGCAACTCCTTAATCAATAAATTATATTTTTTCAAGTTACTGTTGGTATTAACCGGTGACTGAGAGGGGGATGAATCAGTAAAAATAGTTTACAAACAATAATATTCCAAACTGACCGGTCTACAACTACCCTTTTGAAATTAACTTAAAACATTGCATTAATCATGAAGGTAAGAACATTGAAGGAAAGAGATTTGCATGCATCAAACAAACATCACATAAAACCAACAATTATACGTGGAAACCCTCGATTAGAGGGAGAAAACCACGGTGGGGATAACCCACAATCTCTTTTACTGTAGTAAAAAGAGTGCTCGGTTAAGAGCTTACAATCCTGTTCCTTCTAAGTGTAAAGCGGAAAATTGCGATCGAACCCTAGTTGCACTCCCCTCTTCCAACTCCGAGGAGAGAGAAGGGAGGTTCGCTAGGATTCGATGGTTTTCACTTAGGGGAGAGACTTTACATTCAAAAGAGGGGTTGAAACCCACAAGATCCAATCCCACGCAATGCAAGATTGGATGCTAAATGTGTTTCAAGGGTTAAGACAGCAAGGCTACCCTCTTTTGTAAAGAATATTGATAGGAGAATTAAGCTAAGCATGCATAGAAAGTGATAAATATTCACTTATAAACTGAGATTTGAATATAGTATGAAGCTGCGGACCTGGAATTAGCAGTAAAATGTCGATACGGCGTTGTCCTGCAAATTTGAGAAAAAGTTGTCGGGACGATGGCGCCCGACACCACGGTCCTCCAAAAAATCCGCAAAATGAAGGGGGATCTGTTCGTCTCTACACAAGGATTCCAGATCTTCAATTTCAGCCGCGTACCTACAACCTACACACAGAAAAGCGAAGACGATTGGGGGGTTAGGGATTCGGGGTTTGCCTTTAGGTCAAACCCCGGTTTTGGAATTAACCAAGAAATGAGCAAGTGCTGTAAATGTAAATGACTGTAAAATAAGTACTAATACCTTGTTCTAAGGATGTTGGTATCCTTATGTGCGAAGGTTTAGATGTTGTATGTTGTATGTTGTATGTAACATGTAGTATATGATCTCCTCTTCAATGGTTGAATCCTTGTCTTGAATGCAACACTTAGCCTTGAATGGAGACTTGAAATGATCAATTGCTTGAAGGAATGCTTGAATGCTTTAATGCTTGAATGCTTGAGTATAATTTCCACGCCTTTTCCCTCATGTATGTGTTATGTCCAAATGAGAGAGAAAAAATGTAGTTTATATACTTGTCATTTAGGGCTGATAGACTGATTTTCCCAACCTTAGGCCGACCAGGAAAGTTAATTTCCAATTTGCAAACAAAAAGACCCGAGACCCCTTAGGAGACCGGGCCCAAAATAGGACCCAGGGACCAGGGCGCTGGGCACCATGGTCCTGGGGACCAGGACGCTGGGCGCCCTGGTCCTGAAGGACCAGGGCGCTGGGCGCTCTGGTCCCACCTCTCGGGACAGCAGGGTGCAAGGAGGTTCAGGCTAGGGTGCTTGAAAAATGCAGTTTTCAGTGTCGTGAGCAAGTTTCAGGGTCTCCATTCAGGTTGCGTGTTGCATCGCCATCGTGAAGACCGAAATGCAGTCGAAATTGCAAGTGTCGCAATTTTAGGACGCTACATTTAGCCCCCACTTTAGCGGGAGTATGTATGCTCATACTTCTGGTAAAGTACAAGGAAACAATATTGAAAGACTTTCACCACGTCAAGGAGGCAAGATACACCAAGCCCCTAGTGGACTAAGGATCTTACGAATTCAATTGACAAAGTAAAAGGGAAGATCACAAGGAAGAACCATGACTATCAGTAGTAAGGTTCCCTCACTATGAGTCATGCAAGAAAGATATCAAAAATTTTCAAGGCAAGGCTAAATTTGCCAAGAAATTTTCAAGTATCTTGGAAAGATATGAATGGGATGTATGCCCCCCTACGTTAAAGTGATCGCACACGCCTCACCGGGGGTGATTGTTTTAACGTAGTGATACACATAAGAAATGAGAAAGGAAAGGAGCACGTTATCGCAAGGATTTAGCCCCCAAGTGTGAGATAAACCCAAGGATAATAGACACAAAACACAAAGCACGAGATGACTTCGCTTTCCTCGGGGTCAGTATGCTGTATGATAATTCATGTATATATATCATATGTATGTATGCATAATTGTTCTTCATTCCCCAATCAAGGAAGGTCACCTAGAAGAAGGGAACACATGTGTCTTTTGAGTCAACATGAGAGAGATCGAGAGATCTCAATACTTTGCATCGTCCTCAAGTAGACAACACTAAGGACAACAAATAGAAGAATGAGAATAACATATAGAAGAAGTAACACAAGAGAGGAGAAGAGAATCTGCTATGCTAATGTAACTAGTCTAGCATGTCATCTACCCCCCGACCTTGCTGATCAATGTTTCGGGAAGGTAGAGAACACGCTAGAGGAGGAACATCCAACACAGCAGATGGAGCTATCACAAGATCCAAACAAGGGCTATGTTCATGTTCCGAGCCACATTGTTCTTGTCTAGGAGCTAGGATAAGTGCTTTAGAAAATTCATTAGATAAATGGTTATCAACATCAACAAGTTCATATTCACTATCAGAAGCAAGAGGAGTAACATTTTCATCATGAATAACATTTTCATCTATATCATCATCAAGATTTATAAAAATAGGATCTTTAACTCGCACAGGATCAAGGCCATCATGCATCTTATGTTTAGGAGATTTAGGCTCAATGTCCGGCTGAGGAGAAAATGGAATAATGCTTGTTGAAGGTGTTTTTGGAGACTTCAAAGTTTGAGCTCTAAGACGACGCTTTCGTCGGTGTTCACGTGCAGAATGATTTCGTCTAGTTTTAGTAGGAAGTGGAGAAGACTGAGGAGGAGGAATGTTCTCATCCTTAGCACTTGGGTGTTTAGGTTGTGGTCTCTTAGGCTGGATAATAGGAGAAGAAGAAGGTCTCTTCTCTCTATAAAAAGAAGGCGGAGGAACTGCTCCATATAAAGGAGGAATATTTGGTTTAGGGAGAAGACCAAGTCCATCATGACGAGGAGGTATAGGTCTACTCTTAGGAAGTTTATTAGGCATAGACATAGTCACATCCATAGGGATGGGTTGAGAATCTTCTTGAGGAAAGACATTAGTTTTATCTTTCAAAGGAAGAACTTCCTTCTCAAGAATGATAGGAATATCAAGTTTAGGTGCTCTAGGTTCACTTAGAGATAGGATCATATCTGTTTTCCACTTTTGATAGGATTTGAAAAGATGATCACTTCACGGAGGAAGAGATTGGAATTGTTTAGGCCAAAAGTAATCAAGAGGAACGCTAGAAGTTCTTTCAGCTGGTTTAAAGAGACTATGATTGATAGTAACAACTTCACCATTATGGGGAAATTTCAAACACTTGTGGATAGGAGAAGCAATAGCTTTCATGGAAGATAGCCAAGGATAGCCAAGCTTCACACGAAATTGTTTGGAAGATGGAATAATAGCAAAGTTCACATCAAGAGATTTGTTATGGACCTCAATAGGCAATGTAATAGAACCAATTGCAGGAGAAGAAAATGCATCAAATAATTTCACAATCACATCTGTTTTGTCATATATCACTTGATTCAATTGCAAAGTAAAAAGAAATTCTTCAGTAATAACATTAACCATGCACGAAGGATCAATAAGCACTCCACGACAAGGTGTATTCTTAACTTTTGCAACTATGTATAAAGGACCATCAGGTGCCCTAATGGTTTCACTGGAATCAAATGTGATGGAAGGTTCTTTAGGGATTTCTTTCTGCTCTACAAAGTTAATCACATTCGGAGTCATAGACACAAGACCATCAGATGATAGAGAGGAATCATTAGCCTCAATTGAATTAGAGGTATGAGAAGGCAATGGATCAGTGAAAATCTGAAGATTTTGGTTAGGAGGAGCTACAGATGTGTTGCCTTTATCATTCACTCCAGAAACAGAGATAGTATTGTTATCAATCAAATCTTGAATTTTACCCTTTAAAGAAAAACATTTTTCAGTATCATGCCCAGGCTGACGGTGAAATTGACAAAAAGCTTTGTTATCAAAATAAGGTGAAGTAATCTTTGCAGGATCAATTTGTCTTATAGGAGGAAGAGTAAGCACATTTTGTTCCAATAACTTATTCATAATACTATGCAATGATTCATTCAAAGGAGTATACTTTCTTTCTTTCTTGAAAAATTTAGAAATAGGAGGCACACCTGATGCTGCATTCACATTGTTGTTGATAATGTTTTCATTGAATTTGATGGAATCTCTGTTCGGTTTAAACTTCCCAAATGGTTGTTGACTGCTATCACCCTTATCACTCGGAGCCATAGGATGTGATTGTTCCATTTGACTCACAGTCAGTTGATAATTGTGAAGAGTGGCACACAACTGTTGGAAAGAAGTAAACTTAGAAAACAGAAGTTTGTCTCGAATATCTTTTTGTAAATTAGAAATAAAGATT